>NW_011948412.1:8764163-8803346 GCF_000503995.2 Ceratosolen solmsi marchali
CTGCTGAAGAGGAGCGGACGAATACACGCGCGCACGCATACGCTTCCCCCTTTTTATCTTTTATTGTAGTGAGCAAGAAGGGAAAGGTGCGCGCCGCGCCCCTCGTGCACAGCGGGCTTTCTCACGCGCCTTTTCCCTCTCCCTGCCCTTAATTTTCCACAAGCTTAGTGTCTCGTGCGCTCGACGATGGAGCTCGAAGAGCCTCTGCTACAGGGAATCCTCTTGCTTCCGCCACAGGGGATGCTGGGACAGCTCAAGGTTTGCAGTGCGATAAATTTATGTTGTTATTCTCTTTTATCACCTTAACGTTCCATCCGGTTGTTTGGTTTTATTAGCGGCAGGAAATTCCTCTTCCCCATTATACTCTCTTATTGACCTGGCTAACACGTATCCGAATACACGTATCTCACTTATTTAGCTTTTCCAGTCACCTTAATCATTTCTCTCTCAATTATTATTTAACTCTAACCTACAAACCATCGTTATTATTCATCTACGTTTGCTAAAAAATTTTACCTCTCGTTTTTCCCATAACTCGAAACAATGACAATTTACTTGGTACACTAGGATTAAAAATCCTTTCTCCAAACACGCGTTTCTCTCTCTCTCTCTCTCTCTCTCTCTCTCACACACACACACACACACACACACATTGTATTAGGACCTATTATCAGACGCATATATAAAACGAAAATATTCGAAAGATAATATTTGAAATACATTGATAATTATAAACGCGCTCTGTCATATTTTAAAAATATACAATTGCAAGTAACAAATTGCTGCTATTAAATTTCACATTATGACTTTCTATAAAAATTTCATATTAATTTCTTTCAATTATTTCTGGACTTGTTATTTCACTGCTTACATTTTTATTATTTTTCACATTCGACCAGTAGATTATGTGTATGTAATTGTAAATAAATTTAGTAATGAAAGTAATGGTGTTTAAATTGAAATTAAGTTTTAATTAAAGTTTTAATTAAACTTTCTTTTAAAAGTAATAAGATAATGCAGTTAAAAATTAGACTTTACTATTGTATTCTTGCCAATAGATTTTAAGAAATTATTTGGTTTAATTGTAATGTGTTAATCATAAATCTTAACGCATAATGAAATAAGGTTTTAAAACTTTTAAAAAAAATTTCTTGAAAAAGAAATTCTTTTCTAGTAAAATAACATAATGCAATAAACTTATTAATTGATAGTTTAAATCGTCATTCTTAAATACAGTTTTTTTGCCTTGATAAGTTATATATTTCTTATTAAAATTTCAGAAAACGTGGCATAAGAAATTTTGCCAAATTTTCAAAGCTAGTAAGTATGGCATTCAGCGACTAGAAATTTATGACAATCAAGAAGAAGCTTTAATTCAACAGAATACACAGCGCATTATTACCTTAGAAGCATGTGTAAAAATTGCACCAAGTAATCAACTTCATGTTTTCACTGTTCGTACTATAGTTTTGCTTTTCAATAAAACTATTATAATCAGAAAAATGTTATGTTAAAAATATTGAAAATGTTTTAAATATATATATGTATATTTATATAGATAAAGAAGGTACAATTAAGTATTTTACAAACTTTTAAATTGCAAACTTCTAAATAATTGCATAATGGCATAAATTAGTAAATTATATCGCTTTAAGCTATTTGTCCTATAAATTCATATTCTGATTATAATGTTGGCTTAGTAATATACATATATATATATATATATTTATATATATATATATATATATATATATATAAATATACGTACATATTAAAATCTAAAATATGTTTGTAGTTGGTTACAAAAACGGGAGTCCATCACTTTGGTTGCTGCTCCGAAGTAGAGATGGCCAATTGGATAAGTGCATTTCAATCTGTTGCCTTCAAAGACGATGCGTCAAATGTCACTGTAGAAGAAGATAATGATTTATATTGCACAAGTGGAGAGGGCGTATTCTCTGTTAAAATAGCTGAAACGGATGCCTCGAAGAAATGTGGCCTCGAACTATGTAAAAATTATACGTTGATAGTTGGTGCAACTGAAATGAAATTAATGGATGGTAGTAGAATGATGTATACGTGGCCTTATCAGTACATAAGAAAATATGGTTATAGAGATGGAAAATTTACATTCGAAGCTGGAAGAAGATGTGGTTCTGGAGAAGGTGCCTTTTGTTTAGAGCACAAAAACCAGTTGGAAATTTTCAGGTGCTTTGTCTCGAATAAAAAGAAAATGAAGCAAATGCTGAACGGCGATAATAGCCCAACCGTAGAATGCAACGATGCTCAATTTCACGCTGCCTTATCAATGGAAGCTGGATCTCGATCACCCTTGCCACCTTCCATGAATAGTTCAAAGAATCTAATTGATTTAGACATTCCATCATTTTCTCAAAATTCACAAAAGCCTTTATTACTAGCTCCAATTTCTCCTATGGAATCTGTTAAACCTCCATTACCAGCTAAGCCAAAGCCAATAAAACCTCCAAGAAAACCTGTATTTACATCTAAGTTAGAAAAAAAGTCATTTGACTGTGAAATTTCCGATCTATCAAGCTCTGGAAAATACAGAAAATTAAATTCCACATCACCCGACTCATCCCAAAAGCACATTGTCATTACCGACGATGAAAAGCATTCTTACGATTTAGTTGAAGTCAGAAGTGACGCATGGAAGACCCATGGAATAGATAATGTACCCCATACCGAGAGGTTAAAACAATCAATGCAAATTAAAAATGAGAAGGACAGCTTAGAAGATCCTCATTATGAAACCATGTCGTTTCCATTATCTCCGCAAAATTCTACTAAAAGCAATTCCTCCTCAATTATACATAATATTCCCAGTCCAAACGACCCACCAGATTACGATAGATTGCAGCATTTTGGATCGATATATAAAAGTAAGAAAAAACCAGGATATAGAACACCAAATTGCTCCACCATATCTCAGAACTCACAGCTTATATCTCAAGCTTCGTTAGATTCCAATCTCAATTGCAATAATTACGATGTCGTTGAAGATATGAATGCAGTTAGATTGACAGACGACAATCATCATGGCTACGGTATAATAAGAAAAAAGTCTAATTCTTCTACATCTAATAATATGATGGAGCCAAAACACAAAATCGTTAATGATAGCGAATATGCCATTGTATCAAAACCTAAACGAGTTTGAAGTTAAAAAAAATTATTGGCTTTAAATTACTTACAATCAATAGGATTATTAGAAAAGCTTAGTAAAGTTAAATAGACAATACTTCCTAATAATTAATAATACATTATTTAAAAGCTATCGCAATATCATGCGTTACATCAAATTATTTATATAATGTTGATTTTCTCATATTACCAACATTGCCAAGTTTCCTTTTAACGGCTTTTTTTTTATAATTTAAACAATTTTAAGCTAATAAACAAATTTATTATTTAATACATTTTTTAAGTATTTTTTATTTTATATTATGGAAATATTTAGAGAGAATTTATTGATTATAATTTATTAATTATAAGGGATAAAATTTTAGCGACAAAAATACATATAGAAACTTTTTATATGAAAAAAATTTTTGTAACTACATGCGCATGTATACATTAATTACTATTATTATTATCACATTTTAATTGATTTTAAGAAATTTGAAGCCTTTCCTTTACGTTAAGGAATACATTTAAACTAGTATTTAATATCTGATGTGATTCTCATACTTTGTTTATGCGATATTGATCTTGTTCCTTGTTCAAATCTCTGACCAAGTCTTGTACATTTATTGACTGATCGAAACCTTGATCTAGTATCTTATTGTTATATGATGATGATGATTATTATTATTATTATTATTATTATTATTATTATTATTAATAGTAGTAGTAGTATTAGTAGGAGTAGCTGTAGTAATAGGATAAAAAAAACTCGTACCAAATTTTTCTTAATTTTTATCAGATCTTTCAACTCTCAGAGTCAAACCAGTGTACTTATACTTATACTATGACTGTCATATAATTATACTTGTTGTTATTGTTACATCGAATTAACTTCTGATAAGACATCAGAATAGGTTTATATTTTTTAAATGATATTTTATATATATATATTGCATTCACTTTCATACTTAAAGTGTAGGTTATGAGGTACCTAAAATGTCTAATCGTGATATGTCTCTAAAGCGACCAAAGAATGATGCGAGACTATGAGCACAAGCAAAAAATTTTTACAACTTACGATTTGCCATAAAAAAAATCAAAAGTAAAAAATTCAAAATTTTTTGAGTCATTTATGATGTTGATAGTCTCTTGTGTGCCTTGTCATATTATAAGAAGGGACAAGTTTTGCAGAACCAATATTTCTTAATTTAATAAGAATTTGTTAGCTTTAACTTTTATTGAATTTTGTCCACTATACTTTGTTTAGCTTCTTCATCTTTTTTTTCTTCAAATTTTATAAAATTGTAATTAAATTTATTATTTAAATGACTATTTTATAAAATGATTAAAGAATTTTAAATTATTTAAGTTTTGTTAAGGATTTTTGTATATCAAATTTAAAGTTTTATATTTGAATAAAATTTCTATTTCATATTATAAAATTGATAAGAAACATATTTCCATCGACCGTTAATGATAATCTATCTAATACATTCTTCTTTCAATACAAAAAGTAAATTAACAATGTGCTTATAAGTAAAGTTTTATTTCATGTTTAATTAAAATCTATCGAACAACATTTTAACAGTTTGTAATATTTATCATTTAATTAATATAAGACATTTTTATTATTACAAATCATTCTTAACTAGCTAACAGTATTATTAAATGTTTTATTGCAAATTAATTTTTTCTTCGATAAAGTAATTCTATTTGTTTTAAGCTCTTTTTATCTAAATAAAGAATTCTCAACAAAGTCTGTCATAATAAAATATTGCTAAGCTTGTCCAAGCTATTAAGAACAATGTGTTATAAGAAACTGTATTTTTTTTGTATATTTTCAAAAAAAAGAAAAAAAAAAAGGACCATAAATATACAATAAATTTTTTTAAAAAGTTTATAAGCGTCTTTTTATTTATTCTTATAATTTTCGATGTTTTCAGATTGGACATTTAATTGGTTATTATCCTCTTCGATTATTTTTTTATCAATTGCTTCATTTCTTATGGCAGCTACAGTTTTGAATGTTTCGTTAGCGATAGCTTCAAAATAACCCTCTTGATCGTCTTGTATTTTTCTAACTTCTTCACCTTTTTTTCTCAAAATTGTTTCAATATTTCGACATGCGTTGTTATCAAACCATCCTAAATTATCAGCTATTAAGTGGTTATTTTTACATTTATCACAACGAACGATTACAACTCCTTTCTCATAAGCAAGTTTCGAAATAATTTTACTACTTCTGATATTACATTTTTTACAAGTAAATACAATTTTTAACTTTGCTTTGATTTGTCCCAACTTTTGTTTTTCAACTTCATTACTATTATCACTCTCTGATAATATATTACTATTTGCTTCTAATAAGCTTCTTCTTGACAAAGAAAAATTACTGTGTTGTAAGAAAATAACTTTATTATGTACATTTTGTATACCTATCGTATTTGGTAGGCGTTTTAATAATATTCTGAATCCGTGATTCAAAATTTGTCGAGATAAAAACATATTTCAAGGATTTATTTGAAAAATCACTTTTATGAAATGACAATTACTAACATAAATTAACAAATTAACAAAATTTAACAACTTAACCTAAAACTATTAACAAAATATTAATATTTGCAGAAGAACAAATATCTCAATTATTTGATAAACGATTCGTTCAAACGTATAAGAATTAATTTTTCTACATCCACGTTTGAAAAGAATACATTGTTAACAAAACAAAAAAAACGCAAAAAAAAGCAATCTGTCCGATATAAACACACTCGAAAAAGACAAAGACCATTGGATTCAAATTTGACTAGAATGTTTATTCTATTTCTGCTCGAATTATCGACGACTCGTGTTCGCTCCGTTAAGTCCCAGATTCTGAGTTTTGATTTCAATAATGTAATAAATTTTACGAAAATTTTAATTATTTATTCAATTACTTAATCTCGCGAAAATTTCGGAAGCCATTGGTTTCTTATTTAATGCATTTTAATCGATAAATATATAAAGGCTTAAGGCCTTAAGATTCAATCCGAAGAGTTTGTAAACAAAATTGATTGAAATGATTATATAAAATAAATAATTAGACCTTCGAGTTTAACCCTACAGAAATAAATAAACATAAAAAATCCAAAAGTACAATAAACACTGATATATTTATTCTTTTTTTTCTCTCTCGCATTATTATATTTATATATTTATGTTTATAAAATTTATGTTTAACTAAATTTTAAAAATATAGATTTTTCTGTTTATCCTAGGAAAAATAATTATTATTAAAGGCATGAAAAACGAGAAAAATTTATTTTGCATAAGCAACAATCGGCAGATAGTATAAGATAATCAAATATTTAATATATGGAAGTCGTATAAATATTAATTAGAGTCATTCAAGGAATAAAATTATTGCATAATTACGAATAACAATAGAGGACGCAAAGAAACTTGGTAGGTGTGTGAAATTTTGAAAAGCAGATAATAGATAATTCTTGTGCAATAATAGTAAAATATACTCTGGGATAATACGAATGATTTAGCCGAATAAACTTTGGTTCGTAAATCACTGATTCGAGTGTCTCGAGAGAGAGTTTAGGAAAGTAGACGACCACCAGAATATTACTAATAATTTATTTGAACAAACAGAAATATAAATATCCATACAAGTGTTAAATATAATTACTACATCGGTCGACTATATTCTGCTCGTATAACTAAATTATTGACAACTAAGTAAACTCCATCTGTATTAAAATAATCATTCTAAATTAAAAAAAAAAAAAAAAACTATAAACTGTGTAAACATTAATTTGCAGCAATCAGCATTTAAAATAATTCGAACTATTTTTTATCTCGTAAAGCAGTATGTGTAATAACTCAATTCAAACATACATTAGTGGTAATGTAGAGTGTGATAATATTTAAAGGATGCGAAGGAACGGACACAAAATATTACTTTCTAGGGACAATTAGACCGTGAGTCATTTCCAGCTTTATACGTAAGAATGCGAAAAATATTTTTCCAAAAATAATATAAGTTATAAGTTAAGGTTATTCAAATTTACTTTCAATAATCGCGTACTTTTATTTAACACTTATGTCACGATATCTTAGCTATTTGCTATAGTTTCTGCTTATCCCCCCCCCTACCCCCAATAAGCTTACACAGTATGCGCATAGAATTAAAAAAAGCCGCCTGCGCATGTCGGCTATGTGTGCGTGGATTAACATTGCGTATGGAGGATTGTATGTCCGATGCTATTGGATCCGAATTCTAATGCATGCCACTTTACCAGGGCGTGTCATCACTTTCCGTTCCGACTCCTTTAATTTTGCATTTAAAATTTTGTTTATTCATTGTTTTTTTGGTTTTTTATTTCTTTTTTTTTTTTTTTTTTTTTTTTTTTTAGTTAATAATCGGACGATAAAATGAGGGGGAATAATAGTTTAAGGATAGTTTTTAGTTTGGTGATATTTGTAACAGTACTTCGTGCTTGCGCAGGTGAGAATTGCTATTTATTATATTATTTTACAAGTAATTGAAGTAATTAAAATACCTTCGTTAACGAATGGGAATAAGATTAAATTTTTATCGATTATGCATTTCCTTTTTATTATAATATATTTTTATTTCAATGGTGCTTGTATTGTAAATATTTTTTACAAAAAAAAATTTTACCTTTAATATAGTGCTTAAGCAAATAATCAACAAGATCGAGGCAAATACTAAAATACAATTTTGTTTAATAGGTCAAAATCTTAATAATACTGCGGTGTGGTGCACTGTGTCGGAAGAAGAGCAAAATAAATGCGAGGCATTTGCGAGAGCGGTTGACAGAGCAATTTCTTCGTTCAGAAATTATTACATTTCTATAAAATGTAAGCAAGCATTTAGCAAAGAGGAATGTATGGCTCTGCTGGATTATGAAAAAGCACACTTGACTTTGCTCGACGCTGGTGAAGTATTTGTTGGTGGAAGATATCATAGTTTGGTACCTATAATGCAAGAAATCTATGAAAGCGGAGTCAATTATCAGTATGCCGTTGCTGTCGTAAAAAAGAATTCCTTACCTGATGTATTACACATTAGAGATATACGTGGAAAAAAAGCATGTTTTGCTGGAGTTGGAACGTTAGCTGGTTGGGTCGCACCTATTTATACCGTAAGTTGTAAATGCATGAGAAACGTGTGAGAAAAAATTTAATTTTGACGTTTACGAATAGTTTACTTAAATTAGATCCTTAAAACGAATATTAATAATAAATAGTAAAAAGAAAAAAAGTAAGTAAATAAACATTGATAAAAGTATAAAAGTACTATTATAAACTCAAAATAATTGTTTATAGATTAATTATATAAATAAGATAAATCAATAAGAATATAGTAGGAATTAAAAATTTAATATGCTGATATATATATATATATATATATATATATATATATTATATGCATGTATATTTATTTTAGTTAATGAAGGACGGCGGCATGGAAATAATAGACTGTAATAATCACGTGAAATCTACAATAAAATTCTTTGGCCCAAGCTGCGCTATTAATTCATTGATTAACAAGTATAATCCATTGGGTGATAATTCCGATCAACTATGTAAACTTTGCATCGGCAAAGTTCCCGGAGGAAAATGTACAAACGCAGATCCTTACGCGGGCTACGAAGGCGCGTTCAGATGCTTAGTCGAAGCTGGAGATATTGCATTTCTCGTTCATACGACTGTTAATGAAATGACGTCAACAAATTTTGATTTGAGTAAGCTTATTTTCAATCGCTATTCATATTTAGTGAGCTAAATATAGCTATCGCTATTCATATTTAGTGAGGACTGAGTGAAATTCGAACGATCGAAAAGTAGAGTTGGATTAAATAATTATTATTTATATTTAGATTCTGTAACGAAAGATCAGTTTGAACTGCTTTGTCAAGATGGTTCGCGTAAGCCTGTAGATGAATTTGCTAGTTGCAATTGGGGAGAAATTCCATCGAATGCTATTGTGATTTCGTCAGCAACAAATCACGATAAACGGAAGCTTTATCAAAAATTCCTCGAGGAAGCTGTTAAGATTCTTGGAAAACATGAAAACTCCACTAGCTCGTCCAATAATGAATTTTACAATAATCGTTTTGACGGTAACCAGGGAAAGAATTATGAAAGCGAACAAGATTTAGAATACAATCAGTACAATAGAAATCAAGAAAATCGTAATAACTATAATGACATGGCCTCTTGGAATTCAACAGGATTCTTCGACAGAGATAGAAACTTCTACAGTACTCCGGAAACTAATATCGAAACAATCGAAAAATTCTATCTATTTGAATCTGCCCCGCGTTATGGCATTCACCATAATCTTTTATTTTCAGTAAGTTGAATTTAATTTAAATTAATCGTGGAGTACACTTTAAACATTTAATTCGGTTAAAATATTATAATTATTTTCATTTTAAAAGTAACATTGATATTTCAAATTCAAATTTATATTTCCAATTTAGGATTCAGCGAAAGATTTTGTTCGTATACAAGAATCCGATCAAACTTTCTCTGGATACATGAAAAAATCTTTAGATATGGTTTATGCTGTAAGACGATGCCCAGTAAATAGAATGAGTTTGTGCGTCACATCGGAGGCTGAATTAGAAAAATGTATAAAAATGAAGGTAGAACCATAAGCATTTAATATTAGATTACATAAGCAAACGAGTAATACAAATAAGCAACTTATTCTGTCGTTAGATTGCCATGAAAGCTCAACTATTGAAGCCAGAACTATTGTGCTTCAAAGGCCATAGCCAAATTCACTGTATGCAAGCCATACAGAATGGGTAAGTCTAATTAAACAATTACATGTAATGTAAGAATAATTAAAGCGTAATGAAGCTATGGCTCTTCTTATTAAAAAATTCATTTACGCAACTAAGCTGAAAGAATAAAAAGATGATGATTTAATGATCGCAGGCAAGCCGATGTAACGGTTTTGGACGCCAGTGACGTATACACAGCTGGTTTACGTTATGATCTTATACCCTTTGTCTCGGAGGTGTACAATCTTGGTGCTCCAGCTTATTATGTTGTCGCTGTGGCAAAAGAGGAAGATGATAATACAGATTTAACATATCTTAAAAACAAATATACATGTCATCCAGGAATAAATACCGCCGCTGGTTGGGTATATCCACTAGCTTATTTACTTTCAAATAGCTGGATAAGAGGCTATGGTTGCGATTCCGTTCGAGCTGCAGCTGAATATTTTACCAAATCCTGCGTACCTGGTGCACTTAGTCCGGAGTATAATACTGGTAAATACTTCTTTTTTTTTTTTTTGACCAATTATGCTTATCTTCATCGCTTATCATTTAATTTTCCAAGACATTCCTTATAATTTGTACAACCGTCTTATGTGTTGATAAATCGAATACGCTCATTGTAATAAAAGATTCAGGAAAGGATAAACTTGATTCAGCGAAAACAGTGATAGCACATTTAATGACTAAATTCGATATCTATTTTGAAACTATGATTGTCGAAGCATTAATGAGTAAAGTAATGGATGTCAAATTTATTAGGAGTACCTTATGACAATATGTGCGATCTTTGTCACGGAACGAAGGATCGCTATTGTCGTCGCGACGCCTCGGAAGTCTATTACGGGCACACGGGGGCGTTCCGCTGCCTCGTGGAAGGCGGTGGTGATGTGGCATTTGTTAAGCACACGACTGTCGCCGAGAATACGGACGGCAAACGTCGTGAGTTCTGGGCGCGCAACACATTTACCAAAGATTTTCAATTGCTGTGCCCCGATGGTACACGAAAATCCACCCTCGATTACATGAGCTGCAACCTGGGGAAGGTCGCGGCCAATGCCGTGGTCACGCGTGGCGGTTACTACGGATACAATAAAACACAGGTAAGGCAAGGCTACGAGATACTTTAATTTGAAAAAAATTTCTTCTGCTTCATAATATTATTGAAGAAATTAATCATTATAAAGGCCTTCCGACTAGGACTATTTATAATTGAAATTTTGGACATTCGTTGTTCAAATTTACGTTATTTAGTGACGTTTGACAGAGCAATTGTTATGTAGTTTTTACTACTTTATGATATATTGATTAAGAGGAAAAACAATCGTGAACAATATTCATATTGTATGCGTACTTGAATGTACGTGTAAATATACTGAAAATGTATGAATATGACGATCAAACAATACTTACTCAATTATCCTATATGAGATTAATCGTAAAGAGTCGTTATATTAAGACAGTAATTAAAAATTACATTCAATTGTGTCAGATTGCGTTTGTAAATACTAGCTCTAATTAAAATTTAATTGACCATAGAAAAAGAAGGAGAAATAAGGGTGAAAGAGAAAATATCTTAAAAATTAATAAAATCTTTGTAGATAAACGCGTACGCAAATCTACTCATCTACGCACAGCAGTTTTACGGTAGCAAGGAACAGGACGAATTTACATTCGGTATGTTCTTTAGTCAGCCACCTTTCAGTGACCTCATCTTTCAAGACGCGACGCAGCAGCTCACGATCGTTCCACCCGAGAAACGAGAATTCAGCGCTTATTTAGGACAAGACTTTATGAGAGCCAGAAGAATCGTCGATTGCACTGCTGGATCATCTTCCATCGAGTATTCGTTAATTGGAACTATTGTCACGATTGCAATGACGCTTGTTTTCGGAAGATAAAATGCCGATTTACCCTTCTCACGCAACTGCTTGCATAGAATATTAGAATTTTCGTAATGTTCGTTACACCGAAGCAATTTCAACTTTGTATTATTATTATTATTATTATTATTATTATTATTATTACGATTATTACGATTATTACGATCATTGCGATTACTTTTATACGACGTAAAAAAAAATTGAAAAAAGCATTGTGAAATTAATGTTTCGGAAATTTTACACTTTTGTTTTTATATTCTTAATAATTATTGAGAACAATTTTAGTAATATAAGTGCAATTTTCGTACAAACTTCTTTATAACTATGAATATTTAAGATATTCAAAGTGCCTTTAAGAAATCAATGAAAAATAGAGAGGAAGGAAAATATAAGTGAAACGTAATGAAATGTAAAAATTCACTTGCCTTAAATTTTAATGGTATTATTCGCGATGACAATTTACGAATTGTATATAATTATTTTACAGTATATTTACATTAAATATAAGGATAATATAAAAGAGCGTATAAGTAATAGAAAGTGAAAATATAAATTCTACTATAATTTTTTGGCTAAAGCGGATTGGTAGTCTGTTTAGTAGAATAGAGATAAGAAAATGCTTAATGAATTGTAAATTGTGAGGATTATCAAGTACAATTAATTGAAAAAAAAAAAAAAAAAAAAAAAAAAAATCACGTTTACGAGTAATATTGTCTAAAATTAAAATTTATCTAAGTTTGAGCTTAAAAAGGAAGGTCGTTTGTCGTATCATTGATTATAATTTATATTGTCTTGAATGATAATTTTAAAGTTAATGTTAAAGTTTGAGTGATGTTATTTTAAATAATAAATTATGTACTAACTTTAATCAATAAGAATCGATCGACAAGATGATTGGCATTCTATATGGTATGACGAGTCTTATGCAATCCAATTATTCATATGGTAAATGAAAATATTTGTTACGATTTACTAAACAGACTAATCGATACTTTAGTCGATAGCCAAGTAGTTCCAATGCAATTAATGCCGTCCATTTTATGTTTGATATTAAATTACGAACTTTATATATATATATATATATATTTATATACATATGCATTTTCGTACTTCATTGATTTTTATAAAAGTAATATTTATCATTGTGAAATAAATTTTTTTAAAATAAAATTCAGCTGCTTTCATTTAAAACTACCTTCACATGTATTGTCACGTTTGTCCCACGACGCTTCATACCCGCAAAATTTTCAATACAAAATGCTTATTTTCGTAATAATGGATATCTCAAATTAATTTAAAAATATTAAAAAAAAAAAAAAAAAACGCAAAAAATGTTGATCGATAATAATGTGATAAATCATAATGCAGTGCGTAAAAAGTTTGTAAGGCAGTCAAAAGAGACGCTAACTATGTAAGTATGTGCGGCACATAAGAGTACATGATAAAATTTAATTTTTGAAAACAATTACATAAGGAATGCATTGGCGATGAAAAGCCAGCCACACAAATTGAATTTAAAAGGAAGGTTAGTAACACCTCAAGATTGGGCACGATTTGACACATGGGCAAAAGAGAATGCAAAACCTAAAAAGCTAATAGTCCAAAAAGACGTAGTATGTACAAATATTGCGATATACATTCTTTTAATGAAACTATATTTAACAAAGTGGAATTATTCGAATCGTAATAAATTATTCGAAGGTCATTAAAATGAAATACTTGCCATCATTCACAAAGTCATTATTTAAGATTAACTGACTAATACCAATACTAATAATCGTGACACGAGTATGTATCATTGCTTTACCTTATAATCCTAATTTCACGTAAAATTATGCTGTGGAAATCGTGGACAAAACAACGCTTAACTACCACCATCCATTATTAAGTCATGTTTAACATTTCAAATAACGTTTCAGATAAAAAAAAAAAAAAAAACAAAAAAGCTCAGCCTCTAGATAAAGTATTTCTAATAAATTCAAGTAAGCTTTTAATTATTACCCTGTGCGCACTAATTGATATTACAACATTATCCGTCACCAATAATAAACCAACTATTAATTACGCTCTCATCAGCTCTCACCTCCAAATAATTAGTTAGAAATTAAATAAAACAATTACAGGATTAAACTACGAATGCTTCGTTTAATACATTGATATCTCGGGAGTTGATGTAGGGATAGAAAGCAAAGAGACCATTCAATTGAAAAAGAATGAAAACTTTTTAATCTACGCCCCCTTTGTCCCAATTACCTATTAACCGACCTACCCACCTCCATTAATGCCTATTATTAATTAATCGTTGAAGTTCCGGAAATCTAAGCCACTATTTTGTCTGATACCGCGACTGACAATTCTCGCGGAGCCCAAGAGAGACTTCAACGAATTTCCTTGCATCACTCGCCTCCTCTGCAGCCGCACCCTTAAATTCAAGGCCACCAGGCGATTGAAGCGGCTCGCCAGGCCGCGATGTCCAAAGTTCGGCAACAACTGCAAGAAATGGGGTGTGAGGTGCCCGGCGTTGTTCTACAACGCCACCGACCTCATTATCAAGCTCAGTCAGCCGAAGAAGCGAAACGAGCCGGATGATTGCAAGCTGGCAAACGCGACTCCACGAGGCTGGATATGCGTGCCGAATGACAGGACCAATATGCTCGCCCAGCCGAAGGGCTTAATTAACGAGACCTTCTTATCGAAGGACATGATTTGCTATGCCGCAAAGCCGACGAAGGTACTTCGATTATACGATTAATAGCAGTAGAATCGAATGAATACGAGTACGTACGTTGTCTGCCTTGAATTTTCTACGCGCATCAACGATACTTTGATTTATATATAATTTATGTTTAATTTCGACATTATACACAGAAGAGGGAAGCGGGACGATAGAATCTTCTTATTTCGACAAACATTTTATTAACACACTTCACTATCATGATCATTCGCATTGATTAAAAATTTTAGTACTCTAAAATTCTCTAATCATGGGTTTCAAACAATTTTAAATCTCATAATAGAAGATATTTCGCTTCATCACATTACACTAAGAAGTATTCTAATTTTTTGATTGATTTTTTTTTTCTTTCTTCTTTTTTCTTTATTCTTTTTTCTTTTTTAATAAAAATCTAATGAGATTTTTTCGATTTTGACTTAAAATAATTAATGTCATGCCGACAACAACAACAAAAAATTAATTAGAAGTAGATAAACAATAGATACATTTACGCTGATTTCAGATATCACCGTGGGTAGACTTTTTAGCATTACCATCTTACAAAATGTTAAAGGATAATGAATCCGAAAACGCGATCAAAATGAAACAGAGAATTGTAGAAGAACTTAAAGTAAGGGGTAAACAAGCATTAAGTAAACAAAGGCAAAAGGAAGGAGTAGATTATGAATATTTATCGAGAACAAGTGAGAAAGAAGAGGATGCGGAAGAAAATAAGAAGATGAAAGATCATCAAACGGATAAAGACTCCTGGCGTTTTGTTAATACGAAATGTAAAGAATTTCCACCAAAAATTTCAAAAAGTGCATTAAACCACGAAGGTTATTTCAAAATTATAATTACAATATTTATATAATATTTATATATTATCTATATAATATATTTTTCATTAACAAAATTGAAAGCCAAACAAAATACATATGATATTAAAAGATAATAAATTTCATTATAAATTGCTTTTATTTAGCATCCGAGTTAACAACAAAACTGGCTCAACCAAGGATAAGGAAAATGAAAACTTGTAGGAAAGATCCACTTAAAGTTAAAGAATCGGCGAAAAACGCACAATCCACTCCAAGATTAGATAATTTAGCAAAGCCAAAATACGTTAGCCAACCAGTTGTAAAAGATAAGCCACGAGAAAGAGATGAATACGACCGGCCCATATTTGTAATACCGGTACGTTAAATTTCTCGAAATATTTCTCGAAAATTTATCGCCACCTATTACATTTTATTTATACCAACTTATTAGTTTTGAATTTGAAAGAGGAAAATCTTTCCCAAATGAGTTTTAAGAATATCGTTAATTTTCCAAATCATAGATAAATTCTGAAATTAGCCATACTTTCACCATTCAAATTACTAAACTATTTTAAGCATTTTAAAATTATCTTTACTTATTCGAAAAATGTTTATTTTTAATTATTATCTACAATCAAATTGATAAATGAGAAAATATTCAAATATCTCTTTATATATATATATATATATATATAGACTATAAATTGTAATTTTTATTCTTATTTGATTTTATTTCTTCTAATCGTGTATTAGTAATATATGGATAATTCATAGTAAATTTGCTTGTAAAATTTGACAATAAGCTCAAAAACCTTGAAATAAATTTCTTTTTAATAACTACTGGACAGTACATGTTTAATATTGGATGAAAATTATTATTAGAATTTTCGTATAATTTTCCTATTATAATTACAATGTTTAAACTTTTTAATTTACAGCTATATCAACGAGTATTACCAAAAGCTAAACCATACAAGCTAGCTGAATGCAAACAAGATAATGAAGATGAAACTGACGAGAGGAGAGAAAATAGGGAAAACGAAGAGAGAGAAAGGAAAGAAGAAAAAAGGCTTTGTAAAGAAATTAATAAAATTATTTGCGCACCCACGATAGATCCGCTATATGATCCTGTTGGAGCTGAACGACAGATGAAAGAAAGAAAACGCGCATTTAAAAAACAAAGGAGAATTGTATTCCTGAATTCTAATGAAAATTTATAATAAAAAATTCATCATATTAAAATATTAGAATAATAAATTTATATGCCAATGAATTTAAAGATAAAACATAAAATGAACGATTAAAAGTAAAAAAGAAGAAAACAATAAATAATGTGACTGCAATGGAAAATAATAAATAAAAGTTGCTGTATAATTAAATAATGAGATTGTTGGGGCCGAAACGTTAATACTATAAATTATATATCGATTTATATGTGTGTAAAATAAATCTATTATATATAAATTTTTATTATTAAAACTATTGCTTTACTCTATTGCCGATAGAAACGTTTAGAAAAGGCTTAAATAATTAAAAATTTATTTCATATTAGCATCTTTCACGTATAAATAAAATGTTTTCTTATATGATTTATATAAACTTATTTACCACGGTTGCACTGCTACGGACATATAAAATATTTCCATCGCAGAATAATTAGAGATATTCCCTGTAGCCCCATACGATGGGGCAAATCAACTTATGTATTTGTTTAAATGTAATTTGCTTCTTTTCACAATTAAATAATAGATTAAACCAATTATTTTTAATATTCTGAACATTATTGTTTTCATTTGTTTTCATAATACATCGTAAACGTATACACAATTACTTATTTTTTTCATATATCGAGACCCAATATTCTTATTAACTGATTGATCCGTAAAAGAATATCCACCATTTTAAGTATAAGTTGTGTTGAAACAAATTTTATATAAAATAATCATATGAAATGATAATATTAGATATACATATATATAGTAATATATCTACTTTAAATTACAATTTATCTATCAATTTTTTTTATCTGTCTATTTGTCTCTCTATCTATTTATCTACACATAAAATGTATCTACACAAAATCTTTGAAGCAATTGTATAATTATTTAAAGCTTCGCGTATTACACCAGCATATTCATATTCGTAAAACAAGTTATAAATAAGTCATGGATGGCTTCTAAAACTAAAATAAAAGAATACTAATAAATATTCAATTAATTATAACAAATTCACGTAAATATATCATTATATAATAAAAAATTAATATCATAAAATATGTTTAAAAAAATAATGTATATATATATATATATATATATATATATATGATATACCTGCCGTTTGAATTCATTTTTAATTTAAGAAATAATTATGAAGTAATTCTATGTAAATTTTTTAATATAATTAAGTATTTATATTTACAAATAAATTTACAAGGTTAAACACATTCTCTCTCAATAGCAATTTTTTAAACAAAGATTTTCACTATTGTATTAATAATAATATTTAAATATTTTTTAATCTCTATTATAAAGACAATTTTTACTGTATCATAAAATAATTATTGCCAAGTGCGAAAAACGAAAATTCTTTTCACGTACAATATTTTCATCTTCGTTATTTACATGTATTGTTATACACTTTGAAAGAATCATGATGCAATAAAATTATTCAAATTATGAATACATTATTGTAATTAAATAATATTTTTTATTAGACTTTTTAATGAATTCCTACGTTCTGCGCATGTTATAACACAGTGATTTACAAAATTATATAGAGAAACTACCACTTTGTCTTTCATGATATCAATAAAAATATATAAGTATCTTTGAAAACGACGGTGAAAAATAATTCATACCTTTTCGGTTTATTTTTCACTTTTTATGTTATAGATATTTAAATTCTTTCTGTCCATGCATAAAAAAAAAGAAATGCATCGCTTCGTAAGAAATATGCAACTTTCGCCAAAGAAAGCAATACTTAATATAATAAATTAATATTAGTTTATCGAATATGATTTAAAAAATCTAATATTTTGCCAAATCAATAATATACGTGCATAAAGAAAAGAACAAAATATACTTTAATTTATTACGTCCAGTCAGTATACATAAAAATTTTAGTATAAAGAACATAATGATGAATGTTATATGACAAAATTTCAAAATCTCGAACGATGCTGGAAATATTTTAATCCCAACGAATTTATTGTTTTTTTTAATTCTAACGGCTATAATGGTACTTCAATCTAAACCATTTTAATTCGTTACGATTATAAAGTAAATATTGTAAACTGAATTTCCACACTAAGAATATGGAATTGCATCAAGAATAAGAATTTCTCTTTACATTTCATATGAAACATAATTTTATATAAAAAAAAAAAATTTGTTTAAGACATCGTGATACACAATATGATAAATAAATAATTATGAAAATTAAAAATGAATTTTTACGAACGATTTTGGTTAATGTCAAAGTAATTACAATTAATAAGATGAGGGAAATTTAAAAAAAATTTCACTACAAAATAATACTATTCAATAGAAAAATCTACTCTATTTACAATTAACTATAAATCTTTCTAAAACTAATAATACATTGAATCTGATGTAATATTCATTTTAATCTCTATATTGCGATCTTTTCATTAGCCTCACATTTTGTTATGAACAAAATACTATAAAGATAATAAGTATAAAAAATATAATATATAATAATTGTTTTTAAAAAATTCAGCAATACTTTCCTATGTATAGTTAGATATTTGAATATAATTTGTAATCTCACACTGTTAAAAATGGTGAATTATGTAACCGAGAATAATAATGATAAAGAATAAAGAAAAAGGGAATATCCTTATAAGATCTCGAAAGAGCTTTTAAAAAAACATTTAGTTGCTATTATTGTCTATAATAGATTAATTAAATTTCAATTTCATGTACATACGTATTCATATATTTCATAATTATATACAAATTTAAATTCAGAATGTGTGTGTATAGAATTTATTATGTAGTTGACAGAAATTTTACAGGTATTAAAATGCACTTAGAGATTCATTGAAAAATGAATTATCATATAGCGTAAATCAATTCGTTAATTTGTATTTTATAAGATTTCGGTAAAGGATTGTCGAATCTTAATTTACATAGAAATTAAATTGAATTGCCTTATCAAAATTTATGTAATACATTATTTACCCTGAGACGGGGAGAAGGGATAATTTAATAAAGAGAATGCAATGAATGAGAATTCTTCAAGGTAGAAAGGATATCAACTCGTACATAATTCTAAATATAAACTAAGCATTCAGCTCTCTTACTTTACTCTGATGAATTAAACATGAAAAATTTGTGCCATATTTATTCAAAATTTGTAGGAAATTCCCTTCGCGATGATAAATGTAAATCAATACGGAATAACAACAAACATATATCAATGTGGTACAATAGAATTAATTAAATAAAAATTTAACTTTTATATATAGTTTTTAGCAGATTGCGTATCGTGTTCTTATAGTCATTTCTATATATTATTGTTTTTATTCTACCTAATATTCCTCTTTCATCACTATTCTATGAGTGATCGTAATTATGAGGGCTGAAAGTTTAAATAAAATAAAATAAAAATAGCTATAGTTAAACGTTTAATTAAATTATTAATTAAATTGTGTAATTAATAAGAAAACGAACCTTTTAAAAATTATATATATATATATATATATATATATATATATATATATATTCATCCATAAATATTGTAGATTTGTATATTTACTTTGTATATGTAAAATGACTATTACAGATATAATTATATTATATTATCAAGTAAATCCGTCCTAACAAAATATCTAAACTGCTATATTCAAGATATATCCTATCGTATAAGAATAATATTATCGATAATGGCTGAACAATTTGACATCTTAAGTTATCGTTTCTTTTAAGAATAACATAAAGCCGCTATAATGAACTTCCTAATATACTTAATATTAATTTGCATGTTCATATTGTGCCCATCGATGGATCGATGATAAATATAACTAATAAAAAACGCCAAAAAATTATTCTAAAATCTTTTATTTTATTTATTAGATATTTAAGAAGTCAGTGAGAGTACAAAAGTCCAAAAGTAGGTAAATGTGCAAGTAAGATTTATATATTAAATTTTATCATTATATATTTTATTATTATAATTATCAAAATTATACTTTATATTACATTGGCGCAATATTATTGCTTTGCAAATTGTATTAAAAGTTCATTTTGTTTATATATTTTATTATTGTAAAGATATTGGGTAAAAAAAAAAAAGAAAAAAAAAGCATAGCTTAAATGTACGAAAATTTAAAATAATACTTACATTCTCTATAAAATAGATAATTGCCATTAATCTTACCTATTTCGAAATAAATCACAATAAAAAAATACACCTTATATAGAAAAATCAATGATTTATTATAGATCATATAAAATATAATTATTATAAATATAATATGAAGTATGTATTCAATTCATAAATTCAATAATATTGTCCGTTGAATTGATTCAATTATTATAGCGTTCAAATACAACTATTTTCTAAAAATGTATAACAATACATTTAAACAACGCAGATGAAAGAATTGTTTATGAAACGAATTTTAGTTATTCTCACTCGGCAATAATTAATTGTTTTTAAATAATAAATTAATCAACTTGAGATATTTCTATGTAGTATTATATTGGAATTATACCATTATTTATGTAATGCATTATTTATTTATTACATATTCATTACTTAAGTCATTTATTATTTTATATTTAAGTGTATTTTATAAATTCTATTGCAAATAGACATTAGAAAAGAATGTGTAACTAAGATAATATTATAATATCGAAAAGATATTCGAGTTGAAAAAAATTTGTTATTTTTTCTCGCAAGAGAAGCTTCAGCTTTCAGTATCATCGGATCACTTTCAGTAATTATAAAAAACATGAAAATAATTAAATAAGCTGTTGAAAGCGATATTATATTTTCTAAATTATTGTTCCAATTCCAGTATTTTAGTTGGCAGCACATAAATGTCGCATTGCCTACAAGTATTCGATAGCAAGTGTACGTAAATTACCTTACGATATAATTCTTATACATACATTCTTATATTTTATTAATATAAAACAATTCATTTTCATTTTTTTAGAAAAATTGATGATGTTAATTATTATACGAGATCATAAACATTTGTTCATAATCATTAAGGTATGAAAATTAATGTATGTAAATAATAAACAATAATTAATTATGAAATTTTTATTGCGTTTGATTATTTGTTTCATTTGGATAGAAATTTGCACTATTAGAACTCGCCTATATTAAAATATTTTTTTACGTGTTAAGCGTAAGGAAGGTATGACGTAAGGAAAAATAATATTTTTATAAGCACCCTAGTTAATGTAAAGTGTAAAAAGAATAAGCAAGCATTATTTATATATTGAATTGGATTGTATTGGATTATTTCCAGTTCACTGCTTATCTCAAACTCGGACGTATCTGATATCGGGATTTGAAATATTTTTCCATCGATGTAATTTTAATTTCTTTACTACAGCTACACATCGACAGATCGTATGTATAGAATAATAAAATTAATATTTATAAGTCCCTATAATAGCCAGTTTTTAATAAAACAAAATATTTCCCATGTAATATACTATTTTATACAAATTTTATATAAAATTATGTTACAAGTTTAACAAATTTCAGTTATAAATTTTAAAAAATTATCCAAATCATAATTGGGATCGCTCAAGTTATTATTTGCACTTCATTTTCTTCTATCTTGTGTTGTTTATTTTGATATTAATTCTTCAATGACTAGTGGTATGCCCATCATTGCTCTCCTACTGCTGACCGAGTGTAGCGGGAAATTTCATATCTTGTCTTATTTCTCTAAGCATCCAAAAAAAAAAATTTGATTTCTTTCGATTGTTTTTTTCGATTTTAATTTCTATACTTTCTAAAATTTCTATCCACGGCTTCTCTCCCTTTTTCATGAATCTTCTATGAATTGTATTTATCTTTTATTAACGACCTTGCATGCCCGACTATAGTTACCCATACTATGCTGTGTGTCGATATAACTGTCGTCGTCGTGGCATCGAATAACTGTGTCACTATCGCCACCCAATGAACTTGTTTCGTTTTGTTTCTCACCAAAAATCCAATTCTTAAAGCGCGAACATTATTTTTATTATGTTTTGCTATATAACAATAATTACGGATATTTATATGTTGCTTTAGGTCATGTTAGATTAACAGAGAGTTAGATTTATGTTATAGAGTGACATTCTATTATTATGTTTTTTAAAACAACTTTTGAAAAGATTACTACCAGTGAATTTCCAACTTCTCATTTAAGATTTTTAATTTCAAAAAATAATGATATCCTCTAGTGCTGCATTTTAGTTCAATAAAATAATATTCAATGGGAATTGTCTTTTCTGTTGAATTATGCTGATCGTCCATAATAATCGTCAAAACCTTTTTTTGTTTTAAATACTGTTTAATCAATTTTTTTTTTTTTTTTTTTTTTTTTTTTTTTTTTTTTTTTTTTTTTTTTTTTTTGTAATATCTACGTTTGATCGGATTGGAAAACATGTTTATGATATGATTGGAAAAAATGAAAAAATGAAATATCTCAGAAGATTTGATGGAGTCTTGCAATCTTTGATACACGTCCCCAATGATTTACGATTATTAAATGATCGCAATACATCGAAATAACATTAATAGTAGCATTACAATTTTTACTTTATTAAACGGCATTTTAATACTAAAATATAATTTTTATAATAAATCATTATTCACTTTGGTAAAGTGATAAATTAACAAATATTTTAAAAAATAATGCTATGCTTAAAGAAAATTTACTGGGTTTAGTTAAAAATTTTATTTAAAATATAAGACAATACGAATTAAAGTAAAAATATATTTACTTTAGTAAATTATAATTTTTTTTTTTTTTTTTTTGCATAAGATTATTTATTTCTACTACATTTTAACTCGATAATTCTTACATCGTCAATTATTTGCTCAATTCCATTTTATAATAATTATAATTAAATTTCATATGTTAATAATTTTTTTATATTTATAATTTATTATAGTAATATGAATACAATGATATAAATTTAGAGAATTATTTCTATAATCGAGATTAAATGTATTTAATTATGTAATAACGATTAAAATTATTCGAATAACAATTTAAAAACCTGCTTCTATTATTCGTTCTTTTACAAAAATTCAGATACACAACTTAAGTATCAAAAAGGCCACTTCGATCATAATTATATAAAAATAAAATTTTCCTTATTGTTTCATATCAATGAATTATCAACATGTTGGTAATTAGTGCGCTTTCCTTCATTTGAAAGGCTAAACATATCACTCTTTTCAACATCTGCGCCGAGGAAAATCAGAATGAGCTTTAACACTCTTGAATACATCTGTGTAACTGATCAAATAAAGTATCAGTGAGTCGACAATCTGCTACTCAACTTGATTTGCTCTCAACTTTATAAGTTTCTTTTTCTTCTCCGTTCTCCTCAGCTGTCGCGTACTCGTCAATCGGGTTTTGTGCAAATCCCGAAGAAATGGCAATACATGCCAGTAAAAATTACGACCATGTCGTTGTATGTTGATCAATGATCTCCCTTTTCATTTCTAGATATAGTCTAATTTTTTAATGAAAAATACATTTAGAAAGTTCAAGTACAATTTTATATTTATTAGCTTAAAGAAATATCGATTGATTTCATTGAAGAAATTCCAACGCCTCTATTATTTAAAACTCTGATGAAACATTAAATTTAAATTTAAATATCCTCCTTTCAAAAATATCGCAATTGTAAATCAATGTATTTCTAATTCAATACTTAAAAGATTAAAATATGGCATTCTTTTCTATCTAGCGGTTAAATTTAAAATAATAAAATTTTATAAAATATAACTTATATGAAACATTGTAATTTGGAATATTTTCTTGCTACTTTTCAATATTTTTATTCACGATGTTACATATTTTTATAATTGTCATGATTTTATAATAATTATTAAACTATTATTTATAATTTGAATTATATTAATTAGAAAATGCAATAAATGAATTTACTATCTGTTCATATTTTTTTTTTTTTTTTTTTTTATTATATATCCGTATATACATATTCGCTTATTTATTAGAAAAACAATAAATATATTACTATAATTTTATTAATACATGCTATTTTGTAATTTCATATTACATATGGGAGATGAATTTAATTTGATATTTTCATTATCCTATTTAAATTTTCTGTCGGTAAATACATACTCCAATGTCATGAATTTTATTACTCGTTTATAAATAAGGAAAGAACGAGAAAGAAAGATAAAGTTATGATAGGATTTTTAATTGTATGCATAAATATGTATGTGGTAGTATATATTTAATAGTATTCTTATATAATGTAATATAATAATATAAAATCATAATTAAATTAGAAATATAATAGAAGAATTTTTTATATCTTTAATTTATTCTACTTTATACTAAATTATATATATTTATTTACTTATTTTCTTAATATTTTTTTCAATACATATATATATATATATATATATATATATATATATATATACATACGTATTATTTCATTCAGAAATAAATTTAATAATTCTACATTTGTAATTGTAATTAATTATCAATATTTAATATTTAATATATACATCCTTATTGTTTCTTCATCATTGTAATTATTATTAAAACAGCGAATAAAAGATTATAAAAAGTCTCCCTTCGTGTATATAGAAATTAGATATGTAATTAATCACTAAATAATTAAAGGTTTTCTTTATTTCGTCAGATGAATATTATTACGTTTTCCAAAAAAAAATTATTCAGCTTATTTAAGCTTAACTTACTAGTGCAGAATAATGACAAAACAGACACAATTATTCATAAAAATAAAAATTCTAAACACATACTCTCTCAAATAAAAGATAATTATTGTATATTTCATTTACAAATTTTATCTATAGATTGTATCTCCAATGCACTAATCGATGAGTAATATATGAATAAAAGAAACTTATAAAATGCAAAATACAAAATAATCGAAATGTCAATATCTGGTTGTAGGGGTGTGAGAATCTTAGGAATCACTATTTAAAATCAATTAAATGAAATACTGATGTTACATATTCCAAAAATTACACTAAAATATTTATTATTCATATTTTTTTTTTTCATGTTTTTACCTAATGTAATTTTTATATTCTACAACGCTCTTTAATGCAGATATCTATCGATTCACCAATAAACTAAACGCAATAGGGAAATTAAGAAATTAAAATGTCGCTTACAAGAAGCGGAGTTCATACAAACTTTTGTAAATGCAAATTAACACGGTGCGTATCGGAATATATTCCATATTCATTTAACGTTTCTGCGTGAATTCTGCGTTAATACGAGGACTTTAAATAATCCAGTTAAGTGAATTGTGTATTAACATATAAACTGTATAATCGAATTTTTATTTTTATTACAAAATAGCATCAATTCATATACTAGTGCGTGAGATCTTTTATTTTAATATGAGATTAATTTAATTTAGATATTTTCATTCATGATCTATTATTTATCATTTATGTAATATTGTTCTTTTAATCATTAAAATTCTAAGCAATGTTTACTGTGCATCAATATATATTAAACTTGCAATCATAATTAATACTCATTTGGAATTAATATAAGCAAAATATTTATTATTCGATATATTGCGATGAATGGAAATTAAACACGAAAAATTTATAAAAATGAGATATAAGATAGTCCCGGTAATTATAGACATATAAATTAATTGTACATAACAGATATCATAATGTAAATTTGAAAACAAATACAAGATGTATGTGTGCGCATCTATGTATGCGTGAGGATTAATTAATGCCTGCGTGTAAATATTTAATAATAAATATTAAATAATAATTAAGTATTATAAATTTATAAATATTAAATATAAGCTTATTGAATAGTAATTTTATGCAGTTTTATAGCCGTAATATTAATACAGTCGACTTAATTAAAAATAATTAAAAACTATCTAATAAATTAAATATTCTTTTCTTTTCTCATTTTCTAATATTTAGCAACAATGACAAATATATTAAAAATTAATATAAATATTGGATATTATGAAAAAAATCTTATAGAAATTTATTGTCCGCAAATTAAAAAAATTCTATCAAATATGTATGAAATATCTAATAAATGAATATATGAATATAAGAGTAATATTTTTCAGAAACAAGAGATGAATTTAGAAATTATAAATTTATTGTTATTTCATATTAAATTATAGTTTGTGTGTATTTATTATTATACTTTTAGGCATACTGTAGATGAATTTTTTTAATCAAGCAAAAAAAATGAACATTCTAAGAAGAAATTTCAAATATTATAGACTTTTAATTAATTTCATAATCTTTCAATAAAGCATAAATGAGGATAAGATATATTGCAACGTCAAAGACATTATTTTCGTATTATTGAGCAATAAAAACTTTACCATATCAATCTCCTGTCATACTTCACCGTGTTTAACTCAAACGTAAAAGCTCTATGTAATCGGCTACCCGATAACCGAATATATTGCTTTACATTAAATTTGAAAAAATATAAATATATATTTTATTGGTAACTATGTACAAAGTTTAATGTAAAGGATGATTTACGTAAAGAGCAAAGATGAGAGATTATATTGCAACAGTTGTTAATCAGTCCTTTCTATGAGCACTTTAGTTTTACTTTCAAACTTTTTTATATTCTTTGCATGTCCGTTGGAACTGTAACACGAAAAAAAAACGAATATACGATGTTCTCTTGACACCAAACTAAGCAACCTCTTTTCTTTGGCAAAATTACTTTTGAGGTCATCATATATGTGTATCACCTACATGCGTAAAATTTCTTTAATGTTCAAAAACCATCGGCATACTTCAAATAAGAAATAATTCTTATGAACCATAGAAAATCATAATTCACAGTTGGCATTTCCAATATATTTTAAATACATAGTAGATAAAAAAAAAAAAAAAAAAAAAAAAAAAAAAAAAAAAAGAAAAGAAAAGAAAAGAAAAAATTCTTTCTATATTATAAGAATATGATTTTTGTTTTTAATAGAATTTCATAAATTTAAAAATGTTTAACGTGAGCGTTCAAAGTTTAAATAGACATGAGAAATGATATAAATAAAGGTAGCATGTGATAGTATAATATAAGAATAAAAAAGATAATTCTTAAAACTATTTTGAATAAGATCATAAATTAGTCTTTACTCGTGGCGTATCGAATGATACGAAAAAATCGCAAATGCGTACTGCAATGTACAGTCACTGTAAACACACAAGGATCGCGATTCGGACTTGGGAATCGGGTCACACGAAAGCCACTCATCTTCCGATATTAAACATTTATTTATTAGGCCAAGTAGTGTTTAACATAATCACTTTTTGAATTGAAATAATGTCCGCGGATAAATAATAGAATAATAAACAATAAGCATATTATAAGGCTCTAGACATTTAAAGATCTGTTGCTATGAAATGCGAGTTTAGAGCAAATTTTCTTTAACGCGCTAACTTCTCACTATAATACAATTTGGCAATAAATATCTGTCAATTTTGTAAATATTTATTAGTTTTATGCAAGTCTTAATGGAAGGCAACAGGCGCAACCCGATAGACTGCCTGGGATTAGTAACCACTACTACATCGATGTTTGAACGAAAGGTTTCTCTACTCCTTATATCTTCGTGCAGAATCCATGAGGCGTGATTCGTTATGATTTACCATAAGGCAGATTTTCTCAAAATTTTATTCCATCAATGATAAAGTTATTCGATAATAATGGCACTTTTATCATTCATTGTAACGATCTAATTACATGTTGTAAAATACCTTAAATTGCTCGAATCCTTCTATCACTATGACCTATTTTATGCATCAAATCCATTATTATTGAATTTTGTCAAATAGGATATGATTTAAAAAATATCTTATCGTCAGCTGAAGTGATAAATATCGTTGCATTGATCATACATCAACGTAAGACAAATAATATAAATAATTTCTTTAATTATTCAATGTTTCAAGTCTAATGGAAAATAAATTCACAATATATTATTATTGATATCGTCACTGATTTTAATTCTTTTATTATAATAATAATTATTATTTTTAAAAGGTCTTATGAGTTTTCTTATTAATAAATTCTTATAATAATTGAATAATCTTTGGTTTTATCATTTGGATAATGAAAAATTACATGTATTATTATTCTACTTGGTTATATTAATACGATAGAAATGTCTACTTTCTCGTACAAGAAATTATTTTGATTGTTGAAATTTAAAATTTCTATCGGCTAATTTTATTAATTTTCTACATTATGAAATAGAGCGTCATGAATGGGAGGACCAATCAAATTATTCCTATTTAATTTTGCCTATTAACCTTATCTACACATTTAAAATTATTCAATTTTATATATCGTAATATTGTATTTTAGGTACATATTTGTTGCGTTTATAATACATATTTATTTACGCTTGGGTAACAGTTTTCGTGTCACAGTTTACTGATCTCAATAATCCTTTCCCAAGTGCGTTGTCTAATATATTTAGTTGAAGGAACTTTTAAACTACGTTTTAGGTAAAATGATTTTGTATTTTATTATCAATTTGCGCTTATCTTTACAAGCCATTAAAGTTATTTCACTATTATTCTTAAATGACTCTGTATATAATTATGAATTATCGATATAATCTATTAATTAAAGTTTTCGAAGGTCAAGAAATTTTTCAGCAATAAAATTTCAGATCTCTAAATCTATTTTACTATCATTGATATTAATATTGACAGTTGAATGACGTATGAAAAGATTGGAATATATATATATTCATAATCGATTAAGATGACGTAAAATTTTAATAGATCGCATAGTATCAAATCAATATGGAAAAATTAAATGCCGATTATTATCAATCTTTTTATGATTAAAAATTTTATTAAAATCCCTTTATTATTTATTATATACTTACTGCTCAAATATAAAAAAAAAAAAAAAAACAAACAATAAAATCAATAAATTTAAAATAATGAATATAACAAATTTTTCATTCGACTATAAGACGAATAATGACATTAATTTTCATGAATTAATAAATAAATATAGTAATTGCATACGTATTATCAAAGCATAAAAATTAATTCATAATTACTTTCAGGCGTATACTTACGCATACAAGAATACACTTGTACGTAGAAATAATATTTTATAGCCATTGAACGATTCTTTTCAATAAAAAACATTCTCATTTGGATATTGAAGTGATGTTGGCAGTATATTTTTGTATTTTAACATTTAACCATTAAAATATAAAACTTATTTTTCCAAAAAAATATATTGGCAAATATAGTTTTTACAAAAATAGTAAAAATTTTTAAATGAATAAAAATTTTTTTTTTTCATCTTTTATACGAAGAATAATTAATTTTTCAAACAATTTACATAATTAATAAATCCTAACCTTTTACAGCGTAAATAAATTAAATTCATGATTTATGAAGCTGGCACAACGATATTTATCGCATAGTATAAGCATATACTTAAAAAAATAATTGAAGAATATTAGAAGCAATTTTTTTTTTTTTTTTTTTTTTTTTTTTTTTTTTTTACTATTATCATAACTTTACAAAGCTCTATCGTAAATAATAAATTCTTAACTGTTACTTTAATTTATTTATGAACAAATTTTTGTAATAATTCTTTCGACTTATATATTAATTTTGGTATAATTGAAATGAAATACCGCAAATGCACTTATAATGACACATTGGAATTAAAGATTAAAAAAAAAAACTTAAAGCCTATAATAGACTAACAGTTTTTATTTTTATGGCAAAAACATCATATGCGATTATTAAATAACAATAAAGCTAAATGTTACTTAATAATTGAAAATGTATTTAAATATCGTATTCATAGTAAAGAACATAATGAAAGAAATATTATCAATAAGGTATTTATTAAAATTTCAACAAATATTTATTTTCCATATAATTGCTATTTAATCGAAGAGTAATAAATTTAATAATATAAAACTAATTGTTAGAATTAGAATTGAAGTTTAGAAGATTGATTATCCATATTAATTTCGTGGATTAATGATTCTCTTAATATATGTCCCCAATAAAAGGTATAAGTCCATAAATCTTAAAAGTATTAAATTATTGAATTATTATTATTATAAGAATTAAAGTTGTGTGTATGGGCGTAGTTGCGTATATAGTTATATGTGTAATGTCCAAAGTTGTATCATTGGATATTTTATACGAGTAAAATTGTTTTATAAATTTTTGTATAAGTTTTTCTTTTTTACACGAAAGATTTATTTGCTATAATAATATAATGGAGCAATGGATAGTTAACTGGATTTTAGTAAATTGTAAATGAACGGAGCAATGTAAAATATTTTATAGGATAAAAGTAGTATTTCTACGTTTCGTTATAAGTTTGTATTATAAGTTGGATATCGGAAATAAATAATCCATAGATTCGATGGTGAGATAGCCATATAGGCGGAGCTCATTTGAATAGTAATTCTATCTATTGTGGAGAAAGAGACGAGACGAGAGAGACAAAGCGGATGATTGAACAGACATCGTAAAAGTAAAAAGTATGTGAGAATAGTAACTAAATCGCGATTATAACACTTGACCGTGCAGCCGCGAAACGTGGTCAGGTAAATATCTACATAGAGGCGGGAACTTGTCTGTGTCAGGGCACACGTGCACTGTAAGATAATGTTGGTAGTTTAGTTGTGCGTAGACAGATATTAAGAGTTATTCGCTGATGCTGTTAAAATTCCGGCTTTAATGCCACAGTTTTGTATTCATCCGAAAGACGGGAATGAGCGTACACCGAATGAATGCTGTGATGTTGGCAACTCAAAAATAGATGGAGAGAGCGACGAAGGAAGAGCGAGCGATAGAGAGTGAGAGAGTGAGAGAGAGCGGGATGAACAAATGTCCAGAGACCTGTAAAGTCGTCTTGGCGATGAGTAGGACAGTGTGTCGCTGTCGTGCGCGTTAGAGGCCCCTTCCGCCTCGACTGACCTGGCCACTGGCCCACTTTGCTTTCTCCTCTCTTCTCTTGGCCTCGCCTCGCTTCTCTGCCTCTCACTCGCTTCTTCGCGCTCGCTTGATCTCGCTTAACTTCATATTATCTTACAATATAGTTAAAAAATTAATTTTACTTGAGTTCCGCGTTCTATACTTTACACCCCCCCCCCACAACCACCACCACCACCACCACCACCATCGCCTTTCTTTATATTTACTGCAATGTATGATACATACTTTGTAACACGAAGGTCAAGCAGTGCTTTAAGGACAAAAGTAATTGCTTGCACTGATGCTTTATTCCTGTGGGCTTGAATAGTTGATACAAGAATCGACTGATTCAATAAATAGACAATGTTTGCTGTGGAAATTATAGGTGAAAAATCTGCGACTGGAGATGGCAATATTGAAATTATTAGGAGAGATACTGACATTCCACGATAATAGACAATTTATTAATTTCGGACTCAGCTGCGTATACATTCAGAAAAGTAACTGCTATTAATTGCAAATTGTTTATTTACGTAGGCCTTTTTTTTTTTTTTTGAACGGTAATTAAGTTTAAAAGTCAATTGAAATTTATCCTTGTCATCTTTCCTAATAATAAATAGTATTTAGTATATTTTTAGTTTTGACACCAACGACACTCGAACATTTTCTTTTTCATCCCTTTTTAATAATATTTAATATGCATGAAAAATATTAAATTGGTTTGTTATAATTATAAATTATTTCTATACGCTAAAGGAATTTTATTATTGTATCAAAAATAATCTATAAAGACGGTGTTTGCAGAAAAGTTTATAATGTAGATTTAAATTTTCTTTCATTTACACTATTTCTTGTTTTTTTTTTTTTTTTTTTTTTTTTTTTTTTTCTACACAATGTATTGAAAGTAATTTCTGCTACAATAATACATTAATTTTCTATAATTACTATGTAGCGTGCATAACATTACAAGCGAAAAGGCCGTATTATCGATATTCCTGATATCGTCTTTTATAAATTAATAAATAGCTTATACAGATCATGTTTGCTGTCACTGGCTTCTCTTTCCATTGTCGCTTTCTCCCTTCGCTATTGCTTTTGCACATCTTCATTCTTGATTCGTCAGCTCGATGACTTCATAGTTTCGCTCTCGCCCTTTCTATGTCTTTCTCTTTCTTAGTAACCCGCCTATGCTCGATGGGTTGATTTAGTTCAGGCTGTTCAACGACTATGTGTAACCCCCCCCCCTCTCTATCTCTCTCTTTCTTTCTTTGCCGGTGGGTCCGCTACCACCTCCTCGGGGGCCTTATCGGTCGTACGGACCGTTCACCAATCGAGGCATCGCTTATGACTACGGCAGGGGAATTGCACGGCATGTGCCATGTCCGCGAAGCTTCAGCCAGACATCTACCATCCACTTGACTAGTTGGATGGATTGAAATATAAAGAGAACTAGAGACAGAGTGAGAGAGAGAGAGAGAGAGAGAGAAATAGAGAGAGAGAGAGAGAGAGAGAGAGAGAGAAAAAGAGAGAGTGCGAGTGTGGGTATGCGTGTTTGTGTATGAGCGAGTGAGTTAGCGATTGAGGGAGAGGGAGTGAGAGGGAGAGAGAGAGAGAGAGAGAGAGAGAGAGAAACTGTAACTCAGTACGTCGGTGAAGTTGGAAACGAATCACATTCGCCGCAGTTCTTTACCTGGGTGGACGAGGACGAGGATGTGCGCGTAACTCGTCTTCAGGCAGTTCAATAAATAGATATTGGTTCAGATTATATTTAGTTGGACTTTTAAAAGTTAATGAAGGCGCAGAAACAAGAAAGACAAGAAAACGATCATTTCAATCCCATAGTGAAGGATACGATAGTGCATAATTTAATCAAGTAGATATTTGGCAAGTGCATTAACAAAACAAAGATAAAATCAATGAAACAATGAATTTGTAAAAGAGAATTATGTGTGATTGTTCTTAGCGATTGCGACTCGCTCCTTTTCATTCATCAAGCAAATCTTTAGACAACAATATCAAGGTAAGTATTTATATTGCGTATACTATGTACGATTAATACCCTCTAGCACTGAATTAATCGACAAGGGTCGAAGTATCAAAGCCCATCATTGAATTACAATGACTTTTTAATAGAGCGCAATCGACGCCTCGGCAAAGTAATGCAATGACAGTAAAATTATAATTCCAAGTGTAGGAGAAAAAAAAAATCGAGGGTAACTGGGGTGTAGGGTGAGATGGGACGAGCTTTTGAAACGTCAAATATTCCCCCCGTGTGAACTATCCGATCAATTAATTAGTCCTACGACTTTCACTAAATAATGTCGCTCTGCATAATAAAATATCGTGGGATTAATAATACGAGAAAGGAGAATAGAAATTGTAGAAGCACGAGGCCGGTTAATCCGTCCCAATGGCAGAGAAATGCATGCGATATCTGGGCTGCGATTAATGAAATATTCCGGGCGAGGGAAACGTTTAATTTACTATTTAACATGTAAATCAGCCGATGCTTAAGCTCCCACGTCGTCGCATTCCAACGACTCAGCTAGATTGGAAAATGACCCAGAAACAAATATTTATCGCTAGTCGCCGTGGACCTTGCACTCGTGTGCACCTTATTAAACCCGGAACCACTTGGCGCAGTTCGCAATTGGCAATCGGCGCGCACGCTTAAGCTGACCGTGAAGATAGTCGAGAGAAAGCGCGCATAACGTGGCTGGCCGCGTGATGCGCACTCCTTCCTTCAAACACGATATTATACCAAACGAACCGTGGAATGAGCCGCTCAGATCCACACACACGCGCGCGCGCGCAAACACAAAAACAACCGTGAGAGGGAGAGAGAGAGAGAGAGAGAGAGAGAGAGAGAGTGAGTGAGTGAGTGAGTGAATGGTGATAGGGAGGGGGATAGGGAGAGAGTTTATTCGATGCTTCGATGGATTCAAACAATTTCTTAATGTCCCGCATTTTGTATTATAGGCTAAATTTTTTCTTCGCCTCCTTTTTGTGGAATATCGCCTAGTATTATCATTCGCGCGAGAAAGTGCAACCATCGAATTAAATAGCCCGTCTATATACGAACTCTTAATTGCTTGACAGTAAATTCAAATGCGCGGCGAAGGCTTTACCTTTTTAAAGACAATTTAATCTCGGCGTGCTTTTTCATTTCTCTATTGAGATTAAAAACATTTAATTCACCGAGGTAGTATTATAGATTATTAGAGTTCTAATTATTGAACCGCGACGAATCGTTGAAATCATTAATAAAAAGTAAACGTCCTTTAAGCATACTTTTTCAAAATGTAGGCAAACATTTAAGATTGATATCGGATTACCTGACATACATCCTGCGATTGCCACAATTTCAATTTCAAAATACGATTTATGTGATGAGTGATAAACTCCATATGATAATCTTTATAATAAAACCTTTATATATCTTTATATATCTTTATATAAATCTTTTTAATAAAAGTAATTAAAACAGAAAAAATAAAAAATTCTTTAAATTAATCACATTCGTTTCAAAAATTGATCAAAATGTTGTATTTCTTATTTTCGGCCAAATGTTCAATATTAAGCAATAACCATACAATATACGAACACCGATAAAAAAAAAAATTAGACTAGTATGATAATACTTATATTGTTATAAAATATTCTCGTTAATTCATTCGACAAATCTATCGACATAAATATCCATACTGAACATTAATTTGTACTCTCACATATTTCAAATAGATTCGTATAATATATAATATACGATTCATTGTGATCAAAGAAATTATTTGAAGTTGCAGTGAAAATCATCTGAAATTCTTAAATATTATTCATAAGAAATATATAATATATTAAAAATCAATTGATTTTCAGTTCAAATTAAAATAATTTCCCTCATCACGCTGAACTTTATAATTAGACTTAAAGTCTCTTTAAATTTACATATAATTATCAGATTTCAAAAGTTTAATAGTATAATAATTTATTATTTATAATGATTTTTATAATTTTATTTATTGTAATTACATATAATTTTTTTGTTATAATTATATATAATTAATAATATTAATTATAATATAATATTTAATAATAATTAATAGTCAAGGTACAATTAAGTTAACTAATTCATTGTATGTACACATTATCCTTACCCATGAATAATATTAATTAGTCAAAGAGATTATTACAAAAGAAATTGATGTACTTGAATTGGTTTAATTAATTTTTATGTTTAAAAATTTTTTACATATTTTTTATGAAATTCCTAAAAATATTTATAAAGTTTATGATAATGTGTATAAAAATAAAATATCTTTTTATATTATATATTTTTTTTTTATATTTTTATCTAATAACTGCTTAATATATATATATATATATATATATATATATATATATATTGTGAACAATTATAATTAAACGTTATATATTTTTAAAAAAAGAATAAATTTTTTTTTTAACCAAATTAATTATTAATAAACTAAAATAATATCAAATGAAAAAAGTTTTTTTTTACGATTATTTATAATTGTATGAATGAAATATTTGTGAAAACACAAAAATTCAACTATTTGGCAATATTTATTCGAAATATACCTTTTATTTAAGTTATATTTATTTTTTTAAATAAAAAATATCAATACATTATTCTAAATTCATAGTTGAATATCAATTTTTCTTTACAAATATTTTCAAATATTTATCGATACTCTTCTTTACAAATCCTTTCAAATATTTATGGATACCCTGCCTTGTAAAGTTAAAAATTTTAATTTTGAAAAATGATATAAATAGTTTGTATTGGTTAACTTTTTTGTTTATATTCTATATGAAAATATAAAAAATCTATACATAATATATATATATATATATATATATATATATACATAAATTTTCAAGTATTGATTTAGATTTTGCCAATAAATCGATTGTTGTAAATATAAATTCTATTTAAATATTAAGTTAAAATGGTAAAATACTATTTTATATATCAATACTTTCTTAATTTCGCACTTTTTAATAGAATTATTTATCATTCTTTCCACCATTTTCTTAAATTCATTCTTATGGTTAGATTGTTCAACTCCTGAAGAATTAGCAAAATATTCGAAGTTACAAATGAATTAATTTATTTAATGATAAGATCCAAAGGAACACTGCAATGATATATTAATAATTAACTTTTAATCTATAAAAATTTTATCTATCATAATTCAACATTGAAAAGTAATTTTTATATTATAATTTTATATATATATATTATTTATAGAAATTTATAGAAAAATAATATATATATTTATATAAAAATAATTTTTTATAATAACATTGAAAAGTAAAGTGGCTAATAAAATCAACATTTTATACTGCAAATAAATTCAAGTTTAATTATCAAATTTATTTATGTCTTATGGTTCAAACTTAGTAATAATTAAAATTAAGACAAATGGTTATAATGTTAAGATAGAAGGTCGATCGGTGACCGTTACCAAACTCAGAATTTGATTGTGTACATGCATGTATGCTGTACTTATATACTAAAATACATAAAAGCAAGTTCCCCGTTGACTTTCTCGAAGGATAAACACGCAATATATGTATATATGTAAGAAATCTCCGATGCAGCATTTTATTTCAAAATCAAAGGAATTTACAACCTGAGAATGAAAAAAAAGATTTCGAACTTTCTCTTCAAAAATTATATTCTCTGATAATTATGATTTTCAGTAATTTCGTTAGTTGATATATAACGACAATGTTATCTTCTATTAGAAGTTTGAAAATTTTCATGTGTGTAATAGTATGATAAAATTGTAAGTCATTGGTGAAATTAAAAAAATATTAGCCTGTAATTATAAATGAATGGAAAGGTGCGCGCGCGTGCGCGTGTATGTGTATACAGCATATTTAAATACAATATTTTGAGATAAATATAATTGATTTAATTAATAAATGTTTTTGAATTATATATTATTCAATTAAATTTCATTTACATATTGCAAATAAAATTTTTAAGGAAATTAGGAACTGTTTATTTCAAATTAATTTTTTTTTCAGTTTAATTTATAATACATTTTTTACAATGCGCATTTGTTTATTGAGTTTTTAATTGTTCTAATTATCATCAGTAATTAATATATTTTTAAAAAACTACTTTCTAAGGCTATGTAATTTCAATTATATATCCATTTTTAAATAGATCACTTATAAGCTTTCCAAAAAAATTTCAAACAATCATAATTTTACTTTACTTTTTTTAAACACTATTAAGGGTAAAAAATATATCAAGTAAATGTATTTATTATAATATATTTAATTTTATAAAACAGCTAAATAAAGTTTCTAAATGGATATAATAATAAATTTTTCCTTGAATTCAAGTGTATAAACGGAATTTATTCATTCTGATTTTTACTACATTAATTTTATTTGTTAAGTAAAATTGTAAAAATGAAGAAATTTATGATTGTTTAATCATTATAAAAGTAAATTACATCGTAAATTATTTTGTTGATAATCGTGTATTTCAATACATTCAATATTCAATAATCTTATTATTGAATAATTTGTATTCTATATAAATCAATAATCAAGGCATTTTTCTATTCATGAAATATTACAAAATAAATAATAATAAGAGTAAAATTTAATAATCCTAAAAGGTTTTTTTTTTTAAATAAATTATACTATTCGACATAACTGTAAACAAATAGAAAGTGAGTATTTACTATAAATAAATCATAAGCAAGTCATTCATGAACTATTAAATTTTTTGTTCTCCCTCTCTCTCTCTCTCTCTTTGTTCAACGTCATCGGTTCTTTTTCCCTTTGATTTTTAAATCCTCTATATTTTCCTGTTATACGAATTTGGCTTGCATATATATTGAGTATATGTGTATGTATACTACTTATAAGACTAACTTGTAAGAGCTTTACAAGCGTTTACTTGTATGCATAACGGTATTTCAAGTTGTGATTGTAAGTATATGTACGAATACGTTAGTGGAGCATTGGTATGTGCGGTATTTACTTCTGCAATACATAGTTAATTGATATAAGAAAGAAAAAAAAATATTTTTACCGACATATATCATTCGTTTATTTGAACAATTATTATTAAAAATACTTAATTAAATTAATGTAATAAAGTAATATTATAGATTACATATTAATGGATAAGTTGGCAATTTTTATATCTATTATATATTTAAAATTATATCGAATAAAAATCCGTTAAATTATATAAATATTGTAGTTTGCTTACTTTGCTTACTGAACTGCTTTCACTAAATAATTTTGTATTTTTAACTATAACATATTATCATATATTATTTTGAATTATGTTTTGACTATGTAATATGAAATTAAATAATATTGAATAAGAGTAATTTCGAATTCTCTAATTTATTACTTAAATACTATTATTACAATTAAGATATTATTATTATTAAATTGTATTAAAAGTATATGTTTTCTTAATCTTTTTACTTATTATGATAATAATCATATATATTATTTTTTGTTTCTTGCTATTTGTTTGTTACTTTTGCACTTTTAATTTTAGTAAATTACCATAATTCTTTTATTTTTTTTTTTTTTTTTTTTTTTTTTTTTTT
>NW_011948412.1:8803356-8870029 GCF_000503995.2 Ceratosolen solmsi marchali
ACTCAAAGTATTAATATTTACATATTTTACAATTTTTCTGAAAATATTATTTAATTCTATTAATTTTCGTGTAATAGATGCAAATAGAGGGGAAATATGTTAATATGGTGTAAAATTTCAGTATTTTTTAAATTAAGACTTTTTCAAATAATTACTTATATTTGTTACTTTGTGAAAATCTTTTTATTCGAACTTTCATCATCGTAGCCAATTGAAATTAATTCTTTATCGCCAAAATATTTTGATCAACGTTATTCACATTTACTTAGTATCTTATACTTTGAATAGCTTATAAAATCATAAATAACGAGGCTTAGTTTGATTCCTGATCTTAAATTTTATTTAATTATTCCAGATGATTCACCACCGCAATATTACCAGTCTATTACTAATGTTCTTACTTATGAAATCTGTCTTAAGTATATCACATACACCGCAGTATAAAGGTAAACTTATTTACGCATAATTATTTGCTACTGTTCTCTAAGTAATAATTAAAAATTGCTTCTACATAAATAGTCACACGCACACGCACACGCACACGCACACGCACACGCACGCACGCACGCACGCACGCACGCACGCACGCACGCACGCACGCACGCACGCACGCACGCACGCACGCACGCACGCACGCACGCACGCACGCACGCACGCACGCACGCACGCACGCACGCACGCACGCACGCACGCACGCACGCACGCACGCACGCACGCACGCACGCACGCACGCACGCACGCACGCACGCACGCACGCACGCACGCACGCACGCACGCACGCACGCACGCACGCACGCACGCACGCACGCACGCACGCACGCACGCACGCACGCACGCACGCACGCACGCACGCACGCACGCACGCACGCACGCACGCACGCACGCACGCACGCACGCACGCACGCACGCACGCACGCACGCACGCACGCACGCACGCACGCACGCACGCACGCACGCACGCACGCACGCACGCACGCACGCACGCACGCACGCACGCACGCACGCACGCACGCACGCACGCACGCACGCACGCACGCACGCACGCACGCACGCACGCACGCACGCACGCACACACACACACACACACATATATATGCGTGCTTATAAAAATATCGATAATATGAGTGTATTTGTCTGTGTATGTATGTATGTATTTCATTAATACAGGTAGAAAGTTATTTGGCGGCTATAGAATAGCTCCAAAAGTTTGTCGGCCGACAAATCCAGCCTTCGTTAAATCAAATGCACCAGCAATTTGTATGTTTAATTACGAATGTAGCCGTCGTAAAGGTGAAGTAGTGGGTGCTTGTATGGATGGATTTCTCTTTGGTGCATGCTGCCAGCTATCTGTACAGCAATTTACCGAGAATTTTGAGAAGATATCGATCTTCGAAGGACCTGTCATTAACGTTCAAGAAATAGACCACGTACCTGATGTTCCTATACTGCTAAATCCCGATGGAACACCTATTGGCAGCATTAGTATTGACTCTACGACAAATAGTGATTCCCTGTTTTTGAAATCATCTACTATAAATACAAAAGATAGTTATGAGAATGCAGAGAAACCACAAATAGTTGATATAAGTCATCTGGAAGATGACTTCTCAACGCTTTTAGGACATAATCAAGTATTGAATGATCTGCAGCTTCCATCATTGATTACCCATTCAGACAGTAATAATGATATTCAAGAGCAGCACAACACATTGGCTATTAATCCTGTTACAACAATATTGCGACCCGATCAGATTTTTCAAGTCGCCGATCCCGTTGATCAACTACCAGCACTTTTTTCTCACGGCTTGCATCGGAAAAATGACACAGGAGCGGATACAATTTTACTCAATAAGAATGGCACGACACTTAATGAATCTCATAATCCTGATGAGCACTTTAAGCCTTTTAGTCCACAAAGCGTAATTGTAACAACGACTCCGTTAAAATTTGATACAGAAGCAACGAATTTACAGGCACAATCGACGACCAAAAGTATCGATACGACCGAACGTATAACGAGTACGAAAAAAGATTCTACGACCTTCAAATTAACTACGCCATTTAAGGATATCGAAGAGAAAAGTTCGAGCGCCTCACAAGTCATATCTGCTTACAATGAAAAAATAAGCTTCCCTCCTGCTAAAACGGTCACATTGCCAATGTCATTATATAAGAAGTCGACGTATGCAGCAGATACTAAGTCATCGTCCTTCGAAACGACGACTCCGATGATTTTGACAACGAGAAGCGAAGACAATTTAGTTCGCGTACCTACGATCGCTTACGATGGCCAATCTGACAATAAAAAGCAGGACACATTCGATAAAGAAGAGATCGCTATCAATCACATAATTTCAATATTAAACGATACGAATGATGGGAAGCTGACAACTCAAAGTAAGTCAATTTTATGCTCATTGCATTTAAAAAGAATTTAATCGAACAATTAATTGATTAATACAAAAATGTATGAGGGGAATTTTTGTTTTAATGAATGATTCAATATCCGTTATAATAATTTACATTTATTATAGTCTTTGACAATTTACAATAATTATAGTCATATCCGTAAATTCTTTAACATTTTAAGATGGAATTTTTAAAATTTTGTTATAAGTAAAAACAAAAATAAAAATAAAAAAAAGGAAAGAATTTGGACTCCGTTAATTTAACGAATAAATATAATAATTTGCTTAACATATAGTCAGTTGAATTTTTTAAAAAAAAAAGTACAATACTCTCATCATTTACTAAATTCTAATTAAGGCAAATTAACTTTGAATTAATACGCAATAATAAAATAGGATAAAAAAAAAAAATATATATATATATATATATATATATATATATATATATATATATATATATATAAATATATAAAGAAAATGGGACGAGTTAAAAATTAAAAGAAAAAAATAGCATAAGAGGTTAAGGATAAAAAAAAAATTCAAAATATTCAAAAGCATAATAACTATTATTCTTCGATACATTATTTATAAATGAAAAAATATTTATACTCACAGTTATTATGATACGAAAGTTTTTTTAAAAGATATAAAATAAAATTAAAAAAATATATCTATTACTTTTTATCATAATATATAGAAAATTTCATAAAATTTATTAAACAATTAAACGATCGAATGAATCAATTGATCAAGTATTGATCTTAACAAGCTATTAGTGGCCGAAATCACTTCTCATATTGAAAAACGTAAAAAGTTAATTCTTACCGTGCCCGATTTTATAAAAGGACTCGATCTTGCACCTGGACTTGACGACAAATGTTATTTGAAATTTAAACTTTATGCATGTGCATCGGGTCACGCTAGCAATGTTAATTTAAGCTCGGGTTAATGTACCGGTACATCGGACGAGCCAGAAAATGTTTAAAACGCGTCTAGAATTGCCGGTAACCACCATTGGCCAGTTAGTACGTGCTCCCTACAATGTCAAGAGGTTTGCCTCTTACGCATCGCGTGAGTTACACGTACATGTTAAGTGACGTTTGTCGAAGAGGCTCTTGGCTGCACGAGACAGGAATATACTTTACTTTCTGTCCTGCAGAAAGGCATTTTTTTTTCTTTTTTTTTTTTGTGTTTTTATTTGTTTATTCGAGAATAAGTTATCGAATCACGCTTGATACCACAAATTACGTACAGTCGATAATTAGTGAGAGTACGAATTTATCGATCCACGATTCATACCTTAATGTATAATTGATACACAATATACTGTTGAATTGTGTATTTATCGACAAACGCAATCATGCGTACAAAAAATAAAAACAAAAACAAAAAGAAAAAGGAAAATAAAGCTTGAAACATTGGCAATTATGCCACACTCGCGTGCGTCAATTACCAAATTCGGCTCTGTTGCGGGAGAGTTTTGATCGAGGAAGCAAAGCAGATCTTTTCACAAGACTCCTCTCGTTTGTTCGCTTCACCTTCACACTTTTGGGTGAATGTCCCTGACAACCTTGACCTATGGTGCTAATTTCGCATCTCCCGTATCTACAACTCACGCGAGCTTCCTGTCTATTGCGGCAGTCATGCTTCTTAAAGAAGAAGAAGAAAAAACAAAGTCGACCGTACATAACGGCAAACACAAAAATCTTTCCCATCTTTCTTTATTCCACTCTCCTCTCGTCTTAATAAATTCATGGCCCGATCTTAAGCTCGTAGTTTCCATTCCTACCTTTGCCGCTCACTTTCGACTCTTCGCTTTTAGCGCGTCATTCGTTACACTAATTATTTTGAAATGAAAGCGGTGGTGTATTCAAATTATTGTTCAAGTATACATATTTTGTGCACTCTTTTATTCATAATATGATGAAAGTACGTTTATCAAGATTTTTGCAAAATTAGAGTCCAGCATCAAATTAAAATTAATAAATTCATCATTATCCCTGTTTATTAACATTAATATAATTTGCTATTTAAATGAATGAACTGTAAATGCATATGCAATCATTCGATAGATTTTAACAGGCTTTCACTACTTTGTTACGACTATATGATTGAATAAAATTTTTATTCAATTTTTATTATGCCTTTAAGTTTAATTGCAATATTAGTTGTGGTCGTTGAATATGTCGGTCAGATTTTAAAGCCAAATTACGGATATTACATTTCTTTTTACCAATTAGACTCTCGTGCTAGTTTATGCGTAAAATTGGTCACACATGCGTTTTACAATATTGGCATTTCGGACACTTTATTTCGTAAATTATAATATACCTAACATTACTTTTTAATTCGATTTATTCAACAGAAAAATATTTTTAATAAAGATATTGTTTAATAATTTAATTGATAATAAGAAGGTGCATGTGTATATAATGATTGAAACTAACGAATATATATATATGTCTCAATTTTCGTGGCGATAAGAATCATTTGCTTTTCTCATTTTAATAGTATAATTATATTAGCTTAAATTACATATAACACGAATCGTAATTAGTGAAATTTTTAACATTAAATTTTGGAATTAGAAATTTTTAATTTAACAGCTTCTTATTCATACGTAATAGTATTCAGAGTAACGAAGTAGAAATGAAGAAATTATTGGCTTAAAATAACATTATATCTTTATGGATAGATTTTGTCGAAAAAACATTGTTACTATTGTATTTAGAATATTAAAAGATATATTAATCCTATAATATAATTGTAAGAAATTATAATGAGCAATATTATAATTATAACGTATTATATTTGTCACTAATTTGTAAGCAGAGTTGCCAATTCTAATGACACATATTTATTCGCGTACGTTCGTGCATTTGAACGTAGATATAGCGATTTAATTTTACAGAGTTTTCTTTTTCATACTTAAAAATTAAATGAACAAATGAAAAAAATATTTCTAATTAATTAATATCCCCTTATAGTGACAAATGGGCCTACGACATATAAATGGATAAACACCGATGGATTATCAAAACCAACAGTTGTAAAAATTATAACAGCACATCCGTCATCGAGTACAATGAATTATTTACCGCAGAGTAGCTTCATTACAGCATCATCGCCCAACTATTATCATTATAATTCGGTAGTAACTGATCCATCGAGGTTAACCAATAATTATTATCCGTCATCGGATTCGATGAATTCTTATTCTACACAAGCAGCCAATTATCAAGACAGTAGTTACTCTTACTCATCAAGACCAACTACAAATCCACCAGCTCCTACTGTCATTGTGCTCGGTCCATTAGGCACGGAATATACGACTATTCCCACGTCGAGCACTCCAACTCATTTCAGTGAAAATAATCAGAAGCTTACGAGTAGTAGCAATACGAAATTACCTACAAACACTGCAAAACCTACACTTATTACAAAGAAACCTAATATCGCTACCACATTGACACATAATATCAGTACCGTTATCTCCGGTAATAAGCAAGTAGTCTCTGTTAGCTATATTAGCGTTAATCTCAATGATAAAGCCACTTCCAAGCCTTCAATCACAAAAGACCCTTTAGCGGATGTCGAAAACGAATCGCATACGAAGCTCGTTACAAAGAAGCCATCCACTGTATATACAACATTAACATCCTGGTCAGATAAGCCCAGCTTCCATTTGAAGCCATCGACAATAAATTTCCACTGGCCCAATAATAATCACTATGACAAGACAACGGATAAAATGCCGAAACCTGAAGTATCAACAAGTGGCTCGAACTGCGAGGAGGAAACCACGTCATCCGATGACACTAACAACTTCCCTCCAGTTAGGCATCCGGAGCTCGACTCAACCGTTACGCATTATCAGGATAAACCAACTCTCGTTGAACCCGGTGAGATCATAAGCGAGGATGAAATACCAACTCCCGGATTCGTTGAAGACATCGAACTTAATAATAAAGTTGATGTCTTTGTTAACAAAATCGTTGAATCCCTCCAAGGTAATTTTCAAAATCTAAAAGATGTAGTTTATAATCCTATGAACGTCACAATTGTGACAGCGGACAATGTTGGTACTAAAAAACCAATATCGGTAGCGACTACTAAAAGACCTACCACAAAGCCGACGATTAAGGGAACGAAAAAACCAATAGCGACTCGCATTACCACCACGCAAAGGATTTCCACAATAAAATTCAAACCGACCACGGTTAGTACACGAAAGCCATCGACAACAAAACGCACCAAGCCATTGAAGAAAGTTACCACATCGACATTAAGCTCGGGATCATCGCCATTTGATATACAGACAACAACGCCGTCGAAGCCAACGGAAGCGTCTACGGGTATTCCTGAAATTACACCAAATGCTAATTTTCGATCGAGTAAGTATTACGGTTTACGTTGACCACTGCTATTGTTATTTAATTTTTATTGTACTATTGCACATACCGATATGCTATTGTTATTTTTTTTTGTAATGCCTCTATCAATTTTATTTCCAACAACACAAATATTAATGCGCTTAGCGATAAAAATAATTGTTGTTCAAAACAACTTTATAAAGAAATTTTATAATTTAGACAATTACAAGTTGAAATATTTCAAAAACAAAATTTTTTTTTTTCTTTTTTTTTTTTTTTTTTTTCCATGTATATACAATTATATTTTATCTGTAAGTTTTAACAAGCATTAAATATAAACAATATTGACTAATTTTTAATCATTTTTAAAAACATTTAAACATTCTAACATATTGTACTTATGCATAATGATAATTACGTATGCGGTAAATTATTATTTATTATTCAAATTCTGTATCTGGTGCTGTGACGAGGATATGCTAATAAAAATCAAGATATCAAATAGCCGGTAAATTCAACTTTTTCAGATGTGTTATTTTGATTGATTGCCGTGACTCGCGCTACTAAATATAATCTTATCTTTCCTGTTCTCCTGAGAACTTCACTTCGCACTTTAATGTTTCATCCGACATATGCAAGTAAAAGAAAATTTATATGTTAACGCTAGATATAGAATAAGTTAAACAGTGCATTATTAGGAATGAAAAATTCTTTAAAAATTCTTTTACTGCTTTAAATCACGAAAGTTAGGTGATGTGATACATTATTATATAATAAATTATCGCTACAGTTTGACAAATTAATTCAAATGTTATTAAGAATTTATTTACAAAGTTTCCGACATTACGTCTATCCCAAGTATTTATAATTTAATAACTTATATTCGATATATCAGAGATAAACGTATTATTACATGTTAATTATAAGAAAATATTTAATTATATTTATAAATTAAATTTAAGTCAATAAAACCTATTTTTTATTCAATTACTTTGGTTTTCTTACGATTCAACTGATTTTTTTTTTTTTTTTTTTTTTTTTTTTTTTTTTTTAATCAAATGCAAATTGATATATCAATATTTATAATTTCATTAGAAAGAAGAAATAAAGAAAGTAAATGATATAACTTTACATAAAGGTATGTAAACAAAGTAAATTTTACTTCAAAATACAAAATTCTAATTATTTAAATAATAGATAACGATGCAATAGAATATTTGTATTATATTATTGTTACAAAATCCGTAAATCAATCGAATCATATAAATATAAATATAATATTTTGTGAACGAAGGGAAATAAGTAATTATATTTTGTATCGAGTTTAATAAAGATAAATCCAATTTACAATTTATCACAAAAAGAACTGCGTGATTATATAAACAAAAAATCTTATGATGTAACACTGTAAAAAAGTGAAAAAACAATATTCTAAGATGTACATCTTAGACTGTCTGATACCTCTTAATTTACGAAATTAAATAAATAGTTAAAATGTCCCAGGATTGATAAAGTTTATCACGATTTAAACAATTTTACTCTTACAATTATGATTTGACATTGACGGAAAGAAAGAAGTATATTAGGTATCGATAATTTATAAATATTAATAATGCTTAGGAATACATAGATGTGTTTTACTATATAAATTATTACTAAAAATTTATTGAAAAATACGGATAACGTCAAGATATGGCCACTACGGAATGCTATCATGTATTTTCATAGAAATTTATTTCTCACAGATTCTACCAACGAATTAATCGCGAATATTTATTTTACATTTCAAAATAAAAAATATTCATTATTCCATATAATACATTAAAAAAAATTATCCTCTATTTTATTATGGCAATATTGTGAAAAAGGATAATGATAATTCAATCAAATTTGTCATCGATAGAGGAAATATATTATAAAATTTTTAATTAATTAGTATAGATTCTGTTGTTAACATCCCTTGTAATAAAATAACTTTTTTTATACTTTATGATACGGCGTGATTATAATTTTCTGAACGAAAATTTTAAATATTATCTAAGGTATTTTTTTCTGAGGTTTGATTGTGCGAAAGAAATTCTGCTCCATATTCATCAAATCGATTAAAAAAAAAAAAAAAAAAATAATAATAATAATGCTCAATTCGATAGAAAATCAATATTGAAATAAATTTCTTGTATAACTTTATGTCCACCATGATTGCCTGGAAACGTCTGAAAAATAGATTTTACAAACATATGGAGATTAATTTTCTTAAATTATATTATGAACAATGTAATTTCTTACGAGGTTGAAAAAATAATATCTTGTGTGACGAATAAGTCGTAGACTTCTTCGACTTGTTCCGCACTTTCATTTGCTTTCGTCTGTATGAGAAGAAGAGTTAATTGTCTTTTTGGCGTGAAGTTAAACAATCTTTCCTAATAAAATGCAAATGTCCTTCTTCGTGTGAGACGCAATTACAATTGTTCTTTTTAGTATGCGGAATAAGACCACTGATCAAAATGGGCAGAATAGTTGGCGGCAAAGGCGCAACATTCGGCGAATGGCCCTGGCAGGTTCTCGTGCGCGAAGCCACCTGGCTCGGTTTATTCACAAAAAATAAGTGTGGAGGTGTTCTCATTACCGATAAATACATCATAACGGCGGCCCATTGTCAACCAGGGTAAGTTAAGCTATGTACGGGCACATTAGAAGAAGATTAAAAATCAATATTCACACTTGGAGAAAGCCATGCAATTGATCTTTTTCTCACATTTTCTTGCTATTGAAAGCTATTCCCTTGTCACGTGTAATATAATATAAAAACTATTTTCATTTTTTTCCTATTTCTATTTACAAATAATTGTTTCTATTGTCAAAAGTGCCACATTTTAATAAGTATTTTCGCTATTTACGCTATGTAAAATGCATCCACGTACTTACATTAATATACATATATATATTAATATTTAACAATGTGTGTATTTTGAAACACTTTCTATGTTAAATGCAATGTGTAAAAGTCGAGCGTGTAATGTTTTATTTGAAATAGAGAGAAAGCAAAACCTTTAAAAAAAATATATATATATATATATATAAACAATTTGTATATACGTAATAGGGAAGCAGCTCTTTAAGCATTGCGTTGTATGGGAGGAGATTAAAAAAACTTTGAACGTTTCGTTCACGAAAATAATAATGTATGAAATATATATTTGTAGATTTCTAGCTTCACTGGTCGCTGTATTCGGGGAGTTCGATATATCTGGCGAGCTTGAATCGCGTCGCAGTGTGACTAGAAATATTCGCCGAGTAATTGTAAATAGAGCCTACGATCCAGCCACTTTTGAAAATGATTTGGCCTTGCTCGAGCTGGAAACACCTGTACAATTTGACGCACACATCGTGCCAATTTGCATGCCCGATGATAACACCGATTACGTCAATAGAATGGCTACGGTTACAGGATGGGGTCGCCTAAAATACAGTACGTGCATTTTCATTTTTGTTTCCTTTGCGTTTAATCTGCATTCAATTTTACCTAGTCAGTTATTTCATTGTAATAATAATAATAAGAAGAAGAAGAATATAGTATATGCAAATACAACGGCCAGCATAACATTGTAAATAATTGTAATATTGTGAGCATTAAGTATCAATGAAGTGGAGTATTTCTCTAATGAGGAAATGCGATTCTATCATCTCTCTATATATAAATTTTACATACTCCATTCATTTGTGAAAATATTTTGTATTACATTGTACGAATTGAACATTACAATTGTAATCAACAATTAGGACGAAAATTACATTATACATGAATACAGTATGTAAAATTTACGTCAAATAAAAAAATTTAATATTAAATTAGAGAAAAAAAAATGAGTGAATTGATGATTGCTGTTTATCTGGGCTTCAAAAAAATTTATCGGCATAATATGTACAATTAGGCGACTCGACAAGTGGGAACATATTATCAATACTCATTGACTACAACAATTGTATGCAAGCTATTAAATATTGATAAATTTAGAGAACTAAACCTATACAATTGATAAATAATAGGAATTTTTCTACTCAATCTATAATAGTTATAAAACATTAAAAATTTTTATGCTTTTCCAAAAGGCGATAACTTTACAAATCTTTACAATTTATAATAATCGAAACAAAATATTTGTATTTCGAAAAATAGTTCATTTTTCTTTGATAAATATTTAGAAATATATATATATATATATATTTCTATGTAAATATATTCTATATAATATATATATATATATATATATATATATATATATATATTCGTATGTAAAGCTTTAATAAACAAATCGTAATCAAATAATTACAATTATTATTAAGAGCATTAATTAATTTCGTATTAACTACTATAATTAATTTTTTTTTTTTATTTTTTTATTTTTTCTCAATAAAAGTTGAACATGCCTCTTCTCGGTAAACTAATACATCTTAAATATATTTCAATTAATATTTTGTATAAAAAATAAAATATGTTAAATTATCACTCGACAATAACGTTAATCGAATAATAAATATAATCATCTATTAAGAAACATAGAAGATATGATTTATAATTCAATTTCAATTAAAGAAATATTACAATCATTTTATATAAAAAAAAAATATATTATTAGTAACTAATCTTTTATAAGCTTACCATGTAAAGACAACTTATATTGTTTGAAGTTTATAAAAACATTAAGCAATGCTTTGTTTTACATTTTACATTTTACATTTTATACTATTTCTTTTAGTATGGCTTATTTAATTCTATTACATAGCTTTAAAACAATAAAATATGCGTAAACATTTATCAATAAACGAATTATAATTTTAATATAATTTAATATAACTTGCATATATAAGCTTTTAATTATTTGTATAATTTATATTCTTGATATTATTAAACTAGAACAATTGTTTATTTTTTTATACATACTTAGCACAATTATCTAACAATTCTATCAACATAAAATAAAGAAATCTCATATATATATATATATATATATAAATTTATAATTTGTACAAATATTTGAACAAATTTTATTTTATGTTTGTTAAGAGTTCGGATACTTAAAGATTTAAAAATTATGTGATTTCATGTATTTGAATGATAACTATAATCTCCAAAATATGTAAGGCATCTTCTTTTAAATAGACTTTGCTATAGAAAATCATTTTATCTATTATAGTTAACGGAACACATCAAAATAAACTATAACTATAAAATAAATATTAATATGAAAACAAGCATTTTTCATAAAATGGTAAACATTAGAAAACGAATATTTTTTTTAAAAAAAAGCGTACAGAATTCTTGATTATTTAATTAAGAAATACTCCATAAATTGCATAGATACTCTTAAATTTATTTCAATATCACTAAATGTTAAATACCAATTAAAATCGATTAAATTATGGCTTAAAATTATCTAAATTCATTAGTTTTTTTAACCTTTTTTTATAAACTATCTGACAATACGATTTCACAAGACCGTTAACAAAATTTTGTCCATCTCGGGACTATTTGTCGATTATTGTTTACACTACAATGAGTATTGGGAAAAAGCAAAAGAATGGAACTTTTGGGAATTTTAATGAAGCGTAATTTTCTCGGAAAATCTTAACTAAAATGTCTGAAAGCATATTAAAAACTATATGTTATTGATAGATGGTGGTGTGCCATCGGTGCTGCAAGAGGTGAAGGTGCCAATAATGGAGAACTCGGTATGCCAGGAAATGTTCCAGACAGCAGGTCACTCGAAACTAATTATCGACAGTTTCATGTGTGCCGGTTATGCAAATGGCCAAAAAGATTCGTGCGAAGTATGTTAATTATTCATTATTTATCACCAAGTACATTTAATCTTGTTTTCACTTTCTATTATCGAGTTGATAAAATCTAATAAGCGGTAAAGACGAGAACCCACATATTTTCACAATCATCTTTTCATCTCTCTCAATTCACGTACGCACGTGTATGTACATGCGTCGGTATCCGTTATTTCAAGTTGCGATTATAACGGTCCCTAAACCACGTGTTGCACTACTACATTACCTGAAATGATCTTCTGTAGTATTGAGGTTTCAAGCTTTATAGGCCTGTATTTCAGCACCACTACATTATTATCCAATAACTGTGATTTACTACTCACTAATTCTCAATGGTCATTTATCTATTATGATTATTGTTGTTGTTGCTGTTGTTGTTGTTATTGTTGTTGTTGTTGTTGTTAATACAAATATAAATGATAGTGATATTTTTCATTTCAAATAATTTAAAATTAACTTAATACCAAAATGATATGAGCGACATTTTAAAAGATAATTTCGATGATTTTTTTATCAAGTACTTTGAGCATTTTTTCTTGTGCATAATTAAACTAAATACTTTAGTGGATATCTTTTCACTTTACTACGTAACAGTAAAAAATATTTTTACTTAAATTATATACAATTTTAATATCTATTTCTTTGATATTATAAAATTTGCCTAGTGCATACGTTTGAGAATAAATATACGTTTGCATTTAAATGTGAGATGAAAGAAAAAAAGAATAACAATTAAATTATAAGTCTTGCCTTTTATTATCCTAGTATAATTCTGTTGCCTTTTAAAATTAATGCTAGCTTTAAAGGAATACAGAATTTCCTCGTTAGCGATAGCATCTTATATATGGTTTATCTCTACGCCATTGTCACGATAGGGCAATTTAGAATTTCTTGCAAAACAGATGTTAAATAAAATAGTTTTTTAATCTGATTAAATAGTGTAATGGTATTTAATAGAATTTAAAGTATATAGTCGGTAAATTTATACGTAGTTATTAATTTAGTTCTACACACTCCACATATAGAATTTAGTTCGAAAGCTACGTATTAAATAAATTTTGTTAACAATAAAGTATGGAAATATATTAAATTAATAGGATTGCATTGACGTCCATTCAAATACTTATACATTATAAATGAATTTTATTTAATTGATATTTATGAGACAAAGGTATGAAAGAAGCTTTTAAAATGTTCTTATATTACCATTTGCAGAAACATATATTATAAGAATAAAGTTTGTAAGATAAAAATTTCTTAAAAGATATTTTAATAATTCGTATGACATCGTTAAAAATTTTTAAACTTTAAACTTTTGAATTTTTCTTCTAACTTTCAATTCTTTATAATACAAACTTTATAATTTAAAATGACAAAAAAAAAGAAAGAAAAGAAAAACGGTGCATCAGCCAAATATTTTGAAATTAAAGACACTAGAAATAGTGCTGGTGAAATATTAAAAAAAAATCAAAGCAAAATATTTAAAATCAGTATTTTACAATATGTATATATGTATATATATATATATATATTCGCTTTTCAATGGTGATTCGCTCTTCATCTTATTTGTTAATTTGCTCTTTGAAAGCTTATATTCTCAGCTCATGTACATCTTTTACTATCTGTTTATTCTATAGTATTGCAAGTGAACTTGATTTAAATCATTTCTAAATGCATTTGAAATATTGAAGAGAGCAAAAATAAGAGAAAAAAAATTGAAATTATCGACACTCGTACTCTTCTCGTTTCAACGTATAGCCGTATAAAATATACTACCCCCCCCCCCCCCCCCCCCCCCCCCCCCCCCCCACCCCCCACCCACCCCCGCCCCACAATTATTCGAGTTTAATTATTAATAGTATATAATTACAGCCAATTAGAGGCATAATGAAAGTACATATAATAAAGCGTAATTTGAAATTTCAGGGCGATAGCGGAGGTCCATTGACTTTGCAACGCTCAGACGGCAGATGGATTTTAGTAGGTACGGTTTCCCATGGTATAAAGTGTGCAGCCCCATACTTGCCAGGCGTATACATGAGAACTACCTACTTTAAGCCTTGGCTGCACAGTATTACTGGAGTTTGAAAGAACGATATTTCCTTTCTCAAAGAGATTATTAGAGTGCAATTATGTGCCACTTGTATAAATTGTACAAAGAACAGATTAATTTATTTATTTTAATATTCATGATAATTTTATTTGAATTGTAAACCGAATGAGAACTATCATTACTTAACTCTTTTTCCATTCATAAATATGCTTATAGAATGTACATAATACGTCAACTTATTTATCTAAATGAGCTGAAAATTATTACGGATGCTAATTACAATGATATTGATCAATATGTATCAATATATCAATATATCAATATATCAATATATATATATATATATATATATATATATGTATATATATATGATGAACCACTGTTGATCCAATATATTTGTTCACAACATCGTAAAATACTGTCTATTAGTTGAGAATCATTTGCTCGTTTCGTTTTATTAAATTTTAACAGGATACAATATTATTGTTGATAAATTTTGAGTTTATAAACGATTTGCTAATTCGTTACAAATTTTCCACCATGAAAAATAATATGTCAATGGGAATAAATAAACTTTTATGAAAAATAAATTTTCTATTAAATACTATCATTGTATTATAATGTGAAGATTAAAAAAAAAAACAAAACAAAAAAAAAACAAAAAAAACATAAAACAAAGCAATTAATAATTTTTGTAATAATTTTACTTTCTAAAGTCTATAAATATTTGACAGTATAAATAAATTCTGTGAATAAATTTGTAATTAAATCAAGATTTTAATGGAATATTAAATCTGGTTGATGAGGTAAAATTATTTGAATAACGATATTAATCACTCACTTTAAAAGAGTTTTATTAAATGAAACGCAAAGTAATTTAACCTACATCGTTGATTTTAAATTTCATTAAAATCTTATAGATTCATAATAATTTGTTTATATGCGTGTTTACGCGAGCGTATGTATGTGTGTTGTGTGCTTAATTATTGCATCCATGTGTGCATGTTGTGTGTGGTAACGTGTATCTGTGTGCATACGCGTAAGTTCAAATATTTGTTAATTATTTATGTTGTCTTTGTGGCAAAAATACGCATAATGCTTTAAGTGTATATAATGAAAAAAACGTCTTTACTAACTTTTGAGCAGTATGTAATTGCATAATAGAATTTTTATACTTGTTACGTTATCAACTGTTATTTATTCATTAAACTTATTTTTATATATATAAAAAAAAAAAAAAAGAAGAAAAAAAAACAAACAAAAATTAATAACCAAGTGGAACAAATTTCTGGAACCTTCATTCGTTCAATTTTTTTCGTTAATTCTCTTTAATTTTAAAACATAATTTAAAGATAAGGTGCTATTTTTATTTTTTTTTGTTCTCTAAACATACTATCGATATAAATCGTAAGACTATAATCTTCAAAAATTCTACAACTTTTTAAGAAATCATTTAAGCAGAAATTTAAGCACTGTAGCTTGTCAAATATATGGCTCGGATTTGATTTGAAATTATTAAAAGAATAGTATACATTTTAAATATATCATAATGGTGTATATATATATATATATATATATATGTTCGGCACTTTTTTTTCTATTTTAACCGAAAGCTAATCATGGAATTATTTATATAGGTAATGACTACGTAAAATGTAATAGTTTGATTTTTTAATTAAATATCTAAAGTGTAGTTATAAAATTTCTGGCAAGGGGGAAGAAAAATTCTATAATTATATAATATTAAAAAGTTCACTCTCATTGAAATGTTATTAATTCCGTTCGAATTTCAAATTTCAACTATAAACTTATTTTAATTACCATTTCATTCGATAAAAGAGGAAAGGTTGAATCATAAAACATTGTTGAAGAGGTTATGTCATTATAGCCACTAGACAATAGAATGATAATTTAATATAATAAATTTTCAGATCAAAAAAGCATTTTCTTCTAAAAATCAACTGCTCGTACTTTATATAATACCTTCATATACATAATGAACTAAACAAACACAAAAACAAAAACAAAAACGAAAAAAAGAAAAAAAGAAAAAAAGAAGGTATATTTTAAAAAATTTATCCATAAAAGAATAAAATACTTAATTATTGAAGTGAGGCAAAAATAATTACCCACTCTTTTGTATAAAACTTATTTTAAAGAGAATATAGTGAATTTTTGTTATATATGATTTTATGGTAAATATGAAGAAAAATTTTAAATAAAAATAACACACTTACATGTGAAATCACATACACATAAGACAATGTAGAATTTTTAATTAATATCTATTAATACTAAAAGGTTTATCTCACATTTATTCTCTGCGTAATATTATCCTAAAGATGTGATTTAGATTTGAAATAAATCGAATTTTGAAAATTTCCAAGCCTTTAATGTTGACATTTTAATTGACAATTCGAAAACAATTCTTCACTGTTCCAGAGAAAGATATGCGTTTCAAATGCAAATTCTCAGCCTCTGAGCGGTGAATTGACGAATATTTCGAAGGGTAAAGCCGTTGAAGCTTTTATCGACGATACAAAAATCATTGGCAATACGACTTATTGGCCTTATCGTTATAAATTTCAATGCAAAACTCTTCGTTCTCCATTATTTCAGCACAATTATTTCAGCCAGTTGGCTTTAATAAGTCATTAATAAGCCAGCCGTTATTGACAATAAAAAATAATATTATATCACTGACCATGTCGAGTGTCGTTTTACCGCTCGACGAACCTATGGGTATTTACAGCATTCCAGAGCGTCGCGTTGACGTTCCCGTTAGTATTTTCCTGAATAGTAACCCCATTGTTAAATTCTCACTTAATAGATCCGGCCTCCTCGCTTTCCACAGAAATCTGCAAATTATGATCACCTACATCCTTAATAGTAGCAGCAGCTTTTGAAGGTCTTTCGATAACGGCCATGTAAATTGATTTACACGCGACGGCAAGCGACGGTGAGATTCACCACCTCGTTAACCCGACATGCTATTCGTCTCATTGTCTAATAGCCAAATTATTAATATACATAACGCGATTATCATACAAATTTCCTTCGACTAATGGCCTTTGAAGATGTCAGTTTTGCCACATGTCCACTACACCGGTTCCACGGAATTTTCCTTTCCCCTCGGCCCCTCCATCGCCACCGCCTCGTCATTTTCTTTGTTACGTACGACACACCAGTGATAAATTGCACTCTACGCAGATTGAAAATAACGATAGAAAATAATATGCGAATCGCCATTTTTTATTTATTCATCGTATATGTGTCTAGAAATTAATTACGTTCGTTGCCCGAGCGCTCTGCATTTTGTGCCGTTTCGATTAATAATTCTTACGAATTAACGAGGTCGTGATAATTTATTAAAATAATGATTCATCTAATAAATAAGTCGTAAGTTACAAGTCCGTCAGCATCGAAGGCACCGATGATTATCACACATGTAAATAAAAAGCCATTTTCGTGATTAGTCCTCGACAGCCTTCCTTTCGTTTTCCAATTCGTTCCTTTTTTTTTTTTTTTCGTTTTTTTTTTTTTCTTTTTTTTGTTCCTAAATATTATTTGATTATTTATGTTATCATTGTTATTATTATTCCAAATATTATTATATCGATTCCCGTATTTTCGCTAACGAAGTAGGTTCGCGTTGCGAGGGGAAGAAGCAAAGCGAAGCAGTAGGGGGCAGAAGGGGGGCGCTTACAAGCTCCACCGCAGCACCTCGGCCAACAACAACAATCAAGTCCATTGGGCGCGGGAAGATGTGGGCGGTTGGGTGATGTGGGGTGGTGGGAGGGTCTAATTAAACGATATGATCGTCGTAGATAGCTGGGGAGCTTCGTTATGGAGACGGAGGATAATCGAAGGCCTCGTTAGCATGGTGCGCAATATTTTGCTTGCGCCCTGTAGCCTCGCGCGCCCATTGGCTGAGCGTATACGCGCACGCGCGCGCTCTCGCTCGCTCGTTTCGACGAAATAGCGATGAAGCGACGAAGACGGGACGAGACGGGACGAGACGGGACGAGACGGGACGAGACGGGATCACGATCACGATCACGATCACGATCACGAAGAGACGGACGTCGCGCGTCGAAGAGTCAATGAGCCGGGGACGATGCGAGTCTCGGTGACTGCGGCTTGTGCAGTCGACTGGAGCCAATGGCCACGTGCGAATGAATCTCGTCGCCGTCGGGAGCGCTGGGTGGTGCGTAAATAAGCGACGGGGGAAGTGAGAGACAGGGCTACCAAGCCCGGGAGACGAAAAGTTGAGGAAACTGGAGGTCCAAAGCTGCGCTACACTAGTGCAGCGCCGTGGTGGTTGTCTTTAGCGAGGAAAGAAAGGCCTGTGGCGTTCGTCGCGTTAGAACATTTAAGTCTCGCTGTTATGACAGTTAGTTAAGCCGTCAGGGTGAAGAGAAATTATTAATCCTTTGGCCCGCGTCGGGAAAATGTCTTTTATTTACGAAAACATCTGTGACAAAAGCGGATTCGTATTCAGTTTTTTTGTCAATTGATGATAAGGGCTACTGCTACTGCTCCTTCATCTCATTGTTTACGTCAAACTCAACCTTATTTTTAGAAATAGCTGCAAGCGGTACAAGGCAGTATTAGAAAATAGATTTCTTACAGAATCCGGACACCGAATATTATTCAAAATTATTCGTAATTTCATTTCCGTCTCATTTCTTTTATTTCGTTTTTTTCCTTTTCTTTTCTTTTCTTTGCTTTTCTTTTCTCTCTCGTTTCTTTTCTTTTCGCATTTCCCTTTTTCCTTTTTCCTATTTCCTTTATCCTATTTCCTTTTTCCCATTCTCTTTACATTTGCTTATTTAAATGATCGAGTTTGGTCTATTAATCGTTAAGTTTGCCAATAATAAGCCAGACTTTTCTATTCGAAAGTAATTGAAATATTGGGAGGCGCCTAAGTGCTTTAACCGGGGCAATGGTTTTATCATGTGATTGGCAGATAACTACTCACAAAATTGCTCAACGTGGTAAATACCTCTTAGAGACTGGACAATGGTATTGTACAACTTCTTTTATGCGCTCGTTATCTTATGGCGTGAAGTAAATAATTTCTTTCCATTGTTGAAGGTCCGATTGCAAATTTATCGTTGGTCAAGAACCTCATCAGCAAATTTTGGAAGGCCACAAAATCTTCTTGGCTATGTCCAGTCCAGTGTTCGAGGCCATGTTTTATGGTTCTATGGCTGAGAAAAATGACCCTATACCCATAAGAGACGTTCAGCCAGAGGCCTTTAAAGCTTTAATGGAATATATTTATACGGACACGGTTGAGTTTGGATCTTTTGAGCTTGCCTGCGAATTGTGCTATTGCGCAAAGAAGTACATGCTGCCTTTTCTCGTCGAGGAGTGTACAAGATTTTTATGGTCCGATTTGTCCATAAAAAAAGCTTGCAGGGCTTATGAGTTTGCTAAATTATTTGAGGAGCCAGTATTAATGGAAAAGTGTTTACAAATTATATGCTCTAAGACCAGCGAAGTATTGAATGAATCTAGTTGGGACGAAGTGGAACAGGGAACCGTGCTAACTTTATTAGATCAGGAGGCATTGCAAATCACTTCGGAGACCGATTTGTTCAATGCTCTGGAGAGATGGGCTAAAGCAGAATGCGTTCGCAAATTATTAGAACCCTCTGATCCGAAGGCTTTAAAATCCGTTATCGGAAACGCTTTAACGAAAATTCGATTTCTCACTTTAACACCTCAAGAATTTGCAGAGGGTCCTGGAAAGTCATTATTATTAATGCAGCAAGAGGCATTTTCTATTCTAATGAATATATCCTCTAATAAAAGTAATGTTCCAATGCCCGAAGCATTTTCCATAAATACCACTGTAAGAGCTAAATCGATAGTTCTAAAAGTCGACGACACAAAAGTAAGTCTATTATTACATTATCATTGAAACGATTCTCATTAAATTTAACTTTAATGTAGAATGGATAAATACCATAAATCGATCGTGTACTACATAACATACTTGCAATTTATTTATTTCGTAGAAATGCAATTCGGTCAACATTTACACGCCAGTTAGACGACCATATTTAATGGATTCGTGTTCGAGCACTTACAAGAATTCAGGACTTTTTGTTCATGATTTAAGTTATCCAGATATAATAAGAGAAGACAATCGAGACGTGTATAGAGACTCTCAAGAAGCTCCCAACGAAATACTCATTACAAATATTAGGGATAGACCAAAATTTTATTGTAGAAGATCATTGTTCTCGCAATCAAATTGTCGAAATTACGATATTATGGATTGTTCTGCCACATTCACTGTCGACAGAAATATATTTGTCCTTGGTGTACAAGTGCCAACCCAGGTAACTATAGATCCTGTAAGTCATTACTTACATAATAGCTACAATCGGCTCTCAAGAATAAAATTAATCTTATTCGTTGTAACATTTCTCTTAGTGCAATCACCTTATGAATGAGACGTATTTGAACATGACGTACACGGAAGTTCTGTATGCTCATCTTCTTGACTCTGATGGTTCTAGATTAACGTACACACATTATACAACAAAAGCAGGTGCGAATGAATTAGTCGAAATTTCGTTTAATCAACCGGTATATATTCAAAAAAATAAGGTAATTTTCAATTTACACGACCCTATATGGTACAAATATCGTTTTGCATTACATTTTACGCTTGCACTATATAAAACCTTTATTCGTGCAATTGCAGATGTACAAGGTTGGCGTGGTTTTCAATAAACCTGGTGTATATCCTACTGGGTCTTGTGCTCAGAGACAAAATTGTGAAAATGTCTCATTTACATTTAATATAGGAATTAACGGAGTGGATTACATTAGAGATGGTCTCATAAGGTCAATTGTCTTCACATATCGTTAATCAAAACTAGGATCTAAATCTATTATATTTATGTATTGTTAATTGAAAATTGAATACATAATTATTTTATAGTAATATTTCCTTGAACAACTAAACGTTTTAATCTAATTATATAAATTGTAAAGGATTTTAATAATTCGGTGAATTATGAATTTTTAAGACTTTATATTCTTTTATACAAATTGTATTATCTCAAATATTTTGATGTCCTTTGTATAGTACTATTTTTTGTGTATTTGTTTATATATGAATAAGAATTTTTTTTATAAAAATATTTCATTTACGCGCTCATACTAAAATTATTTCTACTGCACAATTATAAACGCATAAGCAAATTTAATTTGATTCTTAAGGAATCAATTACAATTAACGCATACATTTTAGGTGCTCTATAGCAATATTAATTCATTCTAATATGAAATTTAAATTCAATGCATTTTTATCACATTTAATATAGTAACAATGTATTATAATAATTTAAAATTAGTTATTTTAATGACATTTTTCATAGACATTTCATATTCCTTTCAACTTGTAAATCAATTGCTTGGATTTAATAAAGAAATACGTTTTACAAGTATTTCGATACTTTCAAATATCTATTGCAATTTTAATTGTAAGAGAAAATACAAATAAATAATATTAAATTTTATTTGGAAATTTCATTGCTCCGATTGTCCATTGTGATCTGCGTAACTTTTTCATTATGGCATTTCAAATGCAAAGCACTTAATATAAATATTATTGTTGCTAATTAATATCTGCTGATATAGTAGAGGGGAAATAAAACTAATAACACTGTTTTATATAAAAGATTTTGTTTATTTCAACATTCATTTTTAATAAGTATTAAACATTCAATGACTATCGCACTCCAATAAGCAAATATAAGTAAAAACTAATTCAATCATTTATAACAATATTTAAAACAAATGATGTTTTTTTTTTTATCAATTATTAATTAATCTATCTTATTTTATAGCTATCTTTATTTGTTCATTTTGATATTTTTACTCTGAAAAGAAACGTAATCATTGTGAAACGTTTGTAATATCTACATTAAAATTATAACTGTTATTATCAAGTGTTAAAAATTAATCTCTTGCAATATTTATGAACTAATTTATATTACGACTCTTATTTTCATCAATTATATAAAAATTATTACTAATTTTTGTTCGATCAGTCAAGTTACAGCTAGTGAAAAGTATAAGATCATTAACAATAAATCGCATTAACAAATAAGTTGTAGATCTATTAAACAGTGAAATTATAAATTTTACATCCAATTTAGTATATACAATTTTCAGCACCGTCTTGTATAAAAATTTAAATATTTCACAATTATTTTGGCCTTAAAAATTAAGTATAAAATGTGCTATATAAAAACCATTCTATTTAACGAAACAATTATAATATTATATATTACAATATTATTTTTATATATATTTATAATTTAAAAACTATAAATTAATCGTAATGTCCTAATTGTTGTATAAAAATGTAACTTTACTAAATAAGCTGTAAGGAATAATTGATCGAATACATAATTTAATTACAGCAGAAACTTATAAATTATTGAAAAACTTCTTAATATTGTATAATAAATTAACTTATTAATCACTGACGGAGAAGAGAAATTAAATAAAATCGCTACTATTTTAGTTTATTCATTGACTTATTAACATAATTCGTCCTAAAAGATAAAATATTTAATGTTTTAAATGAGTGAAAATTTAGACAATGAATGGTAAAAGTTTTTAATAAAAGTTTTCAAATTAAAAGTTAAATAATAATACATCGAAATAGATTAATCGACTTATTTGTTGAATTTTTAAATTATCATAATAAAACAAGATAAACTTTATAATTTATACTTTAAATCTATTTTAAATGAATTCGATTGACAAACCGAATGCAACTAATTAATTGCAATTATATTATAAAAACTAATTTTTAAAATTCAAAAAATATATTAACGTAACTCTTCCAAGTCGAGATTAATTAGATTGAGCATTTGTCATAATATATTAAATAATAATATTACAAGATTTGTATAAAATATCAACCTCTCTACCTTTTCTATCACATTATTTTGTTATACAAAATTTTATTCTTTATGCATCTAGAAATATTGTTATAATGAATTTTGTATATATTATTTTATAGCGCGATAACTAATTTTTTTAGTTAAGAGTTCCGTCTTTACTGTCCACGATATAAAATTAATTTAACAACGAAGGACGATCGGAAGTCGTCATAAAAAGATGCATAAATATTATTAAAAGTTTGTCAATCGCATTAGATGTAAGAAATTACATGATAAATAGAGAGAACACAATAGAGTTTCGTAACATTACGCAATTGTAAAAATATTATGAAAAGTTTAATGCACAATTATGAGAAAATCCTATGTAATAAAATATTATTAATATTTTAAAGAGTTGAAAAAAAAAAAATTATCTTTATTAATCTTTATTATTTTTATTAAGTACGTATATAAGATCATGTACATTTTTCAATAAGAATGAAAAATTCAAATAAATTTATCTTTAATAAAATTATGACTAATGAAAACATACTTTTATGTTTCGTTTTTTTTGTTTTTTGTTTTTTGTTTTATTTTATTTTTTTTAATTTAGTTTTATAATATATTTATCAATAAAAAGTATAAATAGTATAAACCATCAATTTGCTTAATATGAGATTTTTTTCATTCAAGTGCACTATTAAATTAAAATAATAAATAGATAAAATCAATAAACTAAAATATCATTAAATACGTTTGCACTTTTAATAATATTTATAAAACCTATGCAATATGAAATGACTATAGTAAAAGTAGAATATAATTAATTTAAAATTGAGAATTGAATTATTCAGGTCTTGTGGATAATAAAATCCCATTCTTCGTTCCACCTCAGTTTTAGTATTTCCTTTGCTGACAGAGGAGTGATACCGTAACTCAGTGCAGAAAATTTACAAAAAACGAATACAATAAGAGTAATCCAAGATATAATGCACAACTTGTAACCAATTAAAATAATCTTGAAATTGCAATGAAAACTGAAATGTATAAAAAGAAATGGATTAAAAAATTTCTATTCTTATGGGTAATAAATAATAAGGAAAATAAAATGAAAATTAAATATAAAAATCGTATATTTTTCGCAAGAAAGACTTTTTAATAAGCGAGTAAATTTTATAGAGAGCTTATTTGGTAAATGATATGTATGAAAACTTTGAATCAATAAATCAAAAGAAATAAATCGGTAAAAATGGGCACTAATTTAATTTGAGAAAGCATGATGTTTGAAATATATTTATTTACTCGTGCTAAATTATCTAATTTATAAATCAATTTTATTAATTAATTCATAATTACTCATTAACAGATACTTAAATTTATATATTCTATTTTCTATTATTTCTTATAAATCACAATAGAACATTGTTTTAAAATCTGAAAATCTCATTAGCTCTAATAATAAAATAATTTGTAGTTTACCTTATAACATTGTAGATATGATCTATTGTTGCTGCAGTTAATAATACTTTAAAAACAAAGGCTGGCAAATAATGATGTAGGAATAATGTACGTTCAACAAAAAAGAATGGTAAGAAGTGAAGTAAATATCCTATTAAAAATATTTCGCCAACAGTAATAAAACGTGACCATTCGTCTTCTAATATATCATGATACATTCTTTGTCGCCTCATTAAATAAAAAATTAATAATGATGAGTAAAATAAGAGAGCTATCGTTCCTGAATACCAAATAATTACATTGCCGAGTAAATGAACTTGGGCCTGTAATATTTAATTATTTGCCAAAATCAACTAAATCAAATAATTAAACTAATTCAAAATGTTAAACGTAAATTAATTAATTGCGTACATTACTCTTAGTAGAAACCCAATAAGCAATTCCTCTTGTCGTTATAGGCCAATCTAACGGACTGCTAGAATACATATGAGTATTTTGTACTTCTTGACTATTAAATAGCATTTTAGTTTGCAATTCAATAAATTTTTCCCAAAAACTTAGAATAGTAGCTTTGAGTGGAATCATTTCAGCATTAAGTAATTCTCTTTCTCTTTGTTTTTGATCTTCACTTTTTGTATAACGATGCTCTTCGACATTCCATATTGAATCCGATTGATCAATAAGTCGATCGGCTACTATTTCATGCTGATTAAATCCCCAATCTGGTAATTGCCTTCCACTAAATTTTAGGGCATACTCAGAATTTATATGTATTAAACGAACCTGTTATTAATATAAAATAATGTTCTTAATATTTATTTTTTATTGAAAATTACATTTTAATTGGTTAGATTCAAAAATGTATCAATATGTAATGGCGTTACTTGTGACTGAATTGCGTGCCAAACATTTCCAAATTGATCTCGATTTGCAATTTCTAGTTTCCATAGATTTTGTGCTGGCATCGAAACATTATAATCTATATAACAAGAAACTTCTTGGCTTTGGGGTGTCATTGGTGCTGCAACGTCATGAGAGTTTAATGCCCGACTCGTAATACCATGAACAAGCTGTATAATATCTCCATGCTTAATCGGTTCGCTAGGTCTTGTTACCACCAAATCATTCATTTCTGGTTTTTTAACAATCCACCAATTATTGACATCTTTAAACGAATAGCACGTGACCTAAGATGTATAATTGTTCTCATTTTATTATTGCATGAGAAATATTTCCTTTAATAAATAGTAATGAGTATACTAACCTGCTGTTGATGTGAACTTCCACGGCCATCTGTATACCGCAAGGGATAAACGTGATCATGGCTGTGTAGCCAGCAGGCCCTACCGTGAGTATGTCTTAAAGTAATTTGAGAGCCATGCGTAACTTCTATCGGTTGGCCTTTGGTAATACTTGCTAAACCCCCTTCTAAGCTCGCTTGAAAAGCACTAGTCATTACAGAATCATGTGGTCCAGCTTTTGTAAGTGTCAACAAATGTGCATAAAATACACTTAAGTATACAAAAATTATAATTATTCCTATTACTAATAATCTAGCAAAAAGATGCAAATAAAGAACCACAGCTGATAATGTCTTTCTAGGAATCAATGACCAATAGTCTCGAAAAATTAAATAAAGAGCAAGAAGCAATGAATAAAAGCCAACGTACTTCACGCTAAAACAAGAAATTTTGTTGTTAAATAGTAATCTGATGAAAAAAAAAACAACTTCGTTTTCAATTCAATTACGAGGATTTGCAATTTGGTATTCTTTTGTATTCTTTTAACGTTTTAAAAATGTTATTGCATCTGATGAATAACTCAATATTATGTACTTCATATTATTTTAAGCTTCTATAAAAATTGTTAATGTATTTTGGTCGAGCGTATGTTTTTTTCAATAGATTATAAATGTATAAATGTACGTGTATAAACAAACCATAGAGCACATGTTAAATTTATTAATCCTAGGGCCAACCAAAACCACCAGGCTAAGGTTGTTGGATCGTCCATAATTTTCCTAAACTTCATAATACATAATAATCCCATCAACAAAAACTGTATCAAAATACTTTCCATTAAGATGAATCTCGACTGAGTCAAAAGAGCATTATCTAAATAAGAGTTTGTAAAGGAGAAAAAATTATAAACAATCGTCATAACAAGTTAATCATAGTATTTTTTGTTATTTTTCTCACCAAATAGTAACAATAATGCTGCGACGGCAGAACTCCATTGTTTTAAACCTATTTCTAATGCTAAATGATAGGTTGTAGGAATTATTAAACTGCCGCATAATGCAGGAAGTAATCTTAATGCAAATAAAGGCACAGTGTCTGTATATAAAGAGCCAATTCTATCGAACTTAAAATTACCATCGAAGCCGGCTAAATAAGCAGCGGCAGCTATAAGTTGTTTTCCAAGAGGTGGATGTAAATCAAAAAAGAATGTGTTCTTCATATAGAGACCAACATACTTTCCATAATGTAATTCATCAAACCTAAAAGGATTGATTTATTATGTATATCAAAAATAAAATTAAGACTGGATGAATAATATTTTTACTTACACTATACTTTTAGGCTCTTCTAGTCGATATAAGCGAGTGCCAAGACCCATTAACAATAACAGCAACGATAAGAGATCAATTTCAAAATTTACCTTTATACGTGTTAAGGTTTTATTTAATGTAGTTTCAGTTTTCTTTACTTGATTTTTAGAATTTTGCTAAAAAAAAAACAATAGATTAAAATAATTATTTTAGTTATGCCAATCATATAGGCGCATTAAAAACTAAAATTAATTAAAAAAATCAAAATCATTAAATATATTAATACAATTTATTTCTTATAAAAATAAGAACATTTTAAATATTCTACTTAAAATTAAATAAATGAAAAATATGCAGGATAAGAATAAATAAAATTTAAAATCTCGCAGATTTTAACATAGCATTAAAATTATTTTAAGACTGCTACAATTATTTATCTATTCAACGTATGTCTGCATTTATAAGACAAAAACATTTTTCTATTTTAATTTTAATGCTCAAATATATAAATCTTTGTAAAATAGGATAAAAAATAAAGGATACAAGATTCAAAACAATTCATTATTAAATCTTTAATTATTTAATTATACTTTGGTTTCTTTATTTTGATTTTAAATTTAACTTATAATTTAAAAAAATTCTTTATACAAATTTGAAGGGTAACAACATGCATCAAACGCAAAAATGCTTTTCTTCGTCTTTTTTTTAAACAACAAACCACGGCAATTTATAACAAATTATTGCGTTTATAAGATGTTTGTAAGATGAATTTTAATATACGTACGTAATTCTTTAGAGATTCTTTAGAGAGATGAGTAGATAAACAATATTTGTCATTTTCCGTAATTTCTTGACTGGTTTGTCTACCTTCACGGATTTTACCTTTATTCTTACGCTGAACATCCATCCTGTATTTTATGCCTTAAATTTACTTTTTTTGCATATTCTAACAAACTTGTTCTAACTCTAATGAAAATTTAGTACTTCATTATTCAAAACTATTTTACTTATAAAAGTTCTTTTATCGCTGCAACAATAATCATTCGCACACTGTCAACATAAAAAATAAACACGAAGATGTCTATAACTCTTAATTTGTTTTCATCTCGTCAAACATCTCTGCAATTAAATGTACATTTATCTATACAAAAATAAATGCTTATACACATGATTATGCAGGGTGTATACATCAATTCTTTCGATCCTTTCACTCTTCCTTACTTAGCTTCACATAACGGTATTCTTCCGTGGTTCACATTTCCCGGATTAAAGTACACAACTGGAAAGATCTCTCTCTTTCTCTCTTCTCCCTTGCCATCGCTACGCCGCCGGCGCGGCCGCTCGCTCACTCTCACTCTCTCTCTCTCTCTCTCTCTCTCTCTCGCTCGCTCGCTCGCTCACGCGCACACAGGCACGCACTCGCGCATACACGTTCTCCTCTTTTCCTCCCGTACAATCTCTCTTCTTTCTCTTGTACATTTGAAAATTTCAAACCTAACCCGAGATGATGCATGCCATTGAATACATGTCGGATATAAATTTCCTTATCGATATACCGGTATTATTTTATAAGAACTTATCTGATTAAATAATCTACAGTCACATTGGTTTATATTATCACCTAGATAATATAAATTTACGAAAAAATTTAGTACACATAAAGATAGAAAGTAGTAAATGTTTTAAACGTATAATGAGCAGCCAAGAAGATAATGCAATAGAATGTCCAGTTTGTTCTAAAAAATTTTCTACCATCGTAATCGAGAATCACGTTAGCAAATGCCTTTTTCTTAACGAATCAACTGGTAATGAGATATCGATGAAGAGATCTTTCTCAAAGGAAGATAATTTTGTTATAAAGAAGGCTAAGCATAGTTTTGAAGGGAATATTCAATCTTTTACTAAATCGCCGTCAAGATTAAGTAATCAGGATGGTTTTGAACACGAGAAAGAAAAATCCACCTCTAAGAATGCGGTATTGATTTGTTGACTTATTAAGAAATTATTAGAAGCATTCGAATACGTAGATTAAAATTCTTGTAAATCAAAATTTCATTTTCAGCCCTTGACTATTGCAGATAGAAGAACGGTATCAAAGGATTCGGTTCCTCTTGCTGAAAAAATGCGACCCGTTAATATTATGTCTTACATTGGACAAACACACGTGATTGGACCGCAAAGTATGTTATATCAATTATTAAGTAAAACTGAAATACCAAATATTATTTTGTGGGGTCCGCCGGGATGTGGAAAGGTATTTGTATTAATCAAAGTATTCGATATTTATTATGTAGTATGTGTCATTGAATAATTTATTCTATTTAGACATCATTGGCCAATGTTATAGCGAATATATGTAAACACTGTCCTGGAGGGAAATATCGGTTTGTTAAGCTTTCCGCGGCGATGTCTGGTGTGAGCGATGTAAAAGAAGCCATAACAATTGCCTCTAACGAATTAAAATTTGGTCGCAGTACAGTTATGTTTATGGATGAAATACATAGATTTAATAAAATACAGCAAGATATTTTTTTACCACATATCGAATCAGGCGTTATTACATTGATTGGCGCTACTACCGAGAATCCATCGTTTAATTTGAATTCGGCTCTACTGAGTCGATGTCGTGTTATAGTTTTAGAGAAACTTTCTATTGAAAATTTGATAACGATATTAGAGAAGGCGGTGCAAGCTTCAAAAGGATTAATATGCGATATAACCCAAAAGGTATGAATATGAATTAATATGTCTATCATTATTCATAATACATTATCTAAAAGGTTTTCGATAGCCAATCATTTTTACTAATACAGCGACAGTACAACAAAGCTTAATAAAATAATTTATATAAATTGTTTTTTCTTTTTATAATAATTGTTTTATTAAATGATTTAACGATTGAGTGGAATGTTGAAAAATTAACTTTTCAACTAACTAAGCGGTTAAGTAAAAGCACATATTTCTAATTTAATTAATTTTTTTTTTTTTTTTTTAAGAAATCATTAGGCGTGTCTAATTCTTCATGCGCTGACAGCAAATTTTCAATCGACAAGGACACGATAAAATGGTTAGCCGAAACTTCTGATGGAGATGCTCGTATTGCTCTTGGTGGATTAGAATTAGCTATACAATCTCAAATTTCTAAGAATAACGAAGTTGCGAGTCAAGATCTGACGCTACTCTCACTTGATGATATTAAAGAGAGTCTGAAAAAAAGTCATATGTTGTACGATAGAAAGGGCGATCAACATTTTGATATTATATCAGCTCTGCATAAATCTGTTAGAGCAGGCGATGAAAATGCTTCGTTATATTGGCTTACAAGAATGATGTCAGGAGGCGAAGATCCTATGTATATTGCTAGGCGATTAGTTCGTATGGCAAGCGAAGATATTGGCTTAGCTGATCCAAAAGCTTTAGGTAAGAGTAAGATTTAAAAAGCACAACTCTTCAAATTAAATCACTGATTAGAAAATTTAGTTTCACAATTCATTGGGCTAAAAGCAAAGGATACATATTTTTATTGTGTTATAATAAATTGTATAGGTATAGCTGTTCATACAATGAACGCTTGCAAAATATTAGGAATGCCAGAATGCGATGTGTTGTTGGCCCAATGTACAACATATTTAGCAAGAGCACCAAAGTCTCGCTTGATGGAAGATGCACTTAGAGCAGCTCAACATTTGGTATCGAACTACAGAGGTGCCCAACCGCCAGTTCCTCTTCACTTGAGAAATGCACCTACAAAATTGATGAAAAATCTTGGTAATTTTTTCTCTTTGATGTAAGTCAGTAATCGTTGTGAGTATTTATTTACTATTATATTATTAAAATATTCGCAGATTATGGAAAAGGATATAATATGTTGAATAAGAATGAGTCTGGACTAATTTATTTGCCCGAAGAACTTAAGAATATCGATTTTTTCAACGAAAAGTAAATGCGTTATGAGTTACTATTAACTATTTACTTTCATTTCATCTCACGGCATAGACAATGAAAAATTTATTTATTATTAACTTTCAAAATAACATTGAACCTAAAGTACAATTGAATTTAAGCTGTAAATTATATATGTGTAATATGATGTTTATATATAGTAAGATATATTTAAGATAAATAATTATTTCTATTCTACTTTCGTATAAATTTAAAATGAGTTAAATAAGTTATATAGTATATATTAATGTTTTCAATAATAGCAAAATGTACATATAATTATATTTATTATTTTTATATTTATATTGATAATATGAAATAAAAAAATAAAAAGTATTTTTATAATTTGGACTATATTTTATGTAAATTTTTATTTTTTTTATTGTATCATTCTCCAGGCGAATAATTAATTTACATGTATTACAAATTTCAATAAAATCACAAATTAATAAGTAGGAATATAATTTATAAAATCAAAAAACTGATATGATAAACAGTTTATTAATCAAGTCTATTAAACAGAATTTTTCAATAATTTTACGATTATTTCATTGAATTAATAGAACGTGAATAATATGTTTAATTATGAATACCCGAGAATTATAATTATTAAAGCACTTGATTTTTTTATTGCATAATTCTCATAGAATTATATGTTTGTTTCCGAAAGTCCATGAAACTTTTTTATATTATAATGCATAAGTAGTATGATTATTATACTTTGTACTTCTAATGATATATATTTAGCTACTAAATATAATCTTTCAGAACGTTTTCGTAATAAAATATTTTATCATTTTTGTTTAAATTATGCTACCTACTAATGTAACAACAGAATTTTACAGAAAAAAAAAAGAAAAACTGTTAATTTATATATAAATTCGATAATATTTTTTAGCAGATGACGAAAATTTTTGGTAATAAGTTTATAATGACTACATGTTTATTGTTACATTGCCATGCATTTCTGTACTTATTATAAAATAATTTGCTTGAACGAATTATAATAGAAATTAAATATTTAAATAATTAAGAATTGTTTTTTCATATGTGTAACGATAATCCTTCTATGTAATTTTATTATTATTAATACTTTTTAGATTTGTCAATGTATTTACAATTTTTTTTAAAGTTCCTTTTTGATCAATTATCCATTATGCTGCTTGCAAAAGACAGTTATAATATACTTTTTACACTGTCATTCTCATTTTGTCAATTGCAATAAATATAAACCATAAATTTATTATTTTCATTAATAAATAATTTTTATTTTACATAATATAAATCAATTGGAATTGTATGATTAACGAATTAGACCTTTTATATAATGAAAAAGCATGATAAATTTATCTATTTTACGTATTTTATGCACATAGGCTTCGTATTAAAATGTGTAAAGAGAGAGAGAGAGAGAGAGAGAGAGAGAGAGAAAAGAAAAGAATTTAGAACATATATTAAATATATAATTGAAATATAATATTAAACTTTAATATAATCTCGCATTAAAAAATTGTGTCGTATTGTAATATTCTCATAATTATAATGTATAAAATTGCATAATTTACAGATTTTATTAACTTTTTACAAGTTCGTCGTTTACTGAAACGAATAATTTCTTTATTTTATTTATTCTATCATTAAATTTTCTTTAATAAACATTATATATTTCATGCTATGGGTTGCTCCTATTTTAATTATTCGGTTGTATTATTTTTTCAAAAATAGTAAGAAATACGAGAATTGTATCGATATTTATATGATTATTTGTACAATCCAAAGCTATTATTACACATAAATCGGATACGCGTCAATTGCAATAGATTATGAATCATTAAGTAATTAACAAAATTTCAAAATACTTAACAATATTATTACTTTTCTCATTCGTATTTAATACATTGTACAGTACAATATATATATATATATATATATATATATTTTCTTGAATAGTATCTTTTATCTTAAATAGTCCTTCGCAATCTCTGCAATATAAATAAATACTTAATGATTATTTGTAGTGTTTAGCGAGTGAGTTACAATTATCTTTATAAGCAAAAATGATTGAAAAAAACTACGCCTCTCTTAGATTTGCATGTGATTTTTATAAATAAATGTGGGCTTAAACGAGTAATATTTAGCCATCGCAATGTGTCGTACAGAAAAATAAATTCGTCGTGGTCGCGTAACGCTTCCAATGTTCTAAAATTGTAACCCCGTACTCGAGTAAAAATGTTTCACTTTCACTTACAATAGACTTCAATTTCAAAGCAAAAGAAAAATCAGATTTATTAGCTTTAAAGAATTATTTAACATGAGCAATGATAATAATAACGACAGCGATAATAACAGAAATATTAAAGCAATTGAAAATTTAATTGGAAAGGATAAATATCATCGTGTTCGAGCGAATGTAACAAAATAGTTGAAACCCATGACAAGGGGAAACGAAAAGATTTTTAAAAGGAAGAAGTCGAAGTCATCTATTATGCTATGATACGCAACTTCTACGTATAAGCTTCATACGCGCATAGAGGAAGGTAATGTGAATAGCTTCGAGAGTGGCTGTAACATATAAATCTGCAATAATATGTAACACGTAACAATATTAGACGCAGGCATATGATTATTTCAGGTTTTAAAGCTTTATTGTTAATTGTATAAAGCCATTAACGCTTTCTCAAATCGTTCACTTTTCTAAGGCTTTCGCTATTACGTTTATGAGTCTTATTTATCCTTCGATGCTTCTATCCATGCTAATTTTAATCAAATTAATTTAATCAATTTTTTTTTTATTTATTTATTTATTTTTTTTTACCTATCCAATAATTTCTTTTTCTTATTCACTGTAATAGCCAAGCGCGTAGGTATCTATTAATTTAAGTTATTAAGCATTTGAAGAAAAAAAATAATGAGTAATAATGCCGTAACGATGTACAGAGAGAGAGAGAGATCTAAGGTAAATCTACGTGCGGTAGACTCAAGTAACGAAAACGGCAATAACAACGAGTTTCTCGTATTATAATAATCCAGCTGCATTGCTGTAATTTTGCGAACGTAACGTTGCTTTTTCGAATAATTAACGAATAGACGAGTGAGTAGCGCATCGTTTCCGGTCTATCGTTGCTCGGGATCGTCCAATTCGCGAAACTCTGCCTATTCCCACCCAAAGCACCCCAAAGTACCAATGGCTTACATTGCCGATTGTATCCACATCGGTACTTTTTGAAATCATGCGCCTCGGCACTATTCCTTAATACCCGTGAAACACGGATTTCTAACCGCATCAATAGCATTACAATCGCAATGGAAAATTTAGGGTGGAATTCTGTACGCGATTAAAACTCGATTAAAACGCAAATATGGGAGTGCAAGAACATAGCGTGTTAAAGCTTTTATATAGATTTAACATTTGCGTAGAATGAAGCTGTGAGACACATCCGATAGAGTAGCAAAACAACACATTATTCGACTAGGTTGCGCTGAAAATTTTAAAAAGACAATATAAAATTCTTATATTACATGCAGGTCTTAAATATGCAAGATTTGAGTGAATTTAAAGATAATTCGATCGCCAATAATTAGGGCGTATTTTGGTGACTTATTTTGATTAATCGAAGAAGCGTAGTCGTGCATTGGAATCAAACGTAATCGCAGGTTAAGGAAAGGCACACAAAGTGCAAAAACTTTTCTTTTAAAATGGATTTTGTTTTTTGCCAAGGAGTAAAATGTACTTATATATTATCTCATAGACATTCGAGATTTTCATTAAATTTATTATCCTTTTTATATAAATATCCAAAAGTTGCTGCATGTCGACAAATTCACTATCAAGGTAGGTTAGATTTTCAAAATATTCCAAATATTATTAAATGCAAGTTTCTGTTTATTAATTCTTTGCATTAGATAAGCATCGGGAGCATTTATGCCATTTGAATAATTTTGATATATCGAGTAATCAAAATGATAAAAGGTTTATAATAGCCAGTCATAAATGCATTATTAATACTATTCAGTATAGTAATTTTTTTAAAACAAATTATTCAACAAAATCTGAATTGCCAATCAATGATTCTGATAATTCGAATGTAAAAAATGTTTCCTTGTTTCAAAAAATGAAACAATTAACTAAAAATTATTGGAATGTTCTTCTACCTGTACATATTGCTACTTCGCTCTGTTGGGTATCCATGTTCTATATTGCTATAAAATAGTAAGTTATAATTACATATCTTGGCGAGTAAAATTTAAAATGCATTAAATGAGATTTTAAAGATTTTAATTGGCTACTGTTTCCAGTGGTATCGATATTATTGGAATATTGAAATCTTTACATTTAAACGATAAATATTTAGATGCATTGCGCAATTCCAACGTTGGCGATTGGGCTCTCACATATGCTTTATATAAAATATTTACACCCATTAGATATACTGTAACTATTGGTGAGTCATATTGTTCTATTATTTTAAACGTTTATATATTGCGACTGTAGTTTATCATTGTACAAATAATGTAAGATATCTTGTATTATTTTCAGGTATGACCACTGCGTGCGTTAGATATCTTAAAAACATTGGATACTTAAAGTCTGTAAAGAATATGGAGGTTAGTAACACTTTTAATTGAATAGCTTCGCGAGACATTTAATTCATAAATATTAACTTTTTCTTTATTTACTTTAATTAACAAATTTTTAATCACATTTTTTCACGGGCTGCAGCTTACCCATGAAATTTCAAATAAGAAATTAATATGTAAATATTAATAAACATTTGAATTAATACTTAGTTTAGTATATATATTATTATTTTTTATTTGGTAGAAAATGTCTGTAATGTGAATTTACAAATTATAATAATTAGCGACTTAATTTACGCATTTCATATAATAATATAGTTCAGAAATAATTTATTATGACCATAATTGGAATTCTATTTATATGATATTTGTTTACTAGTTTATTTTATTATTTAAAATAAAAACACTTTTTATCTAATGTAGATATACCATTTCTTAAATTAGTATGTATTTAATACCATGAAAAATAATTAAATAAACAATAATATTTTCGAGCATTTATCTGTATATTGTAAAAATAATTTAAAGGAGATATAATCGAATATAATAATATACCTTATGATATCATTCATTTTAAGTTTACAATTAGTGTAATTAATAAAATAAAATATTTAACAACAAAATTTAATAGCAATTTGCACGGTATTATGTAACATAGCTATTACATATTTTTCATTTTAGGTGAATTTAATTTAATTAATAAAATAAAATATTTAACAACAAAGTTTAATAGTAATTTGTATGTTATTAAATAAAATAGATGTTATTGTGAACAGTAATTAAATAAAACTGTAAATTTTTAATTATTATATATTATTTTGACTATTTGAAGGAAAAAGTGGAACGGCAAACGTAGAAATATCCGATTAAATTTATTTATTAGATGTATTGAAACCAATAAATGTCATTATATTTTTAACTTATTGAAAGGCATGCTCAAGAATAATTATTCCTTTCAGATTTATAAGTAAAAAAAAAAAAAAAAAAAAAAAAAAAAAAAAAAAACAATCGCCTATCAAGGAAAAATATTAATTTAATGTTGATTATTGGAGACAAATTGCAAACAGCAATAATTTATTATATTATCAATGTAAAGTTTTATGTATGATATAATGAGTAATAGTTTATCCAGTATTTTTTTAAATGTATTAAATTGAATATTTTATAATAGCATCATAACTCAATGATATGGAAGAAATGTAGCGAGTCACTAAAGTACAAAATTTTTTATACAAAAAATTTAACGATCAATTTAAAAGAGGAAATAATATTTATTACTGAATTTAATAAATATCTATAAAACTGTAAAAGTGATTAAATTAATTAGAAATATATACATTCATTATCTAAAATTTTACACAAATAATATAATATATAAATTGTGTTACACAAAGATTCTAATTATTATTCTTTACAATTAAATAGCATTTAATACATACATTAATGTGGTATCAGAACAATTAAACAGACCAAAATATTTTTTTTATATATTTACTGTCTTATTGTATACCATGAAATAATAACAATTAGTTGTATCGTGTACTATTAATTTTAGCAAAAATGATTTGGTATATCTTAGTTGGATAATTTATTTTATTTATAAATAAAAAATAAATCATACCTTTAAGAGAATATCTTTTTACAAATAAAAAACAATATAATTAGAAATGATATAATGATATAATATTATAAAGTTTATAGTAATTTGAAGAGAGCAAATAATCAGACATGTTTCCATCAAATAATATATTTAGAAAAAAATTAAAACTTTTATTTATTAAATCCTTTGTTTTATTAATTATTTTTATATTATTTATCTACAGCATGATGTATGTACATTTTCCACAAAGAATACATCTATTTCTACCAGAGAAAACAGAATTAATAAAAACTAATGTTTACAAGCTCAGTAAAGGTAGCAAGGGTATTTTGTTAAATATGTTTGATCTGTCGAAATTTATTACGTTGCTTATTGCAATTTTCTAAAATATATATATAATTTTTAGATGCCAGGTGTCATTATAATAAAAAAAAAGTGTTACATATTTCATGAGATTATTTATTTATAATTCTCTAAATAATATATTGATACAAATTTTAATTCCTATAATTTATTTATTGTTTAGTATTTAATTATATTTTGTTCCAATTTTAAAGTAATTTATATAATATTAATTTCAGTTTTTAAAGTTCAATATTAGATTAGAATAAAATATTCCGCTATAACTGTAAATATTTGAATAAAATTTAGTTTAATAATGTAACTTAATAGTATTAACCTTACTGAATGGCGCATATCAAGACAAAAATGGAAACTATTAATATTAAAATTCATATTGATAACTAATGTACAAAAAAGACTATAATTACAAAGCAATATTTTTTTCTTCAATACCGTGAAATTACTCGTAATCGAAATAATGTAAAAAATGAGAGTAAATTAAGTTAACTCTTTCTGAAAGATATTTTATAATGTTATGCTCACTGCTTCAACGGTTACTTTATAAAGCTAAGAATAAAAATAATATAAAAAAAAAAAAAGAGTAAAACAATGAATATTGTTTTAAGAAATAATTTTTTTAATACATTGATATTTAGTTTTTACGGACTTGTGTGAACATTTAGGATCGTATGGACACTTAACATAAAAAATTCTTGCATGTAAAATTAACTTATTTTATCTATAGTTAAATAATATCATTAAGCCTCATCCAATGCAATATATTTTAACTTTTCAAACATTCTATTTGATCGTTAAGTAATAGTCGATTTGTTTATTAAATTTATTATAATAAATACATCATATTATGGTTATTTATGATATTACTTTGCAATTATACATTTTAAAAGCGTTACTTTTTCTTTTATTAATATACCTAAAAATTATTCGTTAAATAATTGCTTAAGAGTGTTTTAAATAATATTATTTTTTAGCAAGATATTTTCTTTTATATAATAAGTTATAGCATAAATTAATTTGTAATTAAAATATAAAATACCTATATTATTGCTTAAGTCATTGCACTACTTTATAATTTTCAAGAAAAAACATTTTCGTTTAGTGAAATAATCATTCATTCTCTTATAAAAATATATTAATTATATTTGTATTTAAGAATTTGTTAAATAAAGTCCTATAATCAAATTGAAAATTTGTAAAGTACTGTATGTAAAAATTCCCAATCAATATAATTTACATAATTCTCTCATAGCGGTTATTCAAAATTTAGTTTGTCACGCTTACAATGCGCTAATTAGATATTGACATGGCATAAAGTATATACGCCACATAAATTAATTAATTATATGCTATTGCTTGTTGTTATTAAAACGTTTACAAAATGACAAAACATGCAAAATATAATGCACAAATTTAACATATATTTTAAATGATGAACATATTGATGTTCTAACAAAACTTGCTTTTGCATAAAAATATTAAATTATACATATTTAGTTGCTGGAGATTTAAAATATCTTTCTAAATATGAATTATGTACACTTTGATACAAAAAGTTAATAAAAAAAATTAACTTCGTTTAAATATATCAATAAAATTCCATAATCATTTCGATAAACAAAAGATAAAAATGAAAATATTTTATTCGTTATAATTGAAAATTTAGATTATATTATTTTTATACTATTTTATTTCGTTAAAACTGAAAAATAAAAACAATTAAAATTGACAAAAATTTTAAAAAAATTTTTGAATGAATCACAATTAATGGATGGCATAGTTGATGAATATATTTATTATGAAATTGTTTTTGAATGATTAAAAAAAGATCTATAATAAAGATTGATAAAGTTCACTTTTCGAGCTATATAATATGAATTTCAATGTACAATTATTATATAATTATTCTTATGTCTATAAAATTTACGACAAAATAAATCAATGTATTTCGATACATAAATATAATATAAATATATAACAAAAACAAAAGGATGTAAAATGAATTTTTTTTTAATTTTAATAGACTATTATAGTTTTAAAATTTTTCGTTATTCTCTGTACGTAGAGAAATTTAAATAACCAAAATTGATAAGTTTTATTAAATTTTAAAAATATATATGATCGTGAAAATGAGAATATATACAATTTTTCAATAATATGGCAAGAATAAGAGTAAAATTAAATATTTTTCAAGTTCTAATTTATTTTGATATGCTAATTTAGTTTTGATCGGAAATAGAATATTAAAAAAAAAAAGTTTTACAACAGATATTGAATTTACAGGAACGCTAATATCGGCGATATGCTAATTTAGTTTTGATCGGAAATAGAATATTAAAAAAAAAATAGAATGTTCATTGAAAAAATATTAGTTTAATATTCCTTTAATATGATGTACGCGTTGTTTTTTTTTTATTGATTCTACGTTGAAAGTAAAATATTTACTTAACACACATGTAAATTAGAAAATATGTATAAATGGAAAACATTTTTTTCAGTTTTAATTGGAATTTTGAGTAATTATTTATCTTACATATCAAATACAAGTAAACTCTTAATGTTAACGCCGTAAATAAGCATTAAGTTTTTTTTTTTATTTCATTTCAAAAGCATTGCTTACCCTTTTAATATTGTGCAGTATAATTAGAATTCAACTGGATCGTGAATAATTTTATAATTATATCGGAATTATTCTGAACAAAAGTCATTGAAAGAGAGAGAGAGAGAGAGAGAGAGAGAGAGAGAGAGAGAGAGACAGACAGACAGACAGACAGAGATGAAAGTAATCATATTCAAGTGTACAAAAATCATTAATAAAAAGTCAGAAAATGATGTATTAATTGTATAATTTCACAAATATATTTACAAAAATTTAGGCACTTAAAATTTATTAATAAATCATTTGCTACTTTTCACTACTTATTAATTGTATATTTGCTACTATGAAGTTAATTATACATGAAGTTAATTATACATTTAAAGAAAAATGATTTATTTTTAAAGATTATAATTGTGAATAAGGTATAAAATAATGTATACTTTACAAGTGTTAAACACATACGCATGTACACACATACACATAAAAATTCACTCAAAACTAAATTCTTAATTTATGAACAATTAAAATTAAAAGTAATTAATTTGTATTTTCTATCTTATATTTCTCTAATATCATCTATACAAAACCTTTGTTCGCTGTACAATCGATGTGTTAAAAATCGAAAACAAAAACTTGGTCTTAAATATATTTTGTTGAAACCACATAAAAAAAGTTATGCGATTATTTATTACATAAATATATTAATGAGAAAAAAAAATTTAAAAAAAAATTTTTTTTTTTAATAATCTACCTTTTTTAATATACATAAAGTTAAATATAAATTACATACGCTTAATTTACTAATACAAATATACACAAACAAATCATCTAAATTTCCAGTAAATATAAAAAGTGTAAAACGTTCTGAGCATAAAGTAAGCTTTAAATAATAATTTTCAATGCAGGATATATATATATATATATATTATCTCAATTATAAATATTTTAAAAACGAATTGTTCAACAATATATGAACATTTTTTGTCAATTAATTGTTAGGCGTTCTAGATTTTATCCATAATTGCGCCAAGTCAAGTGAAATCTTTTAAAAGTTCTAAAGCATTGGAAATTCGATAACAATTATAAATAATAATATTTATTGTTGAATCGTATAATTTAGATACATTCACTGTGATAAAAATTAACGAACGGAAGTATCTTGAATAATGATTTTTGGCATGGACATTTACAAAAAATATCTTTCTTAAAGCGCCTCTCGAGCTTCAGCTTATATTCACGAGTAATCAAAGACTATTAGTTTGCAGGAAGCAACTTATTTATTTAAATATATAATAATGAGCATAAATATTAAGGCGCCCCGATTCGCAATGATCAGGGCTACGAAATTATTGCTAAACGCCAGACTTGCTCCGTAAATTGATTTCAAATCTTTAGAATATAGAGGCCAGCTGAGTACAATGCTCTAATCATTGCATAGAGTCATTAATAAAATCTGTCGTTATTTGCTGTCTCGATTAAATGTATAAATAAAATACCCAACGCTACGATAATTCGTCTCGGATAAAATTATGACGAACCTGTTGGCTCGTTGTGTGTGGCATGGGCCAGTGGGCCGTTAAGAATCGATAGGAGCAATTTGAGACTTCGCGAGTCAATTCGTTAATGAATTATGAATTGAGGAAAGTTGGTCATGTTCTTTTTAACGATCAAAGCTAATCCTCAATGATTAATCGTTTGTTCCATCAAAATAATATAATGCACCGTTAGCTTGTTTAACGATAACATTGAAATAGTACGGATTATTAGATTGCGATGAAATGCTTGAAAATTATGTATTAGCACGTATTGTTTTATTTTATTTGCAAGAAGTTTGCTCGTGAATCGTCGTCTCGAATTGCCTTTACTATTCAACAGTCCCTGCATTAAACATTATATTAATTTTATTATACAAAAATTACAACAAAATCCTTGTCGGAGGCTCCGTTTTTATCTATTTTTCCAAATACGAATTAACGTTCGTACTACTTAATAATCACTAAGAGTGCTTTTAAATATTAAAAGAAAAAGGAAAGAAAGAAAGAAAGAAAGAACAAAAAAAAAAGAACGGAAAAAAAGGAGCGCGTTAATGAGAAACAATGTTGCATTGAGTACAGTCAACTTTGCTAGAAACTTTATGTAAATTATGTAAGTGCTCGGAATGAGACGTACAATAAGCAAAAACATAAGGCTGCATAGAATAATTTAATTTTAAATTTCACCCCACTACATCAAATAAATCCGTCATCAATAACTAAAAGTCATATTTACACAATGCTTTAATTGAACAAAAGAAAGATATGAGGGGCGGGGGACGGGGGGGGGAAGCGTTTCATCCAATTGCTAACACCTACACACGTTCACTTTGAACTAATCTCTACAACGACTGCGCATCTTAGTCGGTAGATAAGTACATCTTACGTCGGTGTTCGCCAGTAAAAAAGTCGAAAGGATCGTAGCATAAAGTGCGTTCGCTGACTATCAATAATCGATTATTATAAACATTCGAGAATTAACGGGTGAGTAGACGAGGGCTAACTCACTCCACGGCCAATCGGACATTATCGGACGACGTAAGTCCGTAGAGCGAGAGGCGACGCCAGAGATCCAGCACCTACGCGTCTTCCATGCTTCACCGTCAATTCTCAGAATTGCAGAATTTGGTTGATCCATTCGCGAAACTCGGAGATTCGCGTGTAGACTCCCGGTTGATTTGGCTCCGCGCAACCAATGCCCCAGCTGATGACACCGGCTAGAATCCAACGCTTGTCGCGTTTTCTCTGGATTACCAGAGGACCACCGCTGTCGCCCTGTGTAAAACGTACGTTTTATCGTTATTGCTCTTTTGTTTTTATTTATATACCAGCTGAAAGAGCCGCGGAGGAAAGGAACGAGCTTCGGTCGGCCCTCGCGTTAATATCTATCGGTAAGATTTGTTGTACCTGGGAATTCTAGTGCAAGGACTAATGGCTTTTCTTTCACTATCACGTTGAAAAATAAGGATTTTTTTTTTCTTCTCTTTTCTTTTCTTTTTATTTACTTTCCGTCTTTCGTCTATTATCGGACTTTAAAATGATCGATGTGACTCGTGCGTGCTACTTAACGTGAAAATATCTATCGACGATGCATTGAAAGGATAGGTGGAACATTCGAATAATAATTTGCATGGACGAGACAGGCGCTCGTACTCGCGAAAGCGCGCACGATCAGTAAGACGACCGTCTTTGACCGTATGATTGATCATACGTGTCAAGCAGCTGAGAAAAAAAAAATCAACGTTCTCAAAAGTCCGACGCGCGCTTGCGCAGCGTTAAAAGTTATGGTCGAGGATTATTGAAAGGCAATATTACCTCGCAGGAATCGAATCCTCCTTTTCGCCAGCCGGCACAAATGAATATGTGAGGTATGTGCTCGATGTAGCCAGCGTTCCTGTACATGCCCTCGCAAACCGAATTATTTATCACCGGTACGGCAACCTCCTGCAGTACCGACGGCAGCGGTCCATCTGCGCAAATCAAGTTGGCATTTTGGTTTCTGGTGGTGTGATGGATCGGGACGGGAACTCACCTTCGTAAAGTCTGCCCCAGCCAGTGACGAAGGCCGTCTGACCGACGTAGTCCTCGTCGTCGTCGGGAACGCAGATCGGCAAGACGTTGGGCTGGAAGGGCAGCACCGGCTCGTAGAAGCGCATCAGAGCCAAATCGAACTCGAACGTGCGAGGATCGAAGTTGGGATGGCTCGCGACAATTTGCACTCGGCGCTCCTGGAAACTGTAAGGCTCTTCCTCGTTACTCAGATCGTGCTCGCCGATTCGCAGGAGGAGGTCGCTCGGCAGTACGCTAAAAATGAAAGAGCAATTAATAATGACGGGATGATCGTCTATATTAAGAGTCGATCGAGATTCCTACGAACTTCTGGACGCAGTGGGCTGCGGTGATGGCCCAGTTTTCGTTCAGCAGGGCGGCCCCGCACTTGTGCAGGTACGTCGAGGTTCGCCATTGCCGGAGCGAGATCTAAAATGTAATTAGAACGTGACCTTTGGTGGCGGTAAAAATAGAAAAAGAAAATGTTCGGCCTTAAGAGATGACTGACTCACGCACGCCGAGACAATTAATTAAAGGAAAGGAAGCGAGATGCGACGACTCGGCGATCTTACGTGGCAAAGTTAAACAGTGTTATATAAATATATATATATATATATATATATATATATATACATATACATATACATATACATATATATCCATAGCCTATACGTACGAAGAAAATACAACGAGGATATTTCATTGCTAATAAGCCTTGTTACTTCGTTCCCCCACCCCGTCCTCCCTCCCGCCCTCCTTCGTGAAGAATTTATACAAGCGATTATATGTTGCACCAATTCCGACCTTTCGCACTTTAACATTAATTTAGCGGCGTTTATTACACACGCGTCCTTCATCGATATTACTATTACTATTACTATTATTATTATTATTATTATTATTATTATTATTATTATTATTGTTGTTGTTGTTGTTGTTCACTGTTCACCCGCGTATTCAATGAGCGCTCGTTTGCTATTTTTATCATAACGAGAAAACACGTATAGACAAATAATATGTTTACTAATGGTAAAATTTGCTCGCTACTTTCTTCAAATTACAGTAATTCTTAAAGATTAAAAGAATTTACGATAAAGCTATCATAGAAATTTATAAATTTTATATTTCTTATTTGTAAATTTATCATCGAAAGTTCATTATAAGCTTATGTCGGCGATACACTTATAGTTTTCTTGCACTTAATAGCAATTTATGACGATTTCACGAGATCGGCACGCGTCTGCTATGAATTTGTCACTTACAACACTATTGAGTTAATAACGGTATCATCTCCATCCGAGTAAACTAATTAATTGGAAGATTATTTAAAAAAAAAAAAGTTTCCATTATAAATCCCATTGCCAGAGTATGAAAAATTGCGGATACATTTGAGCGCGCGTATAGGAGCTTCAATAATTGACGATTGATTGGGTTAAAAGAAACTTAATTATGTTCGTTTACCTGCCAAGGCCACTTGCCGAAGGAACTTCCGTCGCCACCGACGATCCTGGACTCCGGGAATAGTCGTCTCCCGCAAACTGCAAGTATAAACATTGTCGAGTTCATGCCTTTGAGCAGATTCGCGTGTCTCATCACGGCGGCCATATTGGCGAACATGTGCCGCCATATAGTTAGACATCGGGGATCGAGCGAGTAGAACCGGTATCATCATTACCTTTTCCCTTCTTTTTTATCGTCTGGATTCGCGGTAATTTTCGTTTCATTTTGTTTGTTTTGCTTTATGCAGCCATTTTTACCCGTCATCATTACAAATGTCATTTTTCACTCATTTTCCCGAATTCACGAATACAGATCGTTTCCGTTAATAATCTTGCGTGAAACTCACGTTTAATGGCATTAGAAGACATTATTCAGCGTTGCTTTTCACTGGTTGAATATAAGCATTGACAATAAGTACACCGATTGATTACACAATTATTTATTTAATATAATGTCATTGATATAATCGTTGAGATGAATATGAAATGAAAAATATCATCCATAGGTCGAAATCCTAATTTTTCTATTTTACAAGAAATTGTGGTTTTTTTTTTTTTTTTTTTTTTTTTTTTTTTTTTTTAATTATCAGGGCAACAAATTATCGCTCCCACGTGATCGATGATGTACAAAAGTACATTACTTTTGATATTTATCGTGCAATTTGATGCTCAATGAAGATGACGGACACTTTGCTTTTGCTTATACAAAATACAAAATCTAGATGCATGGATTAATTAGATCAACCAACTGTATAAATGTAATCGAATGATGAAAAAATACAGTTGAAATTAAGCTTTAAAGCGCTGATTATAAAATATCTGCCTCGTCTTAGCATTATTTTAAAGCGATTGTCTTTGATTATTGATAATTATAAAGAATGCATAATGAAGTGATAGAAAACGATTGAGTGTTTACCTTTGATATTACTACTACAATAAAGGCCAATGAGTTCTTTGTACGCGCAATAGTTTATTTATTACCGAATATTCATTAGATATGTGAATATAAAGAGCTGCGATTAATGATGAAAATTATTTATTTAAGTTTCATGAATGATATGTAATTGACGCGAAGCTATTAATTGCTACGCTGAACAAACCAAGGATCTTTGGCATTGAGTAGCTATGCGTTTTAACCAAATACAATTTTATGTTTTTCAATGAATAACAAAAAAAAAAAAACAAAAACAAAAAAGGCTTAACATAACTTCATGCTACACCTACCGTCTTTGAAATTTGACATGTTCAAGGGGGCCGAAGGGGTTTCCGTAAATGCAGAAGTTATCGTGACGGATGCTATAGTCGATAGCATATCGACGTACGTCGTTGATTGGGTGGTGGTAGTCGGTTGAGTTGTCGTTGACGTTGTTCGTTTTGTTGTTGTACTGTCCGTTGTCGGCTTACCTAAAATAAAAAAGAAAGAAAAAACAACAATGAAAGCTATTTAACGAATCTATAAGATTGATAATTAATGTCCGTGAGCAGGCTTTTATGTATTTATAATATCACGTGAACATTGTAAATATTGTATATCGATTTTTTAAATTTTGAGTAAGCATATTTCACTTATGAAAACATCTTCACTACTACTACTACTACTACTACTACTATCTTCTTTCCTCTTTGAAAAAATTATCGAAAATAAGATAGTTCGTAATTTCACGTTCCAGTTAGACAGAAATCATTTAGTAATTATATTATTGCTTACCGACGATATAATATACAATTTGTCTAATATCTTTGAATTGGTCGTCATTATTTTTTTTTTTTTTTTTTTTTTTTTTTTTTTTTTTTTGAATACTACTTTCGAACGAAATAAAACGAAAATGTAAATTTTCTTAAAAATAAAGTTTACGTCAAAATGAATCGTAAATTATGGGACTGACAAGTCCGGTGATGTCACGTAAATGACATGTAATTTTCATTAATGTGATGAAAGTATTGCTCATCAATTAATGTAATTACATTTACAATTTTACGGTAGATTTTTACCCAAGATAAGGGGAACTTGTGTCGTGGCTGTGACCGGTTTTACATCCAAATGCACTTCGGAATCGAAGTTATCGGTGGTCGGTGATTGTATTATTATCCAGCCATCGGGAGTCGTGATAGGTGTCCAATCAGTTTCAGTTGTTTCTAAAATTTGAAAATAGAATTTTCTCGAATTTTCTTCATCCGTGTTTTTGTTTTTGTTTTTGTTTTGATTTTTCGTTTTTATTTTTTTTTTGTTTCAAGAATTGTGGTATTGAAATTACCGATACAAGACAGTGAGGGAGACAGAGACAGACATAAAAGTGGACTTGATTATAGGACATGTAGATTTTCCAAATATTTACTTGTAGATGATGATGAAAGTTTATTCGTTGAAAATTGTTTGAAAATGTTATGTGTCCTCTTAAAGTACACATATCAATTAATTTTCTTCTTAGCCAGAAGATGTAGCGAGTATTATAAGGAAAAGAATGCAATTGCCGGTGTTATTGAATCGTTGAAAATTTCCGAATGTTTCTTCGAACGTTTGAAGTGTTCTTTTTTTTTCGACAAAAATATTATCTTTCAAGTTCACGCTTACAATTACAATAAATTACTGTAAAATTATTTCGAACAATCTTTTCGGCTCTAATGCTATGGATTTTTACAAATTTTCCCGCGCACAGATACCAATTAAGTTTTTTCCATCAAGCTCAAAGAATGCCAATCTTACATCTCTCGGGAGGATTGAAGTTATTGCGAAAAACGTTGTTGAGCAGTGATAGCTATACAATTAACTTAGGAATGCTGCAAAATTATCGCGAATAAAATGGTGAAAAGAGTATAAAGTAAGATAGGGACAGTTGAAGAAGAGAACGGAGATGCAGATATTTATGAGGACGAGGAAGATAGCGCCTAAGGGAGAAAAAAAGAAAAGGGGAATAAGAAAGAGAGTTTACGGTGGATTGTAAAACCGTTACGACGTCCCGGCCCAATAATATTGCGACTCGTTTGCTTTGAAGTTTTAATTTTATCCCTAGTTTTTCTTTCTTTCTTGCTTTCTTTTTTTTGTTTTTATTTTTTTTTGTTTTTTTTTTTTGTTTTTTTTTTGTTTTGTTATTTTTGTTTTTTTGTTTGTTTTTGTTCTTTTATTTTTATCGGAGGATCGGTGATCTTTTAATTACCTGGCAATATCGACGAGAAGTCCGGATTTTTAGTTGCACTCTCGACATCATCGGGAAACGACATCCAAGTAACAATACCTGGTGTCATTGTTGTTTGCTCCGTGTCGATTTCATTTGCCATTGTTGTCGCCGTGGAAGCATTCCACGGTGATGTAGTTACATTTTTTTTGCTCGTTACAAAACCGTCGGATGTGACTTGAATGTGCCCAGATGGTTTGGTAATCGAATCGTTAGACGTACTAGGGGGTGTTGTCGATTTGCTCGTTGTAGTAGTCGTCGAGGGAGTCGTGATCCTCGTGGTGGTGGTGGTGGTGGTGGTGGTGGTGGTGGTGGTGTTCGACGAGGTAGTTAAAGCACCTGTTGATACGGTATACTTAATAGGGTTTGCCGTTTCGTTCGAGCTCAATGTCGTACTGCTGGTAATTTTTAACGTAGTGGGCTTATCGGTTGTAAAATCAATATGCGGACGCGAGGTGGCTTTGGACGATGGAGGCGGCGACGTTGTCGTTGTCGCTGTCGTTTTAGTAACATTCGCGGGCTTAAATGAAGTTGTGCTTTCGAGAGCCGAGGCCGAGCTTGTTATATTTTTTTTAGAAACTGTAATTATTGGCCGTTTGATGGTCGATGCGATTGTTGGTCTCCTGCTGGTCGTCGTGGCTCTCGGCGAGGTTGTTATTACGGGTCTTTTTGTAGTAGTTCTTTTAATAGGCGGTATAGTTAAGGGTTTTTTAGTTGGATTTATAATTGTGCTTGTAGATGTACTACTGCTAGTTACGATAGACGAAGGAATGGTGGCTTTCGTAGTTGTCGAAGTTGAATTTAAAATCGTTATTTTCGTAGAAGCAGGCGTAGTGGATACAACATTCGTCGTTAATGCAGGCCGTCTTGTTGTAATCGAAGACGTCGGAGGCTTTTTCGAGACTATTGGTCGCTTTGTCGTATATTTAATAGGTTTTTTTGTGGTGATGGGTTTTCTCGTGGTCAATGGCTTTGTCGTTGGGTCGGGATCCTTGAAAGTTACGCTCGTTGCGGTAGTAGAAATCGGCTGACTAGTGAACTCGGTTACAAACGTCGTAATTGACGCAGTCACGTTTCTAGGTGGAAATCTTGTCGCCGAAGGGATTTTTGATACGGTCGGCAGATTTGGGATTGTAACGGGTCCGGAATCTTCCAGTATCGATGTTTTATTAGTCAGCGATACGGTAGTGCTGGTCGTAGTAGCGTTCCGTCGAGTTGTTGGCAAGTTAGGTTTCGTGGTACCGGAGTACTCGAGTTTTATCGTGCTTCCAAATGTCAAAATGGGCCTTCGAGTGTGTCCCGCGGTCGTGTAAGGTTTCTTGCTAACAATACTATAATTAATAGCTGGCGTGGACGTAATGGGGCGCTGGGAAGGCCTTGATGATATGGGAAATGCCGATGTCGAAGAGTTAGTGGAATTTGTTGCACTCGCACTATTCGACGTCCATGGAGGATGTGCGGGAGTTGAGGAAGTTGGCTTTGGCTTTGAAGTTACTGGTTTAAAATTAGAAATATTCGGTCTCTGTGGCCGCCTCGACGTCGAAGTAATGGGAGTAGTTGGTGAGACGGTCGGCCTCTGTTCCGATGCATTTTGCACCGTCTGAAACGTTGATAGTCTTATGGATTCCGTCGTCGATTCGATAGCGATTGGTTTCTTCGTCCCAATCTTCGAGGGTTTCACTTTCGTCTGATTGGCAAGTTTAACCGTTGTGCTGTCCGTCACTATTGTCACGGAAGATACGGTAGTAGCGCTAATCGCCGGCCTCGTTGAAGGCTTTGGCTTGTCCACATTTCCCGGAATGTCATTGCTCTCGAACGTGTGGATAGTCGTAGTCGTGGCGAATGGCTTTGATATCGAGAGCGGATTGTCGATGTCAATTGTATTGTCCTGAGTGAAGATATCGGGCTCGCTATCGATCCTACAGCAGCTGCCGAAATAAAAGCGATCGATACAGGTGCCTAGATGCGTGCCATTCGCCTTGGCACAAGTAAATGCGAACATGCATATTCCAGTTTCACCTGTGCGCCGTGACACACATGGCAGATGCCTGATGTTCCTTCCAGTCCCTGAATAAAAAGAAATAAAAACACGAATTAGCTATTGAAAAGATAATAATAGTGAGTGGTAGTACAATTGGATATCCATTGGGCTTCGGTGATTTATGATTTTAATTCTTAATTGAAATCGACACTGTTATTGTTGATTAAAATGCCCATTAGCATATAAATTATTATAAATTTAAATCTACCTGAATCGATTTCTTTGTATTTCTTTTAATTTCACAAATAACGGAACAATGCCTCTTAACAAGCATTAAAATAAATTTAAATTTAACTATAATGTCTTCATTATGCTTTTTAAACAATTTATCAAATTATCAATAATAAATCGTGTGTGTGTGTGTGTGTGTGTGTGTGTGTGTGAGAGAGAGAGAGAGAGAGAGAGAGATCATGTATATTTACAAAAATATTAATGAATTACGTGCAGATATTTTTGTATACAGCATGATACATAATCTCGAACGATTTAGTAACATTATTTAAAATTTTGTATTATTTAAATTTGTAAACGATCTAGCCGCGGGGATATTCTTAGTTAAACAAATTTCATTCAAATTACAAGCCTTGTTAAATATTGATAATTTATCAGTACGTAGCTGATCGTGTATAATTTTTGGCTAGGATTTCAATACATCGAGTTATACTTTTTTTTTCGTATGAAAATTATCTAACGATTAACAATAGTGAATGTTAGATTTGTCCTATTATGATACAACGTAGAGTTAAGTTATGAGCCATTAATAACTTTATACTAACTAACGAATTTAATTGATTAAAACAGCCATACCTTACGCGAGTTTTAACGTTAGTTAAATAGTCATAAAAAAAAAATCAAAAAAAAAAAAAAAAAAAATTCTGATTATATTATTATTATGTTATTTTAGATTATTAACGAGCGATAGAGATAATTACAACAACAACAAAAAAGTATATTGATTTCCTCGATTTTGTGGAAAATTTTTATTTCTTTCAATCATTATAAGCTTTATATATATATATATATATATATATTTGTTTGTTAACTATATTTGTTGACTAAGTATAACAAAAATGATATTTTTTTTCAAACTATATGCTACGTAAAATTAGTAAATAATTAAGCTTTGTTAAAAATAATATTAGACGCTTGTTTATGGCCAAATAATAAAACTTTATTTATAAAACAATGGCACGTATTTACATTTATGTACTGAAATATATACTAATCATTTGAAATGTAATTACTGCAATGTTAAACAGATTCTAATGGAATAAATCGTGTGCGTAGATTGTGATTTTACTATAGAAAATTTTGAATGTATATATTTTGAACGATAAAAGCAATTTTACATACACAATTTTATTGTAATATTTTTTGTAAATATATGATAATAAGTGAACGTTTTTTTAATTTTAATACACATTTTTATGAGTATAAGTTCAAGTATGCATTTTTTGTCATGTGAATAAAATTGATTAAAATAAATGACATTTGGGGGTGGGGATGGGGGTGGGGGAGGTAAGGGAGGGGAGAATTGTTCACTACTATAATGTAATATATCATGTGCACATATGCAGTGAAGAGAAGCTAATTAAGAGATGTTTATGATGGAAATGGTAACTGTATAAAATATCAATTTACACTAAAATCACGTTTTACCAATACTTACACTTACATAAGCTCATTAATTGCAATCTAATTCGTCTCCACGTTAAGTATGAACATATGTTTGCGTGGCACAGATTTTGTTGTGAAAAATATATATTTCTTTGTTTTAAGCTACTTTAATTGAATTTTCTCTGCAATTTCTTGTTTCCTTAAAAAAATATCGATATCGGATATCATTGAAAGCTAGACACACAAGTGTTTGGAGTTGTTTTTTATTTTTTTTTTTTTTTTTTGGTGTTGTTTTTGTTGTATATTGTTGATAATATTCGTTGAAATACACAGTTTTAAGGTAACGATACCAATTACTGTTAAGATTGAAATGTGAAATACATTTGCTCAAGCACTATACGCACGGATAATAATAATAATTCTAAATAGCGTTGAGAGATAATGATGCAAATGTTACTTTATTCCTTTTTTGTACATGTCGAATATTGCTTTTGGCTTTTTTGGCAAATGTTGATTAACTGAAGACGCATACGTTTCCGTGACTTCCACAAGAGTCCGAGTGAAACGAATTTTCGTAATTAATCCGAAATGCCAGCGTATCTAATAAGAAATCGGCAGATTATTTATCCACACTAGCTATTGATGTTACTTTTAAAAGCAATGTTGCGATAAGTTTAAGGAGTCGTTCCATTCACTGTCTGTGGAGGAGCGAATTAATGTTAGCCAGAAGCCGGGATCGGGGTACCGTTAAGTTACGATGCATGAGCCAGTTGGCCGCCTATAAAAGTAGGTCAACAGCAACAGCTGAGCCTAATGTTTTTCCAAAGCATTATTTTATTTAGCCATTAGTCACCTCCTCGTAATTTCCCATCATTTTTTCGTTAAGATTTATAATCATTTCAGTGGACTTTTTTGCGCTCACTTAAATCTTCACAGCGGCAAATGTGATATATCTTAATTCTTAATTAACCTCTGCCATCAAAATCCAAGTCGAACGAATGCCTCGTCGTCGCTTTGGATCATTTTACACGAGTCAGTGCATAACGATTCCTATTTTAACCTAGGCTTTACGCATGAATTCTAACCCTGAACATTTATTTATCTTTCTCGATTGTATTTGCAATGCCGCATAATCACAATCAATGCGTTAATAAGCTTGGGAATCGAATTTTAAAACAACAAGTCGCTTTTCACTTGCGATCGTTTTGTTTAATCGTACGGGAATTGAGATTTTGCGGGTGAGTTGTTTTTCAAATTCCGAAGGCTTTGGAATCGCTAATTATCGGGCGATATCACTCACCATTGTAAGATGTATCATTCATTGGCTTGAAGACGGCAGCGAATGATCGTAATCAAAGTAGAAAGATCGAATAAGTAAATATTAGGTCAAGCAAGTAAATTTCTTTTATTTTATTTTTCCAATTTATCGCAAGAGAATTATCGTAATTGACTTTTCATAATTAAAATGATAACTATCCGTTGACGTTATTATCGAAATATTTATGCGCACTACGAAATTTCCTCTCGCTTCACATTGATATTAAAATGAATTTATATAGTATCTGCTAGTTAGTATCCGTCTTTTTCATCGTTTTCATTAGAAATATGCGTTATAAATTAAATATTCCGCTGCTTCCAGTTGAAAATTTATCTCTTTTATTCAATCACATGTGTATGCCAACTCTACGCATAATATAAGTTTTATAAATTGAATAGCTGTAAAATAAATTACCTTGGAGCGTATATAAAATATTAGAAGTTTCGTATTAAGATAAATCTTTCAATTAGGAATAAATTGGAATTAAGACATAATTTTACCTGAATTTATTCGTGCATTATGCATACATAAACCGTTAAATGAAAGTTATTTTTAGTTTAACATACATCGTGCACGATATTGGAAAATATTTTTCATTCGCTTAGATCATAAAGTTTCAAATAATTAACAATCTAATAATGGTTTCTTTGATTAAATTTACAGATCCCCCCCCCCCTCCACCCGTTAAATTCCCAACAACAATAAAGTTACAAAAATATTTAAATCATTCGTTACTCTCTCAATAGCAAATGTTACGACTTAAAGCGAATTAAGAATTTTAAATAGCTGAAGTGACCAGTTGCTTGAATATTTTTAATCATTTATTCTAAAAACTAATCCTTTCAAATTTCATATGCAATATCAATTTGTCTAAAGTTCAATTAAATCAAAGAAAGTGCAATTATTAGAATATATCATGATTAGGAATATGGTGCAAAAGAATGTGACAAGCAAAATGTTCGTGAAATTATGTTAATGCTTGATGCACTTCGTAGAAAAATTATAAAATCTAACAGTTTTTCTTATTTCATATCGAAATACATTCACTGTAATGCGATTCGAGGTTAGTTGGTCAGCACCTACTAAGCACCCGAAAATCTTTTTTTTTTGATTTCGCATGCAAAGAATGTATGCTGGCGGAAGTGTCGTATGAATCACATGGGGGAAGAAAGTATAGCGTGGCGGGCGTTGTCAAGTGGAAAAATCAAGCACAAGTGGAATGTTACTAACATACAATTCCACTGTCATCTGCACTCTACTTAATACTTTTCTTAGTTGGGGGATCCCAGAGCGAAATGAATATCCTTTTATGTTCCGTTACTTAAAAGCTTGCATGCTTAACTCTTAATGTAAGGAAGTGTCGTAAGAGATTGGATAAACATTTCTCCGTTTAAAAGCTTTTCCGCGACATACTCTTACAAACTTTTTTCTGTTTTTTTCTGTTTTTTTTTTTTTTAATCTGTCGACATACTTTGCATTTGTATGAGCCATTCGACAGTTTTATCATTAATTTTGCTTGTTTTCAATCAATCAATCAATCAATCAATCAATATATATATATAACAAAAAAAAAAAAAAAACAGAAAAAAAGCCTTCGTTAGCTTATTTCCTCGTTACAAAAGATTCATAGTTAAGGCAGATATTTTAATTACATCGTTACATAATAAAAATTTAATTTTACACGAAAATTTTATACTTTTTATTTTTATCTCATAGAAAGTATGTATATGTATATCATTATGGTCACTCTTATTTATAATTGACATCCGCGCTGTCAACTACCATCATTCATTTTACCATTCAACTTTATTAAAGCTTATGCTAATTTCTGCATAGCTCCAGTAAAATTATGTTCGCTTGACAGTAAAGATATTCAAATTGATATTTGCATGCATCGTTATTAAATTAAAAATGCAATCAAGGGTCTGTGAAATTATTTATGTCGACAACATTGATTAAACAAAATATTCTTATTTTTTTTTGCGCATTTCACCTTAGCGCTTTGACGTAATCCTGTTACACTGAAAAAGTTAGACCAACTATAACCGATTGTAATTAAAAATATGTAAATGAAACGACGAAGAAAAAAAAAAAAAGAAGAAGAGTTTGGTAGACATTTTATTATCAAGAATTATTTTGCTATTTATTTGCATCATTAAGGTAGGATTAAAAGTAATCGAGTGAAAATAAAATTCTCGAAGCTAGTAAGTAGCGTAATACGTTTGGAGGAAAACACTGTCCTGCGCTATTTAAATCTCCTTTTCATTATACTCGACAAGATATTAAATAATAAAGCTTCTTCTTTACATTTCGACATCTTCACATTTTCACATTTCAGGTATATATTACAAAACATAAGAATAAAAAAAACCCCCGTGTAATACCGAAATAGTTGTTAAGTTTAAAAAATCTTTTTTTAATATTACATTTGTATTGATCAGTGAGTAAGGTGATAGTAAGGAGATTCGTGTATGATATCTTTACATAAACGTGCAATAAACATTGTAATGTCTGAGAATATAATACTAGTATGGTTAAGCAATCAATTGTTCTTATTGACAAATTTGGAGGATAATTAAATAATAATCAGAGAAGATAGTTATACAATTTTTTAGAACCATGTAACAGGTTCATAAATACACGCAGGCAACTATTTTAAGGACGGAGAATTTTTTTTTGTTTTTTCACTTACTACAACTACACTGCTTTTATTTTTAAATAATGGAAATATTTTGTTAAAAAAAAAACCTGTGTTTATCAATTTTTGATAATTTCCTAATTCAATAGGTTGCCCTCGTTATTGTATCTTATTATTAAAATAAAATTAAGTTTGCCATTGAATGTTAAGAAATGACAATTTTTTCGTAAAATATTTCAAATTTAATTGCAAATATCGAAAACAAATGTTTTATAATTATATGCTTTCATACAAAATGGAAATTAATTTATCAATAATACAATAATTTATCAAATAAATTATATGCACTCTAGGTTGCGTCATTATATTGAAAATAAATGATTATATAAAACAAATCATGAAATTCAAAGAATTCAAGCTTTCAATACCTGCAGCGTAAAGAACAATAATATATTGTTAATTATATATATATATATATATATATATATATATATTTATTTATGTATATATTTTAATTAATACAAGATAATAATTAGATGAATAAAATTTTGTCAAATAGTATTTATAATTGACATTTATTTGCAAATAATATTAGTCATACGTAAGATTAATGCCTTAGTAATTAATGCAAAGGACAAAAAAAGAAAGTTTAAGTTTGCTTAATCTCTGACGTTCTAAGTATTCTTTTCAACTAGCATCCAAATTCAACGAATGGACTTTGTATTTCACTATTATACACAGTTAGAACCGTTATCTCCGTTAATTTAGAGACGGAGATTAAAAGGATTTCAATGTTGAGACAAGCGCCTTTAAAAAACAAAAAACAGGACAAAATCACTTGGCAAGAATATAGAACATAGAAGATAACGTAACAATGCTGAAAAGAGTGTATTTAGAGATTATTTTTGTTTATAAATGTTTAATATTATAAACATAAGGGAAATATATACAAATTTTGCATCGTTCACGATCATTCGTATATTTCTTTATAAGGGAAGGGAAAGTGTAGTAAACTTTTTTATTAAATTTTTGGTTTGATGGGAGTTAGGAAATTGTCTGCTCTCGACTACCCGCGTAATCGTTTAAAGAGACTCGATTGATTTTGTTAATGTTTTTTTTTTTAATATTTGACAAATATGAGAAGTAAATAGCCCATAAATACATACTAATATACGAGTTCTTTTAATTTTTTTTTTCTAAAACTTTTTCGTTCGCTTCTCGTTGATTTTTACAAATTTTTCTTTTCCTTCTTCCAACAAAAGTCCATGTATTATTTACCTACTGGCATCCTCGTTTTAAGAACATAATGACAACGATAAGGTCGCGAAATGTATTAACCAAAGCAGTAGTAGCAGTAACGCATTTCAAAACTCTTTCAATATCATTATCCATGCTCGCATTATACTTTTATCTGCCTGTCGAGCCATTAAAACGAACGATTAAGCATAAGAGAAGAAGAATACGGTACGCTACGTTCGGCCATTTCTCGAACTTCGTTCCCAAGTAAATTTATGGTTATCAGCAATAAAGAACGAGGCTCAGCCAGAGGCGAACCACGTGTTTATCCAAGCCGAGTGAGCACTCGCCGCGCCGCTGCTGACCCACTTATGGATCATGTTAAACTGACTGGTCCGCCCACTTTGACGTCGCCAGGGGTCAATGTCGCGGCCGTCCTCGCCCACTCGTATGCACGGAATTTCCTTTTTGCTCTCGACACATAAACGCGCACTGTAATACTGGGCGCGCGACACTTTTACGGGAGGCATTATATTTTACATGGAAGGTACAACAACATTGTAACGATTTGACAGGGACGTCATAATAGCCAGAAGACGCCGGCTGTGCGCGGTTACTTGTGTGGCGATTTTCCATCGCCAATGTCAATTGTTAATAATAATAATAATAATAATAATAATAATAATAATAATAATAATAATATCCTGGCATTTAGCAATTTTTTTTTGTATGTTTAACGACAGACAGCTTGAGTGCGCGCGCAGTCGACTTGCAGTACGATAGGGTGAAGGGAAAGGAGTGATTTAGTCTATGTGCACTTTGCGTACACTCGCGTAAATATTACGAGTCTTTAGAAATTAATTATCAACTATTATTAGAATAAAAACCATTCTTCTTTATTTTTCGACGATATTTTAAATACGCTCCCACGTTATAATGATAAGTGTCCCCAACGCGAGACACTGGCTTTTTTTTTTTTTTTTTTTTTAAGAAATTTATTAATAAATCGTAGAATTTTATTGTTAACAATTTTCACTGTTACAATCATTTCATTTATTTCATTATTTATCATTTCATTTATCAATACAATAAAATTGTAATACAATCATTACGAAAAAAAAATAAATAAAAAATAAATAAATGAAAAGTGTATTACATACGAGTATATTATAATGTAATCTTATATTTTTGTATGAACATTATCATGATAATTATTATTATTATTTCAGCCTATTCAAAATATAAATTCGTAGAGGTCAACCAGAGATCCATTATACCTATATATAGTATTCGTAGATATGATAGATTATATATATTATTTATTTGCTAGCATACAAAAGGAATTTATAAAGTTAAATAAAATACTTGTCTTAAATATAAAAAAAAAAAAAAAAAAAAAAAAAAAAAAGATTGTTTATTAAACTATTGTAAAAAAAATTATTAAGATATGCAGGAATGATATACAGGAATGCTTTACTTAAATTAACCATCGACAACAAACTGCACATTACTTTATATAAATAAGAAATATTGTTGTAAGTATCATTGTTTTGTTCTTCTTTCTTTCTCTTCTATAAATACATGAACACTCGCTTGCGTTATGTCAGTTTAGAAAAACAAAGTCGTTCAAACTGTAATAGTAATACACAAGCTTTCGTACATTCTCTATAACGGTTTCGTGTGTTCAGGGTTCCTCTGGTGGGATGTTTCTTAAAACAAACGCGTAACTTTGAATTCTACATTTTGTTTGTTTAACGTGTAAATCATAAATATCAGACATTTCAGTTAGTTTAGTAAAAATTCAGTGGCTTGTAGTAAAGCGATATTATATATTTTCAGGATGTATTATCGAGTGCAGAGTAGTCGAATTACGCACTTTCGTTTGTCGCTCAATGTTGAATTAAGTAACGGTACAGTGAGTATTTGTAGTAAAATAAAATGCAGAACTCACCTCCGGTAAGGAACTGCGGGCCAAAAACAGGACTGGCGAGTGTTTGATGATGGAGCAGGAAAATACAAATGAGGACGATAGCCCGAAAATGCCTGTGATGTTGCCTCATCTGTAAAGATAAGACGAAAGGATACATGAAAAGCTGTCGATGGTAAATATAAAAAGATCCTAGTGGACATGTTAAATTAGTATTTAGTTGGGTATTTGGATGGTATACACTCATAATAAGAGTCGTTGTTAAAGTGTTTTACAGTCGGTCCAATTGTTTAGTTTGGTATGCCGACCTCGGTAGACCGGAATGCAATGTTTGTGTGCGCATGCACGTACACACGGCCATGTTTCTACCTGAGAACCTTCCCACGGGATTGGTGAGGGTTTGCGTCGCGGCTCGTCTGTCCGCTAAGCGAAGTCATGTTGTAATTACGCAGTTCAAGGCCAGACTATTTAAACGGTTTTTTTTTTCTTCTTTTTATCTCTCTCTTTTTTTCTCTTTTACCTTTTATCTTTCGTTGAGATACTCCACTTACCAGGTAAGTAGTAAAGTACGTAGGGTAATTTAGATTCATTCTTCGCAATTTATTGCATCCATAAACTTAAATGGCTTAATGCTCGATTTTTCAATTTCAGGTTCAGATAGATAATGTCATATGATGGATCATATGATTTAAAATTCGTATTCTCAATAAATGAAAAGATGAATTTGTACTTAATATTACAAGCTCGTTCATTATCTTTGCAATGCAACGTACCAATTATAACAATTACCAATTATATTAACCGATTAATGATTTAACATAAATTGGTATTCGATATCGTTTGAATAATTAAGATATTTGAGAATGATGTGGTTAAGGTAACTTTTATCAATGCAGAATCAATATTTAATGTACGTTTCTAGTTATCTTGATCAATACTTGCATTGGCTAAGATACATCGTTAACAAAACGAAGAAGAAGAAAAAAAATCATAATTCTTTACGCCTTACAATTATGTCTCTCTTTTTTCTTTTTTCTTTTCAAGTTTAGAATAACTTGCAGTGTTAATGGTTAATAAACCTTTATCGGCAAACAATAAATGTCTGCCTGTAATATTGAAATACGTAAGGTATCGCGTTTAATTTTCAAACAAAATTAAAATAATTAAAATAATATTTCAATATTTGCATATTGCTAATATAAAATTAGTGTCTCAGTTGTTATTTATGTAATATCTGTTATCATTACAATACATACAACAATTTCTCTGAATGCCCGGTACTTCAAATTGCATTAATTTTTTTTTTTTTTTTTTTTTTTGTATTTTTAACGCTTAGAACCAAAATTATAATTTGTTTTAATAATTTCTACGGCTATTTTTTAAATATACGTATTCAGTTTACAAACACGTGCATGTGCATTTAAAATGCTCGTGTACATATTATTAAGCTTGCGGAGTAAATACGACTGAAATACTCACTCTTCTTCTAGCGTACACAACTTCCGTAACAGAAGCCTGAAACCTGCTTTTCATATAAATTCAATTCTTATGTAAGAAAAAATAAATATTATTATTACGTTTTTATTACGCGCAATTCACTCTTGATTGCGGATATTTATTTGTCATAATAATATAATAAGACGATTGAAAGATAATTAAATAATCGTATTTGTTTGTATATTTATTTCATCGTGCTGCAAAATTTTCGACTCCCGCAAAATTATTTAATGTATGAGGAACCGAATGGAAGGAAGGTAACTTTAACGTACGTTTTATTTCAAAATTAATGAAAATAATCCGAAAGAGAGGTAAAACAATTTCAAAAGGACGAGCAGCTGCTCGTCTCTCAGTATATCTTCGTCCTTCAATTGTCGATCATTTTCAATAATTAAAATCACATCCTTTTTCTATTTTAGACTTTACATCTTCACTCAATACTTATCTGTCGATCGACATAATTAATATGACATTATAATGAATTTTAAGAATGACAAATTTCATCGATATAGGAGCTCCAACTATGTAATCTTTAATTCTTTTAAAGTTTATTAAATTTCTCGTAGTATTTTAGTGCCAACACGCGTTTCATGATAATATACGTTCTTATATATATATATATATATATATATATATATATATATATGTATATATGTATATGCGTGTGAAAACTAAATAAATTTATTATATAAAATTCTTTGTAATTTCGATTTGTTTTCTTAATAAACTTAATAAATATTTATTAGAATGTAAGAAGTCTGCCAAAATTATCGATGTCGCAAAAATTATTGATCTTCATAGTCAATATCTACGCGTTGTTAAGAAAAATGGCATACCTAAGCATTGAAATTAACAATATGTGAAGAATATCTAAAATATATGTCCTTTTAAGCTTATAGAAAGTCGAGTAGAAGGTAATAAATTATGTACGTAGAAACCCCGTCGAATCCTTTCAACAAACCCTCTTGGCATTACTCAGAGATTTTAAGATTTGGCTTAACGTTGACAAATCAGCGCCGATACAGAAGATATAGTGAGGTATCCGATATAGTGAGTAAAGTGCATTACCATTTGCCTATACTCGAAGCCAATTTAAGACCTTACGGTACTGCAGCAATCGTATTTCATCTTCCACGCCCATACATCCCCCGATCCGAATAAGATTAAAATACATAGTGGCTCACAATTGCTTCGTAAAGACGAACATTTTCATGAGATAATAATTGTTTTTTTTTTTTTTTTTTTTTTTTTTTTTTTTTTTTGTTAACCATTTTGCATAGAATTATAGAAGAATGAGGGGGAATAGATCAAATATAAATATATATTGGGAAAGGATAACGAGGCTCGGGATACGTGAACTTGGAAAATTTCAGTTAACCATTTAAAGTTCGAAAATAAGACTTATTAAAGTCAATTATCTTACACTTATAAAACATTACGAATAAAGTTTTATATCTAAGAATATTAGCCATTTGCCTCTCATTTATCTACTTTAAATTACTTACAAATGATGTGTATATATATATATTTATCTGCATAAATCATTATCTATCTGTTTTAAAATAAAGTCTATGTGAAAATAAAAATATTTGTTTATACCTCCACATATGAAAATAATCAATTTAATAATTGGCTTTGAACGATGTGCCACTGACTAAGTTTTACCTAATCTTAATTATTTAAAAAATAAAAGTTTGCAAAAATTCAATAGCAGAAATCAATTAACCAAAAATTGGAAAAACAATAATAATTATGATACTCAACAAAGACTTGGTACTTAATCTTATTGGCAGTGGACTAAGGTGAGTAAAAACTTTAATTGGAAAGTATTTCCAAGAATTGTACGAAATAATACGTCGATTATCGAATTACTCATATCGTTACGTTGAATTTCCTTAAATTAACAAACAATTTTTACTTTATATTATACGTAGTACCGAGAAAAACTGTAAACAAAAAACCAAACATCTCATTAAAATACCGAAAAAGTAGATAATATGCACAAATTACCATTAAGGAAAAATGTAAGTGCACGAATTGTAACAACATAAGCAATAATAAATTAGTCTTTTAGAATTTCAGTCGTACGTAGAAATACCAGTATATGGTCTAAGCTGTAGGCATTTTCTATAAGTATAAAATTAATTTATTTAGATGTAATAAAGATGTAAAAATATGAAACGTATAAGATTATCGCATATTAAATACTTGGAAAAATTCAAACAAATGTCTAAACATTTAGATACGTAGTGAGTACTTTTATATTTATCAATTTTCATTCGACTCTGGGTAAAAAAATTTTCAATGGTCTTCATTAAATTACATCTTTGACATAATAATCATAATATAAATGACAAATATCTTTTTATATATTAATGCTTTAATTGAAAAGATTCTTGTAATTAAACATTCCTGCTTTCAGCTGAATAGAATGAATTAATCGCGAATACTCGAGCGAGAGAATATAACGATTATACGAAGATGGCCAATTCAAAATCTTGTTTTTCGTTTAGAATTTTTGTTATTGTTTTGTTTTTTTGTTTTGTTTTGTTTTGTTTTTTTTTTCTTTTTTCATTTTTTTTTTTTTTGACATTTTGCTGATAGTAAAGAATTAAAAAATGTAACAAAATAAAATTTTAGAGCCGAGGAGAGAACCATCGTCCTGAACCATTTCTCCTGTAAATAACAATTTTTTAAAATACATTTTTAAAAATTAATAAACAATTTCTTGAAATTCACTACTTTGCAATATATTTGCATCTTGATAAAAAAAAAAAAAAAAAAAAAAAAAAAAAAAACGACCTTGAATGAAGATATGACCTTTAATCAATTATTTTAATCTTATACGTCATAATTTTACAAGTAAAATTATTTTACAAATTACTAATTGAAGCTAATCGAACCAATTTTTTTTCTATTTTTTCACTTTCATCACTCGTCAAATATCGTATTAAAATCATTAGTACGGCATTAGTAGCCGTTTGCCACGTGAACGAAAATGCCAAAAAGTATAAGGTCAATGACCAAGTGCCAATTATTGAATTGTTTAGTAGGTTCCTTTAATTTAAAAGCTCTGGGATGTCGAAGGAACTTGAATACATCAAATTATCCGTTTTATTTCTTATTATTCCTATTAGGCGTTATTACAAAGTGATATTCAACCTTATCCGTATGGATTATTCACTACGCTCATTCTCAATAACATCGTGGTATTTCATAATAAATTGACTTGTACGCATAAATTTACCGAAAGATTAATACAATCTACGCGAATAAATATATATTTATGGGTTTATGAGAAAAGGTTATACGCACGTTGGTTGGTTCGTTCTAGTTTCTAATGTGCTATCTTAATTTAGCAACGACTAAAACTATTTTTACTTTCCAAACCCCTGTCCCGTTACATTGTGCGTGGTACCCGTATTTTCGATTTTATTCTATTATTTTACTGAAAATTAAATACGGTCTTTGTAACAGCAATGCCGTAAAATCCAGTATACATAATTTTAAGTAAACTTACTATTAATATGGTGGACTTTGAAACGATAATATTGAAACGTGCCTGCCTGCTCAAAAACTAGAACAGCTTCATCAATTTATGCCGTGATCTTTATATTTTATAAAGCGGTTTTTAAATAAAGCCTAAATGTTTGAGATTTTTAATCACAAGCGCTCTTTAATTTCTATTTGTCATTGAAATATAATATTGTATTCGAAATTCAAAAATAATGATTATTTTATACAATGTATAAAAAAAAAAAAAAATTAATTTCTTTGATATACTCCATTTTTCTTTCGATAATTAAATAATTTTATAAATAATCTCTGAAATTTACCGTATAAATGAAGACTTTGTGCGTACAGTGAATACCTATTCATTATGGGAAATGATTATGTAAATACGTCGCATGTAATTGTCAAAGGTGTCAAGTAATTACAGAAACACAATTTAGCCAATTTCTGTGAATTTCAAGCTCACGGTCCTGCATCTTTTTCTCATTAAACGAGTTATATTGTCCAGCCGATGATCGTCTCACTTAATAATTATTTCTAATTTATTTAATAAAACTTCCCTTTAATTTCTTATTTAATTCTGTTACGTATCATCATTGTTAGCCGTCTTGGGCTTGAAAAAGTAATAATTCAACGGTATTGAAGGATTGATGAACTTATGCTTATGGCAGGAGAGAAACAAATGTCCTACCGAGCGCGATCCCATTCAATTAAACGTTAAATCTTTTCAACAGCAGCAACAAATAGATTGACAAAGTCAATTATTAATTATTAATTATTAATTATTTATCAATTATCAAGTTTTGTGTTCGTGCTACTTTCCTTGAACGGCTCAGCGATATACACGTGAGTTTACGTGCCATCGATGCAGCAATGTAAAGAGTGTTGGGGGGGGGGGGGGAGATGAACATGAAACATAAAAGGATTTTTGAGCACCAGTGAGAAAGATTGTTTGGATCAAGAGTGTGCGCATAGATCTGCTGTTTGCCTTCTGTTGTTAACGTCACTTATCCCGCTGTTGGTAGTTTTTACTTGAGTAACTCGCCTGTGCCTTTGCTATATTTCATCGCGTGCATTAAGCGTACAATTTAAATAATATTAAAGAACCGTTTTTCTTCACTTACTCGTAGTGCTCCTATTATTACTACGTAGCGAAGGAAAGCTGGTGATTAGCCCGTCAATATATTTTTATTTTTGCTTTTGGGCTCGAGTGGCAAAGTAGTGACAGCGTTTCAGTGAGCTCAATTAAATTAAAGGAGCTTCCACTTAAAATGGCTGAGGTTGTATTTCGGTTGGTCGCTGATACCGAGTCAAAGACACAACGTTCACATTCATTAATACACCGAGGCGAATGGAACCTGAATCATAGCACGAAATTCTTATCCTTTATTTGTCGACAATAACGGTTTAGCTCACTTTCGTTTAGACGTTGTAAAGTATGTAATACCGTGAGCAGGTACATAAAACGTGACGATGATACAAGCTGCGTATGACACAATATCACAACTTGGACGTATTTCGTGTACATTGGAAATTAACCAAACTTGGTAGTTGAAGCGAACAACGAGGCTTACAATTGTATATTTCCCATTACAAATACCATAAGGAATTAAAGAACTTTGTATATTTGAACCCCGTTGAATCCTTACCGATCTAATAAATCTCTGTTAATATGTATATTTTTCTCTCTCTCACCTCATCCCGTACGCATACACAAGCACGCGTATACGAGAGCGCGCACGCACACACACGCGCAAAAGCTTGTATTTCCGTTATGTGAACAATTAACGATGGTATATCCACTTTCCAGCGTTGTTTTAGTTAACCGATCATGCACCGAGAATACTCCTTTGACACTACCAAATGCCAAATTAAATCAAAATTATGGACGCGTATGCACACGATTAGACTTTCATTGAGATATTCGTTCGCATTCTGGAGCATTGATGATTCGACTA
>NW_011948412.1:8870046-8878626 GCF_000503995.2 Ceratosolen solmsi marchali
TACACGACGAGCTTAAAGAGCTATTACGAATACCAATGCGGCAATTAGAAAGCTCTAAAGCCTGTATTGTTACGTTGAGAAGAGGAATTTATTTGAATAATAAACGAAAGAGAAAGAGACAGGAGAAAACGAGGACGAAGATGAAGAAGAAGAAGAATAGGAAGATGAAGAAGAAGAAGAAGAAGATGCAAAAAAAGAGATGAAAAGTGCGCTAAATACGACTCACTGGAAGGCCTCTTTGATGATCCCGTGTGCGGCTCTCGCTTTTACACACGAAGGATTAATTCAGTGGCGGCGAAGAGGCAGCACCGCGTATTTTCGAAGGACGTGCAAGGCGAACAATAGTAGTGCCCCGAGATACGCGCACAAGTACAAGTTGAGTGGCGCGAGGCTCGCAGGACGACTTATCGAGCCGTAAGGTCATTTACGCGGATCGGCGAATAGTAGGGCATTGGCCGTGAGCTCGGCGATATTGAATTTCGCGGCGCGAGCAGCGCTAATAAAGGACGTAAGGTAGGAAGTAGATGAGACTGTTGCGCGGCAGGCGATCGGGTCGCCTCGTTCAATCCGTGAAAGTCGATTCGACGTGTACGACAGGGACGAGGCGATGAGGTGTGCGCCGTCGTTTCGTAAGTACCGCTACTCCTTGCTGGATCGTACGAGTTAAGCCCGACACACAAACTTTCCGCTTTACGCGATACGTTTACGGTACACCGGCGGCTCGTGAGATCACGCACAAGCGGCGCCAAAGACCTTACAACCCAGCTGCGAAAAACTAGGTGCTCGCCTCTCTCTCTCTCTCTCTCTCTCTCTCTCTCATCTCTCACATCTCTCTTCTCTCTCTTCTCTCATCTCTCATCTCTCACATCTCTCTTCTCTCTCATCTCTCTCTTCTCTCATCTCTCTCATCTCTCTCTTCTCTCATCTCTCATCTCTCACATCTCTCATCTCTCTCTCTCTCTCTCTCTCTCTCTCTCTCTCTCTCTCTCTCTTTGTATATCTTACGTACGTATGGGCGGGCCTTCGAGCACGTTCGTTTCGAGACGACGTTTTCGTCTTCGCTCGAGCACGAAGGGAAAATTCATTTCCCGTACTTCACACCCGGTATTACGTAGTCTCGGCTAGCCATCATTAATGCCGAGCCGGGTCCTTTCGTTTTTCACGGCTTTTCGACGAGAGGCTAAAGGCCAAAGGCCCCTGCCCTTTATCCTACTATGCGCTAGATCAGGGGGCAGCGCTTTTTTTGCACGGGCCTACGATCAACTTGGATGAGAGGGTGACTCTGGACTCTAATTGGGCCCTATGGTTGCGACTAAGCAACTGCGATTTCGCAGTCGCTCTATGTTAATTGGGAATCGTTGTACGATGGGCGTGACATTTGACTTTGAAGACTAAACGACATTGGGATATACGGCAAAATTGAGCGAAAGTCATATTTAATGATCGAGGATTGGCTGGGTGAGGAAGATGTCGGGTTATACCGTAATAATTGGCTGTAGCCGAGAAGAGACTAAAAATTCTTTGAAACATAAAAAGAAGAAATCACTTACCCTCCAGGGGACATCGTATGCAACATACAACACGACTAGTTACCAGATAAGATTCTTTAAAGTTTTTCGCGTTGTCGTGAATGCATTTATAATGCAAAGCCAAACTTCCAAATTCTTGTTTAAATTGTCTTATTGCGAGTCTGCTGAAGCTCCGTCGATCGCTAATTTTTTGTAGAAAGCAAAAGCTAAGGCGAGAGCTGACTTTTCGAGAATTTCATAGACTTTAATGTGACAATTGTCGCATTGCATTAAGAGAAATTTTCTCAAAATAGCTAATAGCTTTTTGTAAGAAGTTTATGGAAAGATTGTGCGAGTCGCGGGACGCCGTGGCAACGAATTAGCCATCGTAACATAAGGAATGAAATTTAAAATTTAAACCGCAGCAAATTATTAATCGATCCGCGCTTATAATTCAGCAATGTCGATATGAAGTTTATCGATAATTTATTTGAAGTCAAACGAGGAGAAAGATGAAGAATAGTCGATCGACTTGCTCACTTTAGCGATTGTTAACGTATTTATTGGATTTTTTCATAATTCAGATAAGATGATGATGCTTATGGATAATTTAGTGCAGCATGTTAATCGAAAAAGATTTTGCGAATCAACGACGTGGCATTCGATAAATCAAAGTTCGGTAAATATTTAATAGCAGTTGATAAATAAATTGGAATTAGTTGCTATAAATAAAGTTACATAATCGACAATGTGATTGTAATGTTGGTAATGTTTGGTAATGTTCAATGGTTATTGGTCGGATACACGTAGCCGCACGAATAATTGTTAATAATATAAGGATCGTTAATAATAAGCGTATTTAAGCTATCAATTTTCATTGATGCACAAAAACTTCAAGAGTACTTAAATTACATACAATCGAAGCATTTTTAAAGCACCGCGTTAAAACGACGCGAGGCGTACATTCTTATTTTGCCGAATCAATAAAGCGAGAGTAAATTGTTAATTGCGCGAGTAGCGGCCCTTGTTATTACGAGCCCAAGTAAGTAGCGGGAGGACGGTGAAAAACATGTCCTTTACTACGTATCATCCGAGATACTCGATTAGAGCAACGCAGCAGTGCACGAAATAAATGACAGGGATAAAGGCGCGTCGACACTCGAAGCTCGTCGAGCGAAATTCCGTGTGGGAGCGGGGGCCGGGGGATGGAACGAGGATGGGGAATACGAGAGCTTGCAAAGCACGAGCCGTAAAGCGTTCGTTCGCAATTTAAACGAGGAATAGACGGCAAGTGCGACCAAGCGGTCCTTCGACCCGCTAAAGGACTCGATGAGCAAACTCACCTCGACGCTCGGGAGCTGATCGGCGGGGTGTAGCGATCCGGCTGGTCCTCAGCTCTCGTAGCCCAGGATGCTCATCCTGGTGATCGAGCCGTCGAAGTCCGCGGCGCACCTGGTGCCTCCCACGTGGCCCCTTGCCGCGGGAAATACGAAACGGCGCGAGGGTGCGACGAGGAGGGTAAACCGCGACTAGCAGCCGCGCGTCTCTCACTCTGGCCTCGATGGTGCTCGAGTCCCTGTATTGACAGCGGGATACTCGCGGCGCATCTCACCGTATCCTTCCTCCCTTCCTCCCCTCCTTTCACGTGCTCTCTCTCTCTCTCTCTCTCTCTCTCTCTCTTACTATCTCTGTCACTTACTCTCTCTCTCTCTCTATCTCTTTCAGTACCTCGGCTGGCGATCTAGACTGCCAAGAGCAGCCGCACCGACGGCATTCCACGCTCTTGGCCAACGTGCTTTCGGAAACTACGCGCGACTTTAGTGCGCGCCGACCAGGAGGAGGAGCGCCGCCGAGGTGAGGTGGTGGCAATGACCGTTCTCCCGGCTTCCCCTACTACGGGCCCCAAAGGCTGCCGCACTGGCTTTCCCTCCCGCCCCGGCCTGCCGGCACCGACTTTTTCCACCGCTACCTCCTTGCCCCAGCCTCCGCTGCCCTGTTTACCTTTGCGGAATCCCTTTACGGGCGGGCGCCCACGCCGCGCCCTGGCTCCCGATTGCGATACCGACCGAGCCACGGAGCAGAGGCGTATCCGTTGCGGGTAAGGCCCGCCGGGGCTGCGCGACCGCCCCCGAAATCTCAGGGCCCCCGTGACTCCTCGCGATTACCGGCCGATAGGAGTCGATCCGATCAAGCTGCGCAGTCGACTCCTCGTCTCCTTATCACTGATGGCCACTTTGCTTCCGCGAGTCTTCTTCTTCTTCTTCTTCTTCTTCATATTCGTCTTCATATTCGTCTTCGTATTCGTCTTCTTATTCTTCTTCATATTCGTCTTCATATTCGTCTTCATATTCGTCTTCTTCTTCTTCTTCTTCGTCTTCATATTCGTCTTCTTCTTCTTCTTCTTCTTCTTCTTCTTCTTCTTCTTCTTCTTCTTTGGTAGATGCGAGACCGCGAAAAGTGATCCCAGGCTTGGGTCACGGGAACGCCTTCTCCGCTCGAGATGCGCTTTTACGAGAGTATCGCGCATCTTGAGTAGTACGCTATTCTAGTATTTACGGACTTTATGTCGATAATAATAATATTGCAAACGTTGGCAAATGAAATTATTCGAGCAACGGATTCTTTCGGCATTTAACAGCTCGAGCTAAGAATTTTATTGTGAAAGCGTAGGCGAATGCACACAGCGGACTAAAGGAGTAAAAACAAAATTAGGAAATATTTTATAGTGATTATCAGAGTTTATATCGACGATCGATCATTTTCAAATTCGGTAGGGCACAAAGTGCTTTGAGATCGTTAGGCCAATTAGATAATTAAAGTATCGCTTGAGACGATTTGCTAAGATCATTTCAATGATTAAACCATTCGCGTTCATCGATCAAACAATTGCGATAATACATAAAAATTCAACTCGAATATTTAACTGAAATATAATCGTAAGTGAAAAATTCCATACGCTAAAACAGTTAATTCCATCGCTTTTCGTCATCCATTGGCTTAAGTCATAATTTCCCAAATAAATTATGTCTAACGAGGATATATATAAAGGATTGGTGCACTCTTAAGCTTTTAATTCTAAAGTTCGTCAATAATTGCGTTGGAAAATCATTGCATGCAAATGAGTTGATCAGAAAATGATTTTTCGATCAAACTTTTGCTATCTCTCATTAAATTAACAATCATTTTATTGGATAAATAGCTAATTCAATTATAATACCTAATGCCTGTATTATCTCGTTATTTTAATACTTTACTCTTATTATTCTCATTTTATTTAATATACCATCGCTCGTTGTATTTGATAATGATAAATCTGTAGTTTTTTTAATCGAAATATTTCATTAAATTTTTAACTAAATGAATGGCAAATATTTATGCGTCTATAAAAATAATGTACATCCTACATTACGTACCACTTAATTACATCTTACATCCACCATCGTTCCAGATACAACATCGATAATACGAGATATTAAAAATTTTCCAATATTAATAGTCTATTTACGATTGCATTGTTAGCGCGTGAACAATTGCCGTCGCGGATTATCCGGAAGTTAGATATGTAAAGTCAAAGTGTCTTAAAATTGTACATACAAAGCACCCCACCAAGAAATCATTCGTCACGGTGCTGGAAAAAAGAAAAAAAGACGACTGTACATTTTTACAGCTTATCTCCCCCACCCCCATCCCCCGTCCCCAACAACATCCTCACCGCCCCCCGCCCCATAATTACGCACTCCTATAAAATCGCTCTTTCACGTCGCCACTCGCCGCGAAATCCAATCGTAGCCAAAACAAAACAAAACAAAACAAACAAACAAACAAAAAAACAAACAAAAACAAAACAAAACAAAACTACGATAATAACGCCGTATAAATAAAGAGAGCGAATAAAGACTGTCCCCACGTCGAATAAAAAAACGTAGCGCGCATCGGTGAGTACGAGTAAAACTCGGCTCCTAAGCGACTTCACTGTCGCGGATGAGAATGATTAAACGAAGGGCAGATGGAATAACGGTTGAGCAAGCGACATTGACGACATTTCGACGACATTGCGACGACATTGCGACGATCGAGGCTCGATTGAAGTAAGCACGTGCGACCGCGCGTGCAAAAGTCACGGAGCCCCGGGGGAGTTAGATTAGGCTAGCTGTTGTCGTGCGTCGGGCCCTACGTCGTCGGCGGTACCGTGGCACTGGCAATGCCGATATTAAGAATATGCGCCGAATGAATGGCCTGGGGCATCGGCGCAGCTGTAAATTTCGAAGGCTACGCACGCGGCTTAGTCGCTCTCGTATTAAGCCGGCGAGCTTTCTCCCGCGCACGGACTACCTGGAATACATTATCGCATTATGTGAAAGAGTGCGTCGGTACAGTTACGTCCGGTGCATTAATCCCCGTACGCTTTACAAATGCTTTAATCATTATTTTGTTTTCTTGTTTTCTTGTTTTATTGCTGTTTGTTTTTTGTTTTCTTCTTTGGATGAGCATGGATGGCGCGTGCGTCAGATTACATTAATTAACAAGGACTTTACCGTACTCGAGGCGAGGCTTGAGATAATTTAGAGAAAAGTCAATTTCAAGCATTCGAACACGGCATCGGCGACTATACCAGTGCAATTACTTGCAATTAATTGCTGGCTTTAATGGGGAAATAATAAGGAACGATATGTGGTGGGCGATCGATTTATTTCAGAGTTAGAAAGATGTTAGCGATCGAGGAATATCGAACTGCTAAACAATTATAATAACAGCCGCGCGTGTTTCAATGATATTTCACGAACGTCTCAGATTTAGCGAAATATTTATGTATTGTTAAATTAATGCGTGAGAATGCGCGATTACTCGGTTAGCCAGGAAAAAAGGAACAAGTACATTAGTGCTCTGAACGCCAAGTGCTCTGAAAAACGATATGGATGAGCGGAATCGATGAGCTTCTCATTAACGAATTGGCATGGCATTTTACACGAAATACTTAGAGCTTGAATCATCGATGTTTATATAATTGGACACTCTGGTTTGCATCGTAAACGTACAAAAGCTTGAAATGCATTATTGGTTGTAAACATTTTTGTGGCAAGTTATGCGAAGGGGCCAATTTAGAAATTTATTATGCTCTTCTTCTCATTTATAAAAGTATATATCGCTTTAACGATTTTTATATTGTTAATATTTACATTTTTTTAATTGCATAATAAATGGCCAATTATTATCGCTACGATTGATGACAATTGACACTGGAATTTCAAATAAATTTATACTTTAGGGAGAACAATCATTTGAAAGAAAGTCATTTTATATTAAATTTAATTTCAAAAGCCAAAATCATATTTTCTTTCATTTTCTCTTTATTAATGATATTGTTTTGTCCATAACTACCTTAAATTTCAATGTTTAATTAAAAAAAAAAATTTTTATCGCTCTATATAATATGCTAATATTATAATAATAATAATACACGAATATAAATAATCCCGAAACTTATAAAAACGTCCTTTCTTCTCTCTCGTAATACACATCATCCAATTAATTATTTCTCCTAATGTCTCCTAAATACTTCAAAATTATTCAGCAAAAACTTTTCAAACCCGTATATGTAAATGCTTACTCAAACAAATTTCTATTACCATTGGCTCTTTCGCTAATATTTTATAAATATTTTGCAGATAGTTAAACAGTATATCAATTGTCAATATCCATTATTAGTGTTTTATGATTAACCACGAGTTAAAGTAATATACTTTAGCCATAATATCTACGTATCTTATTTAGTTGTTTAAATTGATTAAATTATTGTCATAAAAAATTATTAATATCTAATAATCATAAGTATATATATATATATATATATATATATATAAATAAATACAATTGACGGGATGATTTATAAAATTATATACACGATTACTTATGCAATATTTATGAATTATTATGTATTTTGTATTTTTAATTCTCTATCGTGCATAATATCATATTTTGTAAATATTATACGAATAGGAGGCAAAATTTTAACTGAAAAAGTATTTCTTTTATGCTTCGTTATTTACAATTAAATTAAAAAATAATTACTACATTAAAAACGCTGTGCTATCGCGCTGATAAATAATTAGCAAATTAAAAAAAAAAAAAAGAAGAAAGAAAGAAAAAAGTATGATATGTTTTAAAAATATATTGATAATTAAATAGACTATGTTATTGAAAATAATCATAAAACAAGAGATTAACAATAAGGTTAAAAGAAGTCATAGCAATTGCAAGCCAAAGAGAACATGTGCAAGAGTCTTATCTTGAGCAGCAAAGTGTTAAGTATATTACATATTTCTTATCGTGCAAGGCTTTTAACTTTTATATCTTTATAAAATTATACAAAAGGTGCTCGCATGAATGCAATTTAACATTTGGCGGATTAGGAAGTACTGGTGGTATACTATTTATGAATTCGATAAAGGTAAATAGTAATTTACGCACTGCTCTATTATAAAACTATGCATAGACTCGAGCAATTATTACCTATTAATCTATAACGGTAGTAGGAGCTTTTACGAAAAAAGATATTTTGATAAATTTATTTACCGATCGCTCCAATTATACGTTTACTCTAACTAAACTCGTGATCTTACGTATAAGAAAATTATAATATCAAGCTAATATATTTATGTATATATGTGCATAAAAATGCATCAATGTCTATTCAAATGGCAAATACCATCGACTCTCGCTGATTAAAGATCACCCCACGATTATTTGTGTCCTTGCAAATTTTTTTAAAAGCTGACCGCATACTAAAAGAGAGTAAAAGCTTTATCTACGAATTTCTATGCGCGTTTGTTAAATAATCACATAAATTTTAAATTTAGATAATTTATAAACTGATATATATATATATATATATATGTGTGTGTGTGTGTGTGTCTCTCATTTCAATAATTGAAACAACAGTAGAGAGCGAAAAAAATTGTTTTTGAAAAAGAAATTAAATTTTATGAAACAAATTTTCTTTGTTGTTTAATAAACACAGGAATGCATTATTAAAATTATTCATTTAAAACGAAAGAAAGAAATAGGAAAGAAA
>NW_011948412.1:8878644-8899346 GCF_000503995.2 Ceratosolen solmsi marchali
CCGCTCTTTACACTGTCTTATCTTATTTATTTTACATATATTCTCTTGTAAATTTGTATTTGAATTCTTAAGCAGAGCACACAAACTCTCTTTTCTCATTCAAAAATAGTCAACAATATATACTGCAGTAGCCGTATTTCTCTCAATAAGATCAGTCTCGATAAATTTATAAATAACATAAACGTTTACTCATTTTTATCGCGACGAATACATAATCGCCTTAGCGTCTTCGATTTATTACAATTTCCCTTCATTTTTAAAATACGACTCGATGAAATTTTGTGATATTAGCAAATTTTTAATTTTACCTCTTTTACTCGTAAATAAATATGATAAATTAACGATTTGTTTTTATATTAATGTTCTCTTGCTGAAAATCTTCGAATACAAATGAATTTTTCTCAACATTTGAGATAAAAGTAAGGGAAGGAAATCAGTTTCCATAATAACAAAGCATGTTAAAATAAGATTTAATTTTGCATCTTTTTTTTTATTGTTATTATACTTTCATAGGTAAATATAAAAGTCGATAAGAGTTGTTATCGTACTCTTTCATTAACGTATAAATATAATAACATTGTAATAATACGAAAAATTGTTTTTACGCATTTTTAATTCATAAAATTGATATTTTATTTACGTTTGTTTTTATAAAGATATATATATCTTTTATCGATATGATAGTTGTTGATTTAATTACAATAAATTGCGATCGCGATACATCGAAGGGAAATATCACCTTGTCGTTGCGGACGCTTTTAACGAATCATTGAGAATTTTAATCTAATTTATATCGATAGAATATTACGCTTTGATTATATTAAAGATACATTGATATTAAAATTTAACTAGTTATATATGATAGGACGTGTGAAAAAGGAAAAGATTAGTCGATTAAAAAAGTTAGAAGAAAGAAAGCAAAAACCAATATTGACTTAAGCCTTTAACCTTTTATATATCACTGAAACGTGACCATTCGCAAGCATATATTCACTGAATAATAAAATTGTCTCGGCAGGGATTCTTTTTTTATTAATATTGTTTTTATCTCCTACCGAAACAATTATTTTCCTTTTATAAAGTTCATAATAGGAATAGATATAATACATTCTTACTTTAATAAAAACATGTATTTGATATGTGTGCAATTTTTAATAAATGCCATTGCAACTTAAACTGAGTGTATATAAATTGTAAGTAAGCTGATTAAAAATCAATTCAAATTCTATTAATTGTCTTGTGTAAATACTATATAAGATATGAAATAGATTACGTAATAAATAAGAGCAGTAAATTCTAAGGATTCAGATGTATATTCATTATTCCAATATGTATATATAAATAAATCTCGCCGAAATTATATCGTTACGGTTTAAGAAAAGCGAATTGCAAAACAGTCACTTAGAAACAAGTCAGACAATTGGAATATATTAAATACACTTACACGCATATTTAATTTTAATTTATTATATTGATAATAACGAGCAATAAAATAGTTACTTTGCCTTGCAAGCGTTTCGAATTTGAATATAGAATGTGTGTTCACTGTAATAATATCGCAGATTAAAATTTTAACAACAAACATCATTAAGCATTTATTTTAATGTGTTAAGCGTATGCTTTTCACTATGAATAAAAAAACATAATATTTCAAATAAGAATTAAGTATATGTATAAATAGGTAAATGACGACCATTAACTTTTATATTAAGTCATGAATATTTAGCCTCTATAAAGTAAAATTCGCTATTGAAAGTATAATATTATCTGACATAATATTTTAAAGAAATATCTTTATTATAGACGAAAATAGCGCCATAGATTTTATTTTTTTTCCTCATCAAATTCGTAATAAGAGTTTAATAAAATTTATCAAAAATTTAATCACTATATATTACTTTAGCAATTGCTAAAATCAACTCGCATTAGTACACTGTAATTAATTCTGTAAATTTTTGGATAATTTAAGTAATTCATCTACTAGATAGACTATGATTACGAATTATCTTGCACCGTTTATCAATAAATTGGATATTTTTTTTTTTTTTTTTATTAATGTGACAATCTCGGCATCAATCCATGAAAGTACAAACCAATTTACGACAATTTCTCTGAAAAACTTTTATCCTTACGTTTCTATCTTTAAGCATTAGAAACACCGAGGCACACATTTTCTAATATCTATAAAAAATTGTGTTTGTTATAAATATTACAATTTATTATGTTTATTATAGTATATAGTTATATATAAATATAACACAATTGTTACAACTACGATTGTAATTTCTATCCATGCCGAAAAAGATAATAATAAAAAAAATAAATAAATAAATAAAAAAAAATAAAAAAAATTTTTCTTTTAAACAAAAGTTATCGATTAATTAATATTGCCAATTGATTCATGCATTGTAAACTTATAGTAACATAATTATTTAAATAATCAAGTTGCTTTCGCTTCCCGTCGACTCGTGCATATTTATAAAAACGCATTCAACGATATTATAATTTGAGTATACATGGGCCATTTATTTGTGAATTTATAAATAAAATTTTTGGTTATAAATTTATAAAATATTACCAGAGTAAAATATATAAATTGAATTTGAAAAGTAATGTGCCGTTTGTATGATTGGGAGAAAAAAGGTAATTCTTACAATCGTACATGAGAAATAGATGTTGTATAAATTATGATAAAATAAAAATTCATCATTGCGAAAGCTTTTATAGGAATTTCGAGACGATAAGAAGAGATAGTCGACTATCTTTTGTGCACACAACAATAATTCGGGCAATAGATGATGCTAGACTATTTCGAGCTCGGATCGTTGCAAATTTCAGCTGAATTTAAGGAGGAAGAGCAGAGGCTCTACCTTAAAGTACCACCCGGTCGGGTAATCCTCCATAGGTTCGGCATAAGGATCGCCAAGCAAAACATGCGCTGCCCGTTAAAATGGGGGCTGCGCGCAACTCGCGCCGGCGTACTTCTCGGGGGTACATCGGAGGGTGTGGGCGGCGACTATATATATATGGGAGTACGAGAGCGCATCGCCATTACAGATCCGCGACCTCAACCAGACCTTGTCGACATAATTTTGAGGAAGTAGCCTAATCGAGTCCTTCTTAATTCGGTAATATCCCATAGAGATTCGGGGCGTAACCATCTACATCATTCTCTGTTAATACATCTGTCTCTCGCTTTTTCACTCTCAATTTAACGCCCGCCAATATAGAAACGACATAATCCGTGCGTCAGCTGCAACGATCTCGAATCGCGTGCGAATTTGCTCGGTGAGTAGTCCGATTCTCTTATAGTGCTCCCTCGCTTCCTGGCACTACTCTGGTGACTTTGGTGAGTTAGTCTTTTTTAATTTACACGACACACTCGATACTTTATTGCATATTCCTCGCTCGTGTCGATTCTTCTCACTCAACTTCGATTTTGTACACGCATCGCACAATCGTCCTCTTCAACTTATTATTATGACGTTTTGCTTCCCAATGTGCATATACGAGTAATATCATTTAGAAATTCATTGATCGTAGCGATTCACTTACAAATTATCATAAATGATCTTGAGTTTTAGCGAGTAAATTAATCACTACTTAATTTATATAAACTTGATAAAAACTTTGCGGACGAGTCATAATGTTATAAACAATATACGGTAGTTGTAAATGAATACGGACATTAATAATTAAACACACAATATCACCTATGTATCCTTGGAATACGCGATAATTATTTTGCAGTTTTCTTTTCAGATTGTCGAAGTATTCATTGACTAAATAAATATTGTTCATTATTCCAGCCTCGTAGTAATAACGATGACGTATAAAGTTAATTTAATATATCGTTCTTTCGTAAATGTAGCTATGAAAATTGCCTAAGACTCAAGCAAATTTTCAAATAAGATAAAATAAAAAATTCATCCTACACGAACACGCGTTAAGGAAAACTTAATTTCTTATAGACTTTCTTCAAAATATTTTTAGATTTTATAATTCGAACGCGTAATTTTCCTTCAATAATAATGACCTTTTCCATAATAGAATAGCCATAAATGATTGTTTTTATAAAATTATGAGAGAAAAAAAATTGTAGCCACATACAATATACTTTTGCTTTATAACATCTGTACTCACTTAATTGAATATCGTCAGCATAAAATGGAAATCTAAGTTAAAATTATGTTTAAAATATTTTTCTCAATACATTGTTTAAAAGCTCAATATATAATTATCAATTCGTAGTTGTCCACTCTATATCCGTAAATTTGCAAATAATTAAATAAATACATTACTATTCCATTTAGTTTGAATTTCAGCTGATTTATTATTAAATAGTACAATATGGAAGTATTGCTTAGACAATGAAATAATGAACAGTACTTTCGAAATATCCAAAATATAATAAGTCATATCAGAACTTTTCTTCGATGTTCTGATCAACCGTCAAATATCCTTAAAATATTTTAAAAATTATTTTACAAATGAATGAAAACATCTGAACACCCAAATATGTTTTAATACATTACTTACCGAAAATCTTATTACATATTTATTTTAACACATTTTATTATTAACTATATTAATAAAGAAGGAATTATATTAAGGGAATAAGGAATAATCAGTATAACTTGAACTTTAAAATCACAATTTAAAACACTTATTAATTAATATATGGTAAACATCATAAATGTAAATTATCTACTTCATAGAAGCATGATACTTATGTATAAAAGAAAATTTACTATTTTCAAAATAACTGCAATAAAAATGTGTGAATTTATAAAATTACAAATTTTATTTACAAAAATATGTTGTATATTTGAGTATTCCAAAGTGTAAAAAAATGTAAAAAGAATTTTTTAATTGGTTTACCAAAAATATATTTTTATTGCAAAAATTCGAATTCATTGAATTGTATGAATCATTTATTGATTAATTAATTATTACTTAACAATGTTATTATAATGATAAAAATTAGTAATGATATTATTTATCGATAAATTTTATAATTTGTAAAATAATTACGATTGTTCAGTATCAGATGAACTGTCGAGACGATGATCTAATGATAGAATTCGATATTGTGGTCTTACTATTCTACTTACTGTCTAAAGATTATTTCTTCACAAAGTTATTATTGCAATCTCAACGTCCATTTAACACATCTTCAATGATTTTATTTAATATTAATTTTCCTCTGCCTGTGGAATTTCGAGTTTGACTGTACGAGTTTCTTGCCGTATGCACGAGACGATAAAACATTGATATTTTGTTTAAGATAATCACGAATAATATTTACAATAGAATGTATAAAATAATAATAATAATATAGAAAAATTATAATATATTTTCGATATTATAAATGGTATCGAAAAATTCTATGAAACGATGCATTTGTCCATAAAATATTGAATACGTTTAAGCATCGGTAAAAATTTTCAAATAAAAAATTATACTTCTTTTATAACCTAATTTCTATATTATAATCCAATGTATTTCAATTGCAATTTATGTAGAATAAAGCATATGTAATAGGATATAAAAATTGAACAAATTACAAAAGGGCTTAATGCTACAAAGTAAGTTTAAAATAGAAAAGCGTTGTATTTTGAAAAATATGACAACATGAAAATCAATCACATTTACAAAATTACATTTTAATAAGACTTTATACTCTCTTATATAATTCTTATTTTCCTCTTTTAATTTATACAAAATCTAATCTCAAATATCAACATGTAATGTAATATACTTTTAGAGAATGCATTGAATCGTATCGTATTATATATTTTTTAAATGCTATTTTTCAACATTAAACACAATATATACTTTACTTTACTATATTGTAACGGAATTTATAGAAAATTCTTTGAAAGATTGTAATAATATCGAAACAAAAAATATTAGAACAATATAAGAGTCTCATATATTAAAGCAAACTATTGAAAAAATTCATTTGAATAATTAATCATTAATCATTATCTTCTATGTTATAAATTAATATTTAATATATTCCATAAAATATGGTTTGTGATATATCTACTCATAAATCAATAAGAATTGTCTATTAGATTATATCGATCGATCATGTTAATTAAATTAAAAAATTCAAAAAATTTATCCAAATAAAGCGGTAAGACTATTGATTAATACATCATCATATTTAATGTCAAGTATATCCCGTAGATACAAATATTTTATAAAACATTATTTTATATACCCACATCAAAATTATTTAACAACATAAACTCACTCGGTTGACTTTATATGGCCACGGCTTGTTATGATTTTACATCGATAATTTAATTATTGCCATTCATTATAAAGAGTATCAAATTTATTTAAAAATTCATAATTTCAAAAATAAATATTTAACAATCACATCTCATACGAGTTTTGTATAAAATATTTAAACATTGATAAAAAAAATTTAACCAACTGCTTTTTTAGAAAAGTAAAAACTGAACTATTGGAGCATTAAAATATTCAGCCATTGGAAAATAAATTAAATGCGACATCAATAAATAGTATTCTTTAATTTCGCAAATTAACAATAGTTATAGAATTGAGAAGTAAATAATCTCAAGTGTATTTAAAAGTATATAATAATGCTACTTACACTATCAAATGCAAAGTAATTATTGTAATTAAAATATTCTACAATTTTTGGCAAATTCTCAATAATTATTAATTCTAATCACAATACCTATAATACATACATTACTTATAATTTTATATTTTCTGAGTATACAGTTGAAATTCAATTTTATAATAAATAAAGAGAGAAAGAAAATTATCTTTACATATTCTGACACTAATTCTGCGAAAAAGAATATTGTATCAACATCTAAAACTAGACAAACATTTTAAGTTTTCTTTATTTTTAATACAGTTAATACAGTTTTGTTTGTTTTAATATTTCAAACATATAACTATTAAAAAATAATTAAGAATGATAAATCATCAATTTTGCAAGTAATTATTACTAATTAATACTAGTAATTAGTTGATATGAATAGTGATAGATAGACTTTCAATAATTTCATTACCAATTATAATCTCAGTTTTTCAAAAAGTTTTTCCCTTTCCACATAAATGTCTTCTCAAATTATTTAATAAAATTAAATGAATATATTTAAAAATTTTTAAAATGAAATCTATTTTCATTAGATGTTTTGTGTGATTCAATATTTGCGGTAAAAATCTTAAAATCAACGACTTGTTGTTTTCATTATTATCCAAAGTATACGAATTCTCATTAATAATCTTGATTTTGAAAAAGAGCTTATTCTACTAAATCGAGAGTAACCACCTTTGGTTAAAATTTATATTATTCATAAAATGTGTAAAACAGTTTGTAAACATCTTTGCATTAAATAATATAAGTCAATTGTAAAAATTACAAAATTTATAATACAACATTTTCCATTAATAATAGTTTAATAAAAGTATATTACATACACATTATATTTATTAAATTTCAATCTTTATAATTTTTTTTTCTTTGATATGCCTTTTGTATGGAATTATTTTGATATTAAATTATAAAAAATTAAAAATTATTTGACTGGATTTTAAATTTTTAGATTTTCAAGTTTTTGTTTCAATAAATTCTTAAATTTATCTAATATTATTCTAATATAATTAATCTAATATTAAAAATCTAAAATTACATTGATATATGTCATTTTGTGCAGAAAAAGAAAATAAAATACGAACAACAATAAACAACATAAATGTTATATTTTCTTCAAGTTTACATGAATTTTCAAGTTTTTCGTAATTTTGCCAATACATTAGATGTTATTGTTTTGTTATTAAATATCAATAAAAAATATGAGAGTAAACAAATTATTAGAATACATATATTCTTTGAAAATTTAATTCTTTCATTTTAAATTGAAATAAATATATAGTAAAATATATTTTATAAAATATATTTGGTGGTCGTATTTTCATTATTGAGATATTCAATTACGTAATATGTGTCATATCATCTTTAAATTATGAATATTAATTTAATTACATAAATACTACTTACTTAACCCGTAATAAATAGTTATTCTCTAAATATTTCAAGCTATTATTTGAATGAAAATTTATTTTCTATCGTACACTACTTTAAATTCAGTTTTATTCATTTACATAAACTTCTAAGTAATATGAAAGTACACAGTCTATTATTCAAAAAATTTAATAAGATACATTAAATCGATACTATTATCTGTCCCGAGTTTGCTTCAATAGTCTTCATACACATGCAGCACTGTAATTTACATTTATTTGATATTTAGTCAAACTCATTCGTGTAACTAGAAAAACATCTGAAACATACTATTCTTTATAGGAAGAATAATAACAAATATAAATATAGTAAAAAGAGTAGACAAATGATTGAAGTTTCGATGGTCTTATATTACAAAAAAATTATATGTAAAATAGAAACTAGCATTTATAAAATTGCAAACGTCAATTATTCGACGTGCTCGACGAATTTATTCAAAAATTTATTTCACGATAATAGAGGGATTTTTTTTTCTCTGCAAGCATAAAAGCGCAATTTTCTTCTTTATATTGGAGAGTTTTATTTTATGGTTTATTTTTTATTTAAAGTAATGCTAATGAGGAGAAATTAATATAAAAAATCTCACTTAAATTGAATCGGATAATTTTTATGTAAATAAGTTTTATGTAAAAAACAAGATAAAAAACAAGAAAAAGTGTGGTTCAAATATTCCTTAAAATTCAAATAAAAATTCGTAATGTCGAAAAAAAATTATTGTTTACTTAAATATTTATTGTTACTTGCGTTGACAAAAAAAAAAAAAATACGAAATATAGTAATGGCGATAATACTTTTTATTTTATTTTATTTAAATTTATTTACATTATACGATTATTTTGTTTAAAATACCTTAAACTATCAATATAAATAATTAATGCACGTTTTGAAATAAATATTGTCGATAAATGTAAGTATATACTGTTTATTGTTATTATGCTAATCGAGTTATTGATGCAAATACATTTTTTACCATCTTCATTATAAAAAAAGAAAAATATTAATGAAGAATTTTTTAAAATTTGACGAATGAAGAATAAAAATTAAATAATTAACCCTGTATAATGAATACTAATAATCAATATTATCCAATGTAAAATAAATTCGAATTCTCTTCTTTTAAATTCTTAGTGGTATGTTATTGTTAATACTTATATATCAATGTTAATATAATGAGGTTATAAATACAAAGGAACTAAGTATTATATAAATCAATTTTATTAGAATTACTTCAAAACTTTTAAAATCATTGAAATACAATTAGTTTATGAATAAAAATATGTAGTTCATTGTAGCAGTGATTCTGATATAACTGAAAATTTAAAATAATATAAATATATTACGTTTTTCATATTTGCTTTATATAAAAATACCATTTTTATGTAAAGTATAATCTGAAGCGATGCATGGAAATTCATAAATTACTTAACTATTGAAATATTGAAAATTTTAAAATACTGTCAAATACTTTTGAAATTCATATGAACGACGATATTATAAATAATTCTAATGCATAAAATTTTAAACTATTTTCTTGCATCTATATGCTCGTGTTTATTGTTTTATTTTTACAGAAAAAAAAAAAACCCTGCATTAAAATTCGTATATTTTAAATAAGAAATACCATTGAAAAACTGTCTTACAATTGAATTTGCATACTTGTTTCAGGTAAGATATAATATTTAATCTCAACTAGCATCAGTTTAGTTGTTATACATCGCATACTATAAATTAATAGCAATCTATAAAACTGCTTTATAAAACCAAAGTAAACTTTTAAATTAAAACAAACGGTTCTCTTTTAAATAAGCCTTATAGTGTCCGATTTATTAATAAAAATTTTTAACAGAATTCTTAAAATTTTATTTAAACACTTCTATTGTATTAAAATATACACTTTTTTAACCCCTCATTTTTATGAATGAACTTTACTCATTTTACGATAAAGAAATATACATAAATTTTCAACGAGATTATAAATCTATATACATTACGTATATGAAAATGAAAAATAGATTGAATTCCAAGCACGCATACTTATACGTACTTATATATATATATATATATATATATATATATATATAATTAAAAACTACAAAGTATAAATATAATAATGTTCAGATTATAGAATTCTCATTTATTACATTCTTATACTATCTTGTATTCACTTCCTAAGAATTTCAAGCTTCTATTATATATATATATATATATATATATACGCCCACATAGTATATTCAAACACGTATGTATGCATATTAATTAACAGATCAGCATAATTATAAATTGAGATAATCAATTTTGCATAATTACATAAGAAAATACAAAGTAAAATTTTTATAGAAATATCAGCGCAGTATAATATTTATTTATCATTATAAGGTATTTATTATATTCACAATAGAATCTATTATAAAAATAATAAGTATTATGATGCATGAAAGAAAATGGTTTGTAATCTCATGAAAAGCATGCAATTTTTATCGATATGCAGATATAGATTTATGAATTATATATTTATGCAATATATCATATATCACGTATCGTATTATATCGACTTATGCATATAAAAAAAATTATTGTTATTCGGATAAAATGTTTTTATTTATATTTGCGTAGAAATTGGAAAGACGTGTATAGCATACAAAATTTCCTTTCTTACTTTCGACCGCCTTTTCTAAATTTTATTGATAAATGCATTTATATAGATAGCTTCCATGTTCGAATAATTTATTAGACAAATTAAATTAGTATATACTGTATTATAATAAATATTATATTATAATAACGCGTCATTTAAATTGTAAATATCTCTCGCTTAAACAGTTAAAAATTTATTTATTTAATTTATCTATTTACCTATTTATGTAATAAGCAATGTCATTGTTAAAGTTAGTTGGTAATATTAATTAATAATACGTAATAGTAAAGTAATATGACAAAAATTATCGAATTAAAACCATTGAAACTTATACTAGAGGATATTTTTGTATAAGAAAAGATGAAATACATTTAAGTTATAATTTAAATGACTTAAATATGAATAGTAATTTTAATAATGCCAATTTACCTCGAAAATTGGTTGGATAAATTTGTTTATAATTACTATATTAATAGCAATAAATTTAATTATTCGTTAGAAAGTTAAATATTATTTTATGAATAGAATAATAAAACATGGCAAACATTTAAAAGTAATTCATTATGCAATATAATAAGTAGTTTTACAATTATGCTTTCTTAATTAATTTTATGAGCAAACTATAAAAAATAAAATATATTTGCTTAAAAACTTAAGTGACTTAAATATAAAATGACGTAAAATTAAGTTAACCATTGTTAACATAAACTCTTCACATTTGAAGTTTAATGGTTTTATTAATTTTTTTCTTTCTTTGCCGAACAAATCAAACACAAATATTATGGCAGTTTATACGCAACTTACGCGAACTGATTATGTCAATAAAAAATAAAAGCTCTTAATCAATTGGCTATTAATCATTATACACATTATGATATTTCCAAGACATACTCCTGACCTACGCATCGAAAAGAAATAATCGAACGAAAATAAAAGTTTAGTGGATGTTGGTTCGTGCATCCAGTGTAGTCATTAGAGACTAAAAATCGTCGATTAACGCGGCGTCAATTCGTAAGAAATTGCTCCTTCGAAAGACTTGTCCAACATTCGAAAAATCCATTCCTCGCGACTCCTTCGGCTCTTTGCCACTTTGCCATAATTATTATGCTCATCTCTAGCTTCCACGTCGCGCTTTATCAAATTTATCAAACAGCAATGAAACAGATTTGGCGCAACAAGTAACGCAACCTCTTACTTGGCCTTTCCTTCTCGGTTGCTTCACTACCCAGCAACATTTTTTAATCAATGAGGGCGGAAATGCCTCGCACTAGCATTTTACATTGTTATTATTTAACATCAATTTATTCAATGTCTAAACGTTTCTCTACTATTATATTTTCTTTCAATGCTTGAGAAAGTGCCTTAAAACACAGACACTTACTTAAGCTACCGATGTATGGATGAATGACTGTGACTTAATCCACTTTTCCAAGAGTACGATAATCTGGTAGTGTAGACTTGCTCAAGCTAGGCTTGATCGTTGAGCTTACTAATATACATTGCGCAATACCAACCAATGCAATGACAATGTGACAATGACATTCAATGTAAAGTGTTGTGTATTTAGAGTGACATTGTTTGTTCTAGCTTGGAAAACCATCGTTGGAAAATGTACTTTCCATTAGCCCTTTTCCACCTGGTATCTTTGACTTGGATTGTTATATCAATAGGGGCGACCGAAGTACGAAGCGAGCCCCAGCCAATAGCAAGGCCTACGCGACCGAAAGTATTTACCAGTCCAGACGAGCTGAAAGAGTACCTAGACAACATAAAAATATACTACACGTTGAATGGGAAAGCGCGGTGTGTACTCACTATATAATATAATCGCTATAAAACTCTATCCCGACCTATCTATGAAGCCATTAGAGAAATACCGAATGGCGAATATATCGTGGAACAATATTTAATTAGCGTATTGAATTAGATATGGCAAGAGAGCGGATCCACACCCGATGCAACCCACTTTCGAAAATCCTTCGAATTTTCCACGAATGATCCTGGCCATTAGTCAACAAAATCAATGGGATCAGCAAGGTGATCTAGCGCTAACCGATAAAGAAGACAAGAACAAACTACAGATAATGTATCCGTACGAGCGTATGACGAGATACGGGATTATGGAATAAGAACTTTTTTCCTTGAGCAAATAATTTGACGAGAAATTATTCTCACCCGGACTTTTTGATGTAAAGATCGCATAGTAGTAATTAAATGAAGAAAGTTGATTAATATTGAGAAGCATATTATATTTCAAAATATGGCCATTTAACGATATTATAGTTGAGCTTTTGGCACGCTCATCACTGCGCTCGTACACGTATTTTAAGAATTCTTACGCAAAAGAAAGAAATCAAAAGAAATCACTTAGAGGCGAATTTTAATTTTGTTATTTTATTTCGTGTACATCGCTATACTTGACAACGACATGGCGATATTCTAAGAGTTTCAATTAAAAGCTCTTTATAATTATTTAATTTATGATCTTCGACGCCGAATCTATTTAAATGAAATTAATATTTTCAACCGATTCATTATCATTATATTATAAGAGCGAGATGCAACCTAATGTAATGAAAGCCACTTCCCTAATGAAAATACTCAACCGCATGTCAATTAAAATAAGTTAAACAATCTACAACGGGCCTTGATTTATTTATTGTTTTTTTTCTCTCTTGGCTATTTTGTTTATTCAATAATCAAATTAATTAATTAATGAAGTGAGCGTATATGTTACAACTTTCGACAAGTCGATCGCTGATATGCGTTAGCGAATTAAATGCATTTTTTATTACTATTATACTCTGGTAAAAATTATTAATGATAATAAATGTAAACAAAAAATACAATAAATAAGTGTAAAATTAGACTTAGCAACTGTGTATTTTAAATTTACCTTGACAAATTAATCGAATAAAATGCTACCGCATTCTATTAATAATTTATTAAGTACAGTATTTAATTTCCAAATTTTTATCGAATCGCTGATTTATAAAACGAATAATTTACAGAGTTAATCAATTTTCTTAATTATTATTAGAATAAAATAATTAAGGCTGTTAATTCTCTTGCCAGATAATTTTTTACAATTACACATTTAGAAGGGACATATTGACATAACCCGTTTATATAATAAAGTTACTAATCTTCAATATCCTCAAATTTCCTTTACGCCAATTTTCATTAGCTTCTGTAATAATCATAATAGATTATAAATCATGTTTAATTATAATTTAATCTAATTATACAACGAGCATACTCATATTAATTATAAATTAATGTATTTAAAAAATGATTATATATTACAAAATCATTATTTGTTTCATTGATTAAAAGTGTCTTACTATGTATTATATTGAGAGTTTAATTTATCAAGTAAATCCAAAAAATATTATTTGCTAAAGTATATTAAACATTAAATAATTTTATATAATTTGTAAATCTAATAAATAAAATAAGAATTTCGATGGACTCCAGCAGTTGATATATTAAAGAATGTATGAAAAAAAAAAACAAAAAAATTGTTTTTCTTCTGCAATCTACACGTGATAATAAAAATTTTTAATCTATCGACATTTCTGTTCGCCGAACTCACTATTATAAATATGTCTAAAGGCAATTCCACTCTTTTAACTTCCATTGCATTAAATTATATATGCTTTAAAATAATAAAAAGCATTTTTATTATTTATTATACAAATAATGTTATGTTACATGGTATGCCATGTAAGTAAGATAATAATAGTAAATAAGACTAATAAATTGTTACTAACAATTACATTTTATTTTCATAATAATAATATTTATTTTTACGATTCTGCTAATTATGAATAATATCAAACACTTTAATAGACTATATAAGTAATCTAATGGAAAAGGCACCAAGTATTTTATTTGAAAATTAAAAGTAGGATATGTCAAAATAAATAAATCCTATTTTAATAAATAATTATGCATTCTATTTAAAAAAAAAAAATAATAATAATATAACGTGAAATATAAATTCTCCATTATAATTACTTATTATTATCCATTATTATTATTCATTGTAATATGCTTTCAATTCGCAGATGATATATATATGTATAAAAATATCTAATAAGCAACGATCGATGCAAACAAATTTGTGCGTGTTTATGTGTGCGCGCGCGTCCCTATGTTTATTTAAATTTATATTAGACTCGATAAAAATAAAATTCATAGAATAATTTTAATCTATTATTGATTTCTAGCCTATATGCAATACAATATTTAAGTTTTGTTGTTATTATAAACGACGAGATTTAACTATTATTGAACATTAACTAGTACGAATAAGAAAGTAGTTAAAATTAATTACAAAATGCTGGGTGATGTTTTATTATATATTTTTTTTTAATTAGGGATGTTTATAATGAATGAACAGCGATGAACGATAAATGAATTAATTGATAAAAGAATATTCTCTCATCTTACGCAAAAGAATAAATATCTACTTTACCTGTAATTTAATTTCTAGTTTCATAGCCAAACAGTGCAATGGATAATTTAGTTTTTAACCGTTCAATGAATATTTAATTCAATATAATATGCCGAATTAAACCGATTTCACATTAATTGCATCATAATTATGGTAATAATTACATAAACTGTAATTACATAAAATAATTACCTAAACTAAAAATGACATAAAAATTATATAAAACCACACATAAAACTGTCAATAACAGTCCAATAATAATAATAATGATGATGATGATGATGATGATGACGACGACGACGATAACGAATAACGCTGATGATCCTGTTGCTGATAATGATGATGTTAATAATAATAATAATAATAATAATAATAATAATAATAATAATAATAATACGATAATAGGTAATACAGCGTTTGTAATACCGTATCGATTATTATCAGCATTTCCTTCTAACAAAAATCTTAATGACTAAATCTATAAAAAGGTACATAGATCATTCCTGAATAACAGGCCAAATGAAAGCCCCACGAAAAATGAAATTAAATTGAAATTCGAAAATAGCCCTAGCCAACATTGCATAAAATTAAACTACAATGTAACATCCCCGAAGCTATTTTGAAGTCTCTGTTGAAATTCTAATGTTGAGAATCGATTAATTGAGACTGATAAGGTCGACTGGTAAATATAATCTAGAGGACTCATATAATTCGCCGAGCTCGTTGCCTGACACCAATCAACATTCTCACGCAGCTCTATCATCCATCTCTCGAGTCCTCATCTTCTCCTGCACCAACATTTAACGAACAATTCAATAGCTGCGCATAGGCATACCAGTAGTAACTTCGGCGTCTTTGCATATTCCCTTTGCACATATATCGTGCTACAATGTATCGTTAAAGAAGTATGGATAAAGCTGCTTTTCACATACTCGATATCCACGAACTGTCTCCTTTAGCTCGTATGCCGTGCGCTTGGCAATACGCGTTCGATTATTCAAAAATATATACGGTGTCATTAACCCAATGAGCGGTCGCAGCCGATTGGTCGAGCTGTCGCCAAGCCGCGACTTCCTAATCTATCGCACTCGGCACAGCTGTGCGACCTTCCGAAGTAGCATAGACTCAGTAATCGCCTCTAGATCGCTTCCAGCATTCCCAGAGATGCCAGATTCGCGACACCTCTAACGGAAAATTTAATATCCAGCACTGGCATCGTCAATGTCACACCAACACTTTCTCACGTTGCCTCTCACCTTCCTCAAACTACGCTCGTCGCCCCCTTTGGCTCATGCAATTTGGAGTACACAACCGTTAAGTGTGCGCTTGCTTAAGCCACGAATTGTCAATTTCAGAAATAATTCAAATACCTTTTTGTAAGACTGAGTTGGTCATTTTCGAGAAAAAATTAATTCTTTGTCAGGACGTTGCGTATCACCGATTAACCAGCCATTAAACAAAATATACGTGCAGGTTTTGAAACTCCAATTAAATGGCGGGCATTTAAAGTTTAAATTCCATAATCGGACATAGTGGCGCTATGAGTAAATATACTCGACTACGGGCACATGCGCATTTCAAATATCTCGAATAATACAAACTTGGGCGCTAGAAAGTTTTGATTTTGAATTATCGAGGAAACCTCGATGCGCGTAGAAGAAAAAAGTATTTCATATAGTATATTTGCATCTAGTGTCATAATGTTATTATTTACTCGAATCAATTGCACGTAAAAACATTGTCGTGCTCGCGCAATCTCAGATACCAAATATGTTAAAAATAAAATATGTCCGGTGTGGTGAGGGGCGGGGAGGGTGAGCGGTGATGGGAGGGGTGTCTGTATCTCTGTGCGTATATGTAATATTTTATAGGCAACGTGTTACATAGATTCTAATTAATGTTGTAACGAGCAAATTATTTCAACATTTGCTTTTCATTCGCAGAAATAGCGATAAAAAGTAATTAATAAATTTCATACAATGATTATGATATTTTTTCTTAACCTTGTCGAAAAATAATTGTAATTTTTAATATAAAAAACAAAATCATATTTACTTTAATGAGACCTTTCATACAAAAAAAAAAAAAAAAAAAAAAAAAAAAAAAAAAAAGAAAAGAAAATAAAAAAATAAACAAACTAAATAACGATAAAAACATGGATACACAAAATTAAACTTGCGCATAAGAAAAGAGAGATAAAATTATTTCCATTTCAACGCTAATTTTAAGCCATTTTTAACTTTAACATAAAAGTATGTGTTAAATGAGCCAAAAACAAGCCTTAAATATCCAAGTATAAGTTATGATGAAATAATTTAATCTACATCATTCAATGTATTTAAATCGTAGAGATAAAAAATATATCTCATTTAGACTTTTGATAGTTAATTTAAATAATAAATTTTAACAATTAACGTATTCGTTGAGCTGGGTTTTACTAATATTTCAAATTTCTTCAATACATATCGACGTCAAAGATTTTCATCGCAATAATAAAATGTCATTTTTGTCTTCCACAAATAACATAATTTAACGATATTTGTAAAACTAAAGAAAAATAAACAAATGATATACTTTTTATTAGTTAAGCATTTAACTTCAACGCATCGTACATTCTAACATTGGAATTTCATGATTTGTATTGTTCACGATGTCAAATAATACTGTGTAAACAAGACAGACTTATAAAACAGACTTGCCAAACTTTAATTAGATTATTTTTATTTTTCGTACTGTCAATTTGCTAATATTTTTTCTTCAATTTTCTAATACCAATGCTCGAAGCACATATGAATAATGTCAACAAATTTTGTATAATTTCATTCGATTCTTATTAATTATTATATCCTAGTTATTCTCATTACTATAATTAATTTAACTCAATTAGTAAGAAATGAAAAATTACTCCTAATATAATCTAAATAATGGGGAAATTTGAATGAAAGAAAAGCGGAATTTAAAAATGGCGTTTTTGTTATTTCGAGGAAGTCGAACTTATTTCGCTTTACTTACGGGCTCAAACATTATAAATTAACAAATTAACAACGCCCTCGTCCATTAAATTCATAATCTATTTGAAACTTACGAATCTCTTTATGCAACTAACGACTAGGACTTGAATCAACGACTTCTTCGCACACTTCTACATATATTTATTTCCTCCGGCCACTTTCCCAGTGTAATTTCATGATCGCGTGTGCGCGACTGTGCAGGTGCATTCGTCGTTCCAATCTTTTCGTTTGCAATCTTTTCCATTAGTACGAAATAAATTGTCGAGAAAATGAAAGCAAATGTCAATCGGGCGCGAACTTCGCCAGCCTATATAATGCCGAATATTTAATCGACGGTTGGCCATTTGGAAACAATCGTAACGATTAAGTTGGCACTTCTCAGCATTTGAATTAACATCGTCGCATTGGAAAAAGCAGGGAGTTTGTTTCAACGTTTCAACGGGGGCCGATAAGGTAGGTTCCTAGCGTAACGTTGATGCCGGGAATTTCGACGTGGAGTAATCAGGCAAACGAAATCGAAGCGCCGAATTGTATTAGTCGAGTAGACGAGGCAGATGCCGAATCTTCGCGTCCCTCCCTGCCCGCCGCCAATGCAATGCTCGCAAGTTCCCGAAAGTCTCGAGGGCGGAGGAGACAACGGTAAAGCATCGAAAGACGACGGGCAATCCTCTCGTAGACAGTCGTAGCCGAGTCGAGGATACACGAGGAGGACGGTAAGGATGGAGGGAGGAGGGAGTGCCTCGTCCTCGTCAGCAGATGTACTCGCTTCGAATCCTGGCGCGTAATCGCTCTCGCGGACGGCCGATCTCGACTTAACTTACGCCTCGGCCGCGGGTTTATTACACGATGAGGTCGTGTCATATACTCGGGCGCGCTAGCGCCACACAAATGTCCATTGGTCTGGTGCGCCGCCGTAGCCGCCGTAGCCGCCGTAGCCGCCGTAGCCACCGCCGCCGCAACTTAGTCGCCGCTGGCCGCCGTCAGCGCTCGCCGTAGCCACCGCCGCCGCAACTTCGTCGCCGCTGGCCGCCGTCAGCGCTCAGTAGACTCGGCCATTTCTCTGGCGAAGTCGAGCTCCTTGTCAGCTGGTTCCGAGTCGCCGAGCGCGCGCTCCGCAACACCGAGGCCACCCCGCTGAATCATTATTTTTCTACGCTGTGTGTCGGGTGTGTTCCCGAGAGTCCTGCAAAATAACGCGACGCAAAAGGATGATACATTCCGGGCGCACGAGGCTCGAGGTAAACATCAGCACGTTATAAAGCCAGGCACGGTGCACGGGTTTGATACCCTTCCCCCGCACGCCCGCCCGATCCCTCCGCCAGCAACGCCAGAGACGCACTTCCAGAAGCAGACCCGAGATACGACAGAGTGTGTGCGTGGCGTCGAGGCTCCGATCCCCAGTGCGCGCCTCCTTATTACGCGAGTGTGCGTGTACGTTTGTGCTCGACGATTACGCTTTCCCCGAGGTCCCTTTGTCTCGTTGTCTCTCTCGTCCTCGTCGTCGTCCTCGTCTTCGTCGCTCTTCTCTTCATTTTCCTCGTAGTCATCGATACTGTCGGCATTGTCGTAGCCATCACCATCAGCGTTGTTGTCCTCCTCCTCCACTTTCTCATCCTCCTCGTTCGTATCGTCGTCGTCGTCGTCGTCGTCGTTCTCGTCGTCCTCGTCATCCTCGTCGACCTCATCGTCGTGGTTGTTGTCGTTGTTATCGTCTTCGTCTTCGTATTGCTCGTTGCAGTCATCCCACTGGCTTCGCACGGCTCCTATGTTGAATGTTGTCATTACCAGAGCGAACAGCTGATTCGCTTGCTAGCCCTCGTCGCGGTTGAGCCATCGCTCTCCCAACTTAAAAACCCTCCTCCAACTGGACCTGTTCCTAAACCCATCACTCATCGAGCCGAATCGGGCTGAGCTCTTCCATTTTATTGGTCTCGACTCTCGTAAACATGCAACTATGCTACCATTTTCTGTAAAACGCGAGGCTGTCGACACATTCTCCTCTCCCTCTCTCTATCTCGCTATCTATCTATTTATCTGTTTATCTGTCTTTATCACTCTTCTCTCTATTTATTTACCTATCTCTCTCTCTCTCTCTCTCTCTCTCTCTCTCTCTCTCTCTCTCTCCTCTATATATTTATCTGTCTATCTGTTTATCGCCCCCTCTCTCTCTCTCTCTCTCTCTCTCTCTCTCTCTCTCCTCTATATATTTATCTGTCTATCTGTTTATCGCGCTCTCTCTCTCTCTCTCTCTCTTTCTCTCTCTACCAAACTCTCCATCTCTTTATCTATATCTGTCTCTGTTATACACTTATGTACAGACAACATGGTAAGTCCGAATAAAAGAGAGAGAGACAGAGAGAAAGAGTGGTAGAATACGAGTTCGTGTCTGCGGCGGAGAATAGGCTACGCGACGACATCCTTTGTTCTTGCAGTTTTAGTATCCTCGCACATTCCGTGAGGTCTCGCGCTCCTTGTCCGAGTCTAGCTGGTCCCCCCCCCCCCCCCCCCCCGCACCCTACTCTC
>NW_011948412.1:8899356-8914939 GCF_000503995.2 Ceratosolen solmsi marchali
CAATCGGCCCCCCCCCCCCCGCCCATCGTTATCTGTTTACCTACGACCAGTACGACTCCGTCTTTGCCTCTCGCCATCCCCTCCTCCACTTTCCCTTCCTCTTCAATGCCCCCCTCACCATCCCTCATCATCCACTACTACCCAGCCGCGGCAGTCACCGCCACCGCCACCACCAAAGGCTTATTCGACCCTTTTCTTTGTTCTTACTCCCGTTTCCTCTTTTCACCTTTTTCCCGAAGGCCGCGCGGAGCTGGAGTCCATCACCCCCCCCCCCCCCCCCCCCTAAATACCAGATTAGTCGTGATAAGCGATAGGAACCTACGCGACGATTGCTACGACCTGCCGATGCTCTCTCAACCGAGCTTTTACTTTAGGTCAGATAATCTTGGATTAAGGTCAGCTAACGACGGGCTTATTTTTCATTACGAGAGCCAGCGCCAATCGGCAGCCCAGCTGCAACTGCAATTGTCGAAAAGCCGAGAGAATCGACGACTGTCGAGTCGACGTAAGTCGCGATGCTCAGGAGCCACAGTACTTCGCGAGCATCGCCTCGCAACTCGCGCGCTTATCATCTCGCATAAACATTTGACAATTCGCACGCACTTTTCGCTCATTACCGCTCCGACTTTATATAAGTGCCTGCTAGCGTGCGTGCGTGCGTACGTGCGTACGTGCGTGCATTCATCAATCCATTCAGCCATCCACACATTCATCCATCCATCCATCCGAAAATTCCCTTGCCGGCGGATTTATTACTGCAATTTGCTCGCAAATGTTCTACTTAGAAAAATAGAACGTTTGGCAATCGTCGAACGCGCCTCAAAACAATAATGTCCTCCTCCCCAGCGAACGAAATATCGAAATTAACGCAAACAACTGAGTCCCCACTCCACCCATTCTCCGGCTTTTCCAATGCTAATTTGCGCCATTAGATACTTGCAGTAAATAAATAAATATGCCCGGATTGAGGATTTCACATACATCGGACAAGGTTGCTTTGTACATACGATTTTCCTCTCATTTATTTTTCTTCTTTCTTCTTCGTCATCATCATCATCATCATCGTCATCATCATCATCATCATCGGCATCATCATCATCGTCGTCGTCATCATCATCATCATCGGCATCATCATCATCGTCGTCGTCATCATCATCATCATCGGCATCATCATCATCGTTATCATCATCATCTTCTTCTTCTTCTTGTTCTTCTTCTTCTTCTTCTTCTTCCTCTTCTTCTTCTTCTCCTTCTCTAACTTTATATTCAATTTTTCATTTTTTCATTTTCTCTTTTTTCTTTTTTTTTTTTCTTTTTTCGTTTATTTTCCCTTCTACAAATCGATTCTGCATTGACAATCGCACTTAACAATCGTACAATGCGAGTAGGATTATATAATAACATATTTGTTTTATTGTCAACGCAACGCTCACATTTTATATAACTGACAAAAGATTGAATCTAATAGTTAATTTATTATTATTGAAGCTCCAAAAGTTTATTAATTATCATTCGTACATTAATTGTATATTTAACAAATGACTATAAACGGCTAATAATCGTGTAATCAAGCGTATTTCCGCCATTCATTGTTGCATTTAGAATTCGGAACTCTTGATGTCATAAGTCTGTGAAAAACAAACAAACAAACAAAATTTCCTTTCTTTTATATCTTTAAATTTTTATTTTTTTTGTTTGTTTGTTTTTTTCGTTTTTATAATTACGTTCGTTAATGAACTGCTATGTTCACCTTGTAGTCTTGCTTTTATTTCTATTAAAAATATTTAGTTCATATTTCACATTTGTTGCTATACAAATACATGTGTCATTTATATAAGTAGATCAAACAAATGATTTGCACTGCCCGATCATATACTGCTTATTCTGTAGGCTTGACTTAGCAAGACAATAATAATAATAATAATAATAATAATAATAATAATAATAATAATAATAATAAATCTAAAATGAGCGTATGCTTTGTTTCGACCAATTATGTGGTTAGCCATGGATAGTTAATAGCGAGATTGAAATAATCAATGACGTATTAATGTTTAAATTAATAAATGATTCCTTAGCGACCTTCATTATTTTACGAATCTTGTTTAATAAACAATTATTGAGCTTTATTATACTGCGTTTTCCTTATTTTGTAATTGAAAATTTCCTAACGATACTATAGATTTAAGCTTTGAAATTTTTATGGTTGTTTTTCTGTTTTCTGCCACTGTATATAATTTATCGAGGGTGCCCGCTCACTTTCACGCTGTCCTAAAAGTATTTAAAAATTGACGTTTATTAATAATTAGTTATATCACATTGAAAATATTCGATTGCATGCGAATTCTAAAATTAAATGATCTCCAAAATGCCCCAATCTACCATTATAAAAATATTTAAGAATATTATACTTTATACATGCCGGTGAAAATGAATGATTAAAATTGTTATAAAAACAATTTTATTTTGTAATTTCTTGATTAAAATTGTGATAATATTGATTTGAGCTTCATTTGATTTCTACAAAATTCAACTGTTTTTTTTCTTTTCTATCACTTTTTTTATTTTATTTTTTTTTTTTATTTTTTTTTTATTTTTTTTTTTTTAATTTTTTTTTTAAATCAATGTCAATTATGCCTTACTTTCAGAAAAATAACGATAGATTAATGTATGCTAATACTTGAGCAAGTTGAGGACATAAATGAATTTATTTATACATTATTTGATTCTGAAATTGGCACGGGACAATAAACAAAGTACAAGTGTAAATGGTAGTAACGGACTTTCCACTTAGCTTGCATTTTTTATGTTTTAAGGTCGAAAAATATAGAAAATATTTTATACAAATACGGCCTATGATTCTCATCTATCTTCACTTCCCTATAAATCTGTGCCTTTATCATTGAAAATATCATCGATTATATCATACTTTGTTCTGCCAATAGTACATAAGTGATCATACAATTTTTTTAATTTTTAATTAATCAAGCAACTGCTGTCTAAGAATATTACAGGAAGTCGCGTAGACTGCAAGTCTTAATTAATAAATGAAAACTTTATTTCTTTCGAGCACATAAAATTGATATCATTTCTTACAACCGAATCTATGGAACATGAGCTTTTGAATGGACAAGTATTTTATTTATCTTCGTAAGATGACAAAATAATAATACAAATAACATTCGAGGAAAAGCACAAAGTATTCATAAACTAAAAATTTATTCGACAAGGTTGTATGCAAAGTTAATGTCTTATAAATAATACGATTAACAGACGATAATGGCTTTTTATATAAATAATTTAACAAGTTTGTTTACATGCATTCGACACAAATTTCATTTATAGCTTATTTATACGAATATTATTGTTTTTTTTTTTTTTTTTTTTTTTTTTTTTTTTTTTGTACAAATACAATATTTCACAGACATAACTACTATTGATATAATTAAAAAAATTATCCAAGATCATCGGAGATCAATTATTGAATGTCACTTCGATTAGCAAAGTTCAAGGTTTAGGATTACCTATAATAATAGTTTACAAATGAAGTAGCATCAAATTTATTATAAACTTTCGGAATTTGGATGGGAAATTTCGCCTAATGGCATTTAATGGCACATATTTAATATAAAAGATTGCCTTAATATTTTGTTAAAAACATTTCGCAGTCTTCGTGCTCTTATGGGAAACAGCACATATAACGTAAAGGTTAAATTAAAAAGAAAAATGAAAAATGGAAATGATAAAATAAAGAAACAAAGAAAAAATTAAAGACAAACATGGATACGAGGGAATAGGCCGAAATAAAAAGAGATGAAAATGAAAGAAAGAGAACGAAATAAAGGGAAAGGATTGGTATATCCATTGAACGAATAGTTGGTAGGCTCAATTAAAAAATTATGAACAAATGGGAAATGAAAAAAATAGCTGAACCGGGGACATCGAAATGTGTTGTAGAAAAAAGTAAGTCGAGTAGGTGTGGGCGGAGAAGGTCAAGTTGGTCACGGGGTTCAACCAGTTGAAGAGTCTGGGGCCACTAGTCAGTGGTGGAGGCAACAACATCCCTCTCATCACTATCATCATCATCAGCCCCATCATTATCATCACCACCATCATCAAGGCAGTTACTATGCATCACAATCGCATTCTCACAACAATCCCGTCACAACCATGAAGCAGTCTTACATGCAGGTTCGTTTTAATCAATTCAACCTTCTTCGTGCCATTTCATTTTTCTTCAAATATTCATAATTCTTCGTCTTCATTGTCCCGAACAATTACAAAGCTGACATTAAATCACGACATTAAGACCACATTACGGCTCTACAATGGATTAAAATTACTCTCCGTTTTTATGCAAAATATATTCACGTCTATCAAATCTAACAATAAAATTTAATTTTTATTAATTGAGCTTCACGCACTTTATTACATCTGACTTAATAGTGTTGTATTACCATATGCAAATTTATATTCTACAATTAGTGTGCAAATTATAAATATATATATATATATATAATGGTGAAAAAGCATTGATTCCCAACAATAACAACAATAACAACAACAACAAATACTACTACTACTACTACTACTACTACTACTACTACTACTACTACTACTACTACTACTACTACTACTACTACTACTACTACTACTACTACTACTACTACTACTACTACTACTACTACTACTACTACTACTACTACTACTACTACTACTGCAATTCGTATGTAAAAAATGCTGGCCTGTTCTTATTGACTTATTATTTGCAAATCTATAATTATGAATTGATAAATTTTCAGACTTTTTTTTCTGAATATTATAATACTTTTTTTGAAACATTTAGAAATCTGACAATAATCCATAAGCTCAAAATTATTAACAATGCTACGCTATTGCGGCTGACTTATTAATCGAAATTATGCATAAATGAAAATATTTACTTATAATATTATCATTTATTTATATGAATATGGCAAAGAAGGTTGCACGTAATACAGGTCGTTATATGCCATTATTATAATTTTAGTATTTATTGATAATAAATTCAACCTTTATCATTTAAAATGTTAATCAAAATGTTAATTTAAAGTGTTCTTCAATCGTTAAAAAACCTAATAATAAAAATAAACTAAAGAGCGTATATTTTACAATTATGTGATTTTTCTATTAAAATCTAATAATAATTTTATTATATGAAACATCATGATCAAAATTAATGTGGATGAAATTCCAAAAGATTTTAAAAGTATTTGATGAGAAAATATTTGAAAATTTTTCATTTAGGATAAATGTAAAATTTTCAATTATATCTTTATAAAAGTAATTTGAAATAAAATTATATTTATGAATCTAAGAGTCCTAGGCTTTTTAAGTACAGTTAGGCATTATATTAGTGTTAATTAAAAAAAATTACTATTATAAATTATTATTGTTTGTTAAATTACAGAAAGCAAAAAATTATAATATATTTGTAAATTCATTGTTCAATGCAAATATAATATAATAATTTGATTCAATAAAAGAATTGAAAAACAATATTTTATTATTATAAAATAGCAATTTTATACATTTCTCTAAAATAAGTATGCCAACTATAAGAATCAATGAAATTTATCCAATTTGACATGAATTTTCAATTTTTCAGAACTATGTATTGCTGTAGCAATACATTTTATAATTTATATTATTATTATTATTATTATTATTATTATTATTTCTTTTTTCTTTTTTTTTTTAACAAAAGTGTATATACTATTTTTTCATTGTTTATATTATGCTTTAAGATTCATCCTTTTCCTCATTTTGTTCGGAACTTCTACATGTTGGTTCGTCATCTTATCCGTAAGAATTCGTATTAAAATTTTTCATCGATTTATTCAGCTTTAATAGTTTACTGATTTGTTAATTCTTGTACCGATATATCGAATCCGATATAAATTTCAAAAAATTATCACAAAAGTGAAATAAATAAATAAATAAATATATATATATAAAATATATATAAAAATTCTATTTTTCCCCATGTAATAGTTATTAATTATTGTTTCATTCATTAATCGAATAATTTCTGTCAAGATCATTTAAATTAGCCTTTTTTTATTATTTATATTGCAATTTCCTTACTACAACAATTATTTACATAGCACGCAGTGTAAAATCAATGGTTGTTTGTTTTTTGCGCGCACTTTCTTTTATTTATGGGATTGAAAGCATTATATGAATGTTTTATCTTTTAACATTGCTTTATTAGCAAATTTTGCGTCTACCTGTGCGTGTTCGACATAAGAATCGAACGTATTCCATACATATGCATGCATGTATATAAGTAGGAAATACTTTGATCCATGTATAATCTGTATGACCAACCTATGCATATAATTATAATCTATCCTTGTATGAATTTGTAAGTATAGTAGTAACGCTTTGAGCAATACTATGAATATAGAATTGTTAGGGAAGGTTCTTCCGCTAATACTTTTACTAAATAATTCATAAGATTTGCATAAGTTTAATTTTTAATTGCAATCGCTTATCGCCTCGAATTATTCAGACACAATCGTCAACGTCCCTTAAAAATCTCCACGATATTATGTATTATATGCATGTTAAGTACAGTGAAATTAACTTTAAGCAATAAATAGAGAGAAATGGAAATGAATTTATCTAATTGTATAAATAAATTATTAAAATTATCGTTCAGAGTAGCAATGTTATGGAAAAATGAAATATTAAACCTGATATTAATGAAAATAAGCGACTAAATCAGAATATTAAAACATTTATAAACTACTTAGATGTCCAATTCAATGAGGGCATTTAATTCTTTTCGTAAAATATAAATAGCAAATAAAATTCTTTGTTAATTCATATTAATCTTGTCAATTAATATACTCAATGAATAGAATTTATTTATTATATTTATTTACTTATGGAGTCGCGAGCCGTAGAATATATTAATCATTAAAGAACTAGATAGATTTATCTGCTTATCTTAATATTATTCGTGATGTATAATTTATCATTAATATCATTAGGGCATCTATTGATCTATATTAATAATTATAATAATAATAAAATGGATAGAATAACAGAAGGGCAACGCTGATATTATTTAATATTTGTCGATATTCAATCAACAATGTTGTTGTAAAAGCAAAGAAAATATATAAATTGTGCCCATGTTTACAGTTGACATGGGTTTTTCATGACGACGAAGCCCAAATCAACAAAAAACTGCCAAAGGAATTATTACTAAGGTGTGTAATGATAATAAAATGAAACAAATATATGAAATAGATAACTATCGTATGTATTTCAGAATATTGTCATACTTGGACGTTGTTTCCTTATGTCGCTGTGCTCAAGTAAGCAAAGCATGGAATGTCTTAGCTCTCGATGGATCAAATTGGCAAAGAATCGATCTCTTCGACTTCCAACGAGATGTAGAGGTAACGACGTCAAATGTTTTACTTCCTAGCGGAGAATCCGCGAACATAAAAGTTTATACTTTGATTTTCTTAAAAACTTTAATGTCAAATCGTTTGAACATTAGCACAAATGACTATCGTGTTACACTCGGTGCGGATTATTTTTTGTATTAATTTGTATTAATCGATTAATATTTTGTATTTTCCAAACATAAATGACCGAATAATAATTGCAATGGATTTTTTTATTTTTTTTTATTTTTTTATTTTATCGTTTACCGTATATGGGTAGGTGATATTTAAAAATATTCCGCGATATTCACTTTTAAATATCGATTCGTTAAGTTGGAATAGAACGTTATATGCCAAATATATATATATATATATGCAATTTCCCTTATGAAATGAAACAAATGGAATAATAGATCGTTGAAATAAAAAATGACTTTTGGAATCATGGGGTGCATTTGAGTTCTGAATTTGAAAATTATTTAACGCTATTTAAACGAAAGCCATGAAACAATAAATGATAACAAAATTAATATCAATATTTAAAGTATAATTATTTTAAATTTACTTGCACAATATGAAAAATTACCAAACTCAAACACATTAGTAATGCATACACTTAGCATGCTAGTATTTTCTAAATATTAAAATGTACGCGGAGATGAAGAAATATTTGGGAAGAAACATTTTAAATCGTTACTTTGTAAATACCGCGGAGCATGGCGAATAGAAGGCGCCATTTCCAAATGCATGGTAAAGCCGGAGTGGATCGTAAGAGAGCGAATATAGGACGAATTTACCAAACCAGCCAATGCACGCAATTTATATAAAACTAACAGCGAGCACACAAAGTACAAAAGCCGAGCGGAATTTGAGTAGGGAATTACACATTAGAAGAGTCAATGCCGGGGAATCGAAGACGAGTATCTAGGCGAGCGGAGCTCAATCGCTAAACAGGGGAGCTGCGTCAGCGATTAAAACGAGATAGATAGCGATTTTAATGCTGTGCCGGGCATACAGGAGCAAGCTCAGCTGTCGTTAAAGAACAAATAGGAAAATGGAGCCGTTGACGTTTCAATCGGTACTCTTGTTCGGGAATGCACGTAAATGGGAAGTGTGCGCGAAGACAAAGCGCGAGGAGAGCGAAGAATGGAATGATCGCCGAAGTAATGAGAACGTAAGAAGGAATCATCTAAAAGGCGACAGAGAGCTAAATGTTTTGGCATTATTCAGAGATAATCGAAGTGAGAGAGTCCATTACGAGTAGCTATTCGCATTGGTAGCAGTCTGGTATAAGACCACTTAAAAAAAAAAAAAAAAAAAAAAAAAAAAAAAAAAAAAATAAATAAATAATATATAATTCGAGTAATAAGCAAGAGTAAACATATTGGATAACCATTCGCGTCTTAACTCTCCAGACATTGCGATATCTCCAGCTGCGCGAATGAGCTTTCAAAAATACTCGATCCACTTTACGTAATCCAATAAACGATATATTTATTCTGCAGTATCTATGAAAATCCAATGTGAAGGGGCGAAATAGTCGCAAGCGTATTATAAGATTTTGAGATCAAACGAAACGCAGTATATTTCTAATTTTTATCTTATAAAGCAAAAGACATTAGTTTAATTTTCGTTTGGTGCATTACGAAGGTATGATGAATTATTTTCAATTGGCATCGTATTAAGAGGTGGAAAAACTATAAATTATATAAGCCTTGCTCGATTCGTTATTTACACCACTAATGCAATCACGTTATTTTATAATTTCACTTGCTTAAAGCATATTATAGTTTTATTTAATAGCCGCGAAAGTGTTATAGATTTTACTTAAAAGACGTAGGAAGACGTTTGTTTGTTTGTTTGTATGTTTTTTTTTTTTTCGTTCTTTTGATTTTTTGATTTTTCCATAATTGTACGTGTTTAATTACGTATAAAATAAAATATAATTAAAATACCTGCGTTACTTGGAGCAGGAAAAAGTACAAAAATCAGGAATTTTACGATTAATATTTACTGCATGATACATTAAGCCAAATAATAATTTCTACGTTCGTAAATGCTAATTAATTAAATTTTTGATATTATTGTTGCTGTTATTATTGTAAAGGCTTAAAGGAAAAATTTCCAAACAACTGTATTAAATAGTAAAGTGCTGCTATTAAAGTATTATGTAAGATACCTTTACGCGTATTGCGCCTTAGAATGTACGAATCTGTCTAATAAAATTATCGAATTAATATGGGTTTATAAGCTGTATAAAAAAAAATAAAATAAATAAATAAATAAATAAAAAAAAAAAAAAAAACACGAAGAAATATGAAATGCCTGTAAATGGCCACACGACCATTGCTCACGGATACAATGGGCTATGAATCAGTTTAACCAGTTAGTATTCGTAGCCAAAGACCAAATACGCTTATATTCCAAAGAAATAACGAAACGTGCTCGTTTACGTGGCAAACCGAAATATTTCGTTTTTCATAAGGCAAACAAAACGTGCTAGTTTCCACAACGTGCACCGTCTAGCTTTTAGTTTTGCGGTTTTGCATGAAATTGCTGCAAATACATAATCCGGTATATCACGTTAGATAGTGTTTTATATCGCGAATGGTTATTAAATTAAAAAGCGAATGTTCTCATGGCGTGTGCTTTTCTTGTCATTATTGTATAAGCGCAAAAATGTAATCTAATGGTCGTCACGAAACATTCTAACGTAAAGTTCTATTTCAAGTCTTAGATTAAAATGATTAATAAATATGTTATAAGCATTTTGCTATATTTGAAGTTAATTTGATGATGGTTTTGGTACGTGATGCTTTTTTTTAATGGATTCGTTACCGGGAATCACTTTGATATGCGTATTGCGCAGCTAGGCACTTGAACATTTGTATATTTGTATGAGAGAGAGAGAGAGAGAGAGAGAGAGAGAGAGAGAAGCAGAGTTTTTAAAAGAAAACGATGGAGGTCAAATTCGTTCTTATCATTTCTTCCCTTGGAAAAGTATATCTGATAATGCCATTATTTCAAATAGAAATTTTATAAAATTCTCTTTCTTTATCGAATGAAAGATCTGATGTATTCAATTTTGACATCGTTCATTCTTCAAATTTATCGGTTAGGGCGATTAATATTATGCAAGTAAAGAAATATCCAAATAATTGAACTGAAATATTAAAGTAAAAATAGCCTCATTTTGCAAAATAATTTCTTCACGCGGTATTGTTGCAAGTGATGAAAAAAAAAAAATAGCAACGCAAATAAATAAAAAAATAAATAAAAAAAAGTAATAAATAAAAGAGAACAAATATTTGCCGTATAGTTACGAAGCCATGTAAAATAATTTTATTGGAAAAAAATTCGACCCAATATTTCATACAAATCCACCTAATGGATAATATTCTAAACGGACTTTACTATTTAATTTTCACGATTTATAATATTACAAAATACTTAAGCATTCGTAGGTTTCGTTTGAATTGATGAAACTTCCGACTGGATAGGCGATACTACTGTGTTCCATCCCTTAGCCTAAACTTACTTTTATTAGGCTTAAGGTAACCGCGAGCCAGGTCATTGTTGCACAGAACGGGTCGCTCTCCTGCAAATTCCAACGTTATGATTTTTACTAATCAATGAAATTATACGTACGTGATCTCTTTCTAAGTGCATCACTGTTATTCTAGGTTAAACATAATAATAACCATTGAATGGTTGCAAAAGGTTTTTCCTCCTTGATTAACCTTCGTACAATTGTAGAGAGATTCGATGATGCAAACGCGAAAATCAAAAAGTAATGCGTGGGAATATTCCTTGCTCGGAGGCCGACCTCACCTTGACTTAGTAAAAACAAACACACGCACGCACACAAACGCACGCACACGCATACACAAAATAAAAAAGAAAAAAATTTAGTGGAAAAAAAGTTAAGCCAACCACCGCATAGACATAGACTAAGAAACATGTAATAAGCTGGTGGGATAAATATGTTACGACCGCGTTTAAAGGGCCCAGTGATCGAGAATATATCGCGTCGATGCGGCGGATTCTTACGGCAGCTGTCGTTACGCGGCTGCCAGAGTATCGGCAACCTGTCGATGAGGACGCTGGCCCAGTCCTGCCCTAACATCGAGGAACTAAATCTGAGCCAATGTAAGAAGATCTCGGACGCGACGTGCGCGGCCCTCAGCAGCCACTGCCCGAAGCTCCAACGACTGAACCTCGACTCTTGCCCGGAGATCACGGACCTCTCCCTCAAAGACCTCGCGGACGGCTGCCCCCTCCTCACCCACATCAATCTCTCGTGGTGCGAGCTGCTTACGGATAAAGGAGTCGAGGCCCTGGTGCGCGGCTGCCCGGAGCTCAGGAGCTTTCTGAGCAAAGGCTGCCGGCAACTGACCGACCGAGCGGTCAAGTGTCTCGCGCGCTTCTGCCCCAAGCTCGAGGCCATGAATCTGCACGAGTGCAGGGTAACGTATGATCCTGCGCACTCCACACACGACTTTACAAAATATCCGGCGACATACCGGTCTCATAACTCTTTGCCTTTCCTATTGCAGAATATAACGGACGAGGCGGTAAGAGAGCTGAGCGAGAGGTGTACCCGGTTGCATTACGTTTGCATATCCAACTGTCCGAATTTAACGGACGCGACACTCGTCACGCTCGCGCAACACTGTCCTCTTCTCAGTGTCTTGGAGTGCGTGGCCTGTGCCCACTTTACCGACGCTGGATTCCAAGCACTTGCGAGGGTAAAATAACGTGCGAGCCAATCGCCGCCAAAAATCGTCTAAAAATCCCCACCCACCAACTACTTCTTCTTAATAATATTAATGCTATTTTCTCGATAGAATTGCCGACTGTTGGAGAAAATGGACTTGGAAGAATGCGTCCTCATAACCGACGCGACGCTCATTCATTTAGCCATGGGCTGTCCACGACTAGAGAAACTTGTGAGTTTTGCTCGCTCGATTCCAATTTACACACTGTTGTACACTCGATGCGTTGCCCTATGAGAGCATGGAGGAGTTACTTCTGCTAGTTTCCATTATTTTATCATCTTTTGGATTCCGTCCTTTCAATAAATCAAACGGACAATATTCGACATGCTAAACGATGTCAAATTGGCGCGTAGTACTTTTGCATTTCGTTCGATAATCCATCTACGCGATGTAACTCGTTAAAACCTCGTCTCCAAGGCATGTTGATCTTTCGCGTGTGTAAAACGTCTTTTAACGACGTATTTCCGATAACAACGACAAGTCGATGTGACGAAATGACGTGAGCGCTAATATTCATTTGACCATCGCAACTATCTATTACCTACGCAAAGGCTAAGATCTCTCGGAATTAATATCACAAGAGGGTTTCGCGACTGAGCGAATCGATGTACTCGAACTTTGTACAACATTACCTATAGACGCGCGAGCAACGTCAATGGAACGGCGAACAACGGAAAACGCGTGTAAAGTGTATGCATTAAATTTAACGAGGGATCAATCGTCATTCGCCACCACTAACTAATATATCTTATATTTTTCACAAAGAGTCTGTCACATTGCGAACTTATAACCGACGAAGGTATTAGGCAGTTGGCACTCTCGCCGTGCGCCGCCGAACACTTGGCCGTGCTGGAGCTCGACAACTGTCCGCTTATCACTGACGCCAGTCTCGATCACCTACTGCAAGCTTGCCACAATCTCGAGCGCATCGAGCTTTATGACTGCCAATTAATCACAAGGGCTGGCATACGTAGACTCAGAGTAAGTAAACACGAGGAGTAGAGTCCGGTGCGCGCAATTAGTTCGTTTAAATGCCAAGCAAACGGCAATTTTACAAGCTATTATGTATTGCTTTACGTATGCGCGACGCATTGGCGTTAAATTGGAAAAAGTTGTTTAAAAAGATCTTTAATGGGAAATGCCTTGTGAATTATTGTTTTCCCCGAGTGTTTCGAATGTAGCATTTAAAATGCAATGAAAGCATAACAAAGCATTAAACGCTTTGTAATGGTCCTATATAATGCTCAACGCCATAACAATGCAAATAAGCGGTAAATTAAATAATGAAAAATAAGTTTTAATGCCGAGAACTAACTAACTACGAGTAAATAAATGCGCAAATGCTTATGTGTTCTTACTTAACGGGCCGTCGTTTCTAGGATTGCTCGTTGATTTTCATATCCACGATGCGGTGAGTAACGACGCACAAGGATAAACGAACGGAATTTATTATCATTCTTATCTCTCCTCCTCTTCATATATCCGGGCAGCGAGCCTCGCTCATTATAACTTATCTAAAACGAATTTCAATAGGCCAAACTACCAACTGTACGTAATGCTTTTGCTTTTCAGACGCACCTGCCAAACATTAAAGTACACGCGTACTTTGCACCAGTGTCGCCTCCTCCGAGCGCAGGCGCCTCGCGACAACGATACTGTCGCTGCTGCGTCATTCTGTGATTCCGTACCGTCGTGTACACCCGGTACCACGTCCTGAGCCTATGCCGCTCGAGCCCCAGCAACCGCTGGTCAACGGCTTACGTAATAGCCCCCGCGGCCTGAAGCGGAGACGCGCGCTGATCCATTTTTACGAGATAACGGCGGCGCTCGGTACGAGCGCCTGCGCGCGCGCGCGCACACACACACACACACACACACACAGAGAGAGAGAGAGAGAGGTTGAGAGAGAGAGAGAGATAGAGAGAGACGTAGGTACAAGGACGGAAGGCTTACAGGAGCATTTGGGAGGCAAGAAATACAACGAGGAGATGCGCCCCTTGCATATAAAGTCCTACCGATTGGACGTACTTTCTTCGGGCCCAAGCATGGCTCGACCTCGGGGCTCGCTTCGCTCCCTTTCCATACGCGTTGTTGCGAATAATTCTTTTCCACTTTCTTTAACGTTAATTTTTCAACCCTCCGTTCCCTCTATCCCTCCATCCCACCCTCCCCCTTTAATCCAACTCATCGTATTAGGTCGTGTAACCGGGGGAGAGGGACGAGGAAGAGGACGAGACGAAGGGCCGGAGATCGCACAAACTTTTAAGGATAATCTAAACGATATAAACTTGTATATCGTCAACTTCCTCTTGGGCTACCGAGAAGCATAAGAAAGAATGACGTGGCACATCGAAGCATCTCCCCTTCCGAGGACTACGCTACAGGAGGAGGAGACTACTCAGACATCTACACACGATGCATTTTAGTATTTTAGGTTTATAACGGCCGACTACACGAGGCGAGTTCATTGTCGTTCAGAAGACTCGATCTACGCGCCTGCGCGAGTCACCCTCTTGTGAAAAAAAAATCATTCAGCGCCCCAATGGGATACACATTCCAACATTATTATTATGGTTATTGTGTTCACGATGTAACGAATGCCAATCTTGTCGGCACTGAATCGTTTCTTTTCATGAGACTCACTCAATTTTAATACTAATAATAATTATAATAATTACAAATTGCTGGAATAATGATAATAATGATGATGGCGATGATAATGATGATACTGATGACGACGACGATAATATTAATAATAATATTAATAATAATGATAAGAGTTATAATAATAATCATATTAACGATAAATGATAATGATCATTATTACGATAAAACATTTATCGCATCTCCTCGAGTGTCAATGGAGCCATCGATTGCGTGGGCAGGCCAACATTGACTGGAGAGTTCAGACTGATAAAACGAATCAAAGCGTTATTTAAAGCAGAAGCAAAACAAATAAATGCAGACAAAAGACATGGTTGACTTTACCAGCGTTAACGATGCCGGTGTATCTTAATCTTTCATACGACACACTTACAATTCGAATATTAAAACCCGTTGCTCATTCGATGAATTACCAAAGTTTGAAGAAGATCCATGATCGATATTACGAAATTAGTCGGCGCATCTTAATACTGCGAGATAGTACGATTCTTGTCAAAAGTTATTAATTTACAATGCCAATGAAAACTTTATGTGTGTGTTACTCTGTTTTATAAGCGATCTTATAGTCGTTGTAAATCTTTTACCATTCACATTTAATTCGACCTTTTTACATGTTGGCTAATTTGTGCGACAACAAACAAACGCGAGCATTTCAAGGAGGCGGATCTTACCCTCCCCAACTCCATCCCCATCCCCCAT
>NW_011948412.1:8914960-8930140 GCF_000503995.2 Ceratosolen solmsi marchali
CCCCCCCCCCCCCCCAACCTCCCCCCGCCATCGCAATTATAATTAATAAGCGGGGGAGGAATTAAGTTTTTTCAGTAACGCTTTTAAAACTTCCCGTGATAATTTTAGCACAGTAGCGTCGAGCACCTTGCGTTTCTTTTACTATTTTTTACACGTTTTATTAATCGTATGATTATACTTTCATGCCGGCTCTTTCAAATAAAGTACATACATTTAATTTATATATATATATATATATATATATATATATATAGATAATTTGAGGAGAGGCTGGATCAACCATTTCCCAATATCTCGTTTACTCATTATCACCAGTTCCTTGTCTAATATTTATTGTTACTTCTCAATTATCACTGCCTACCCTTCAAAGGGCACTTGTCTTTATTTTTATTTTTCTTTTTTTTTCCTTTTTTTCTTTTAGTCGATTGTTTCGCATCCCTGCGACTCCATTTCAGTCGCATCGTCCCATTAAAATATCAGTTAACTAATCCTTTATAGCATTTTAAAGCATACTGTGTATATTTACTATATCTGTAATTGTAACAGACATGCAAAAATTAACCCAAGGAGTATGAGTTATATATATATATATATATATATATATATATATATTAAAAAAAAAAAATATATATATATACTCCATAAGAAAAAATATAGTTAAGATATGTTTTATACGCTGCATGTTGATTGTAGATGAGTATGCGTTATCATCGTATAAAGCTCTCATACAGAATCTATAAATTCTTGTAAAATAAGTGATGTTCGATGCGTTTATATTTATGATGAAGAGGAACAGATTGAAAATATAATTTACCATAAGTCTTTAGTCTTATTTTTTGTTTATAATTTCAATGTTTTTTTTCCGTTGCTTATTATATATATATATATATATATATATAATTAAACCAATTTAATGATGGTCAGAAATTTTAACGTATTGTGGACCAGTCCATCGATAACCCTGTATAAAACTTCTTTCTTTTCATTGAGCCGCTGTTCAATAATTTTTTGAAAATTCTAATGTTAATAAATTACAGAAGTAGAAAAAAAAATATTCTGAACGAATATAATTGAAAAATGAAAGGAAATTGGAGAATGATGCAATTGATAAATGAATAAGAAGTTACTAGTTTGACGAATTTAATAATCCAGTTGAATGATATTGGTGTCTTCATAAAGTAGCGCGAACGGTTGTTATACTGTGAATTAGAGATCGAACGAGCAAGTGTTTGGCTGTGCAATAGATTAGAAGAAAAAAAAATGGTACAGACGCTATGAGAGACAAAATCGGCTTTGGTATTTTTTTCTGTGCCCCTTTGTTTAAAAATATATGTCTTCTAGAAGAATATTAATCCCACAAAGACTATCGAATTATATATACTGAATATGTATTTTGGATATAAATGAAGCTTAAACAATCGATTGATTTGTATGTAAGAAAAAATAATATTTCAACGATATTTTAGTGGAATAAACAATGGCTTGTATAAATAATTATAATGTGAAATTGAAAGGAATTTACCGAAAGGAGAAATTAACTTTCATTTAAAAATCGTTCTCTAATTGCTTGTAAAAGAAATATCTTTCTTCCTCTACGTTCGAGTATTATTCGTTTAAGCTACATTCATATCCCCATAATTGTTGTCTAAAATGTCAAGTACAAAAATAAGAAGAGAGGCGAATTAATAGGTACAATAAAAACTACAAGAATAGTGCAAAATAAAATGTGGCCTATTCCCAGGTCAACGAGTGTCGATCACGTAACTCTTCACAAGTGTAATCCAACGTACGGAAGCAAGATCAGAAAAAAATTCTTCAAGCCGATTAACATTTCACTGCTTCGGTAAGCTGCAGTCTACCATGTATATATTTTCATTAATGTATGTACAATAAAATATATTCGAGATAATATCGTATAATTTTTCATAATTCAGAAACAAAAAGCATAATTGCAATCCTTGTAAGGGCTGGTAATGCTCGAATTGTCAAATCCTTGGATAAATTTGTAACCACCTGCTCGAAGTTATATATCGATTGTGATTATCTTATTTAACAATCTACAACGATTTATCAATCGTTTAACAATTCCCTAAACAAATCCTACGAATTTTTGTTCTAATCGATAGAAAAATCTTGAAATCAAACGACAATATAGTGTTGTTTATACAAAAATTTTCCAACCATTCATTTACGGCATAATGTCAATAATACCGCACATGTATTACCACGAATTTACATTATCATGTCTTAATAGAATGTAAACGAATGAAACTTTATTATTTTCATTAATAATCGTTTAAGGTAAGTTTATATATATATATATATATATATATATATATATACGTCACGCACACACCCACACACACCCACACACACCCACACACCCACACACACACACACACACACACACATTATAATTATTAATAAATGACCAAGACAATCGACAATAATAATTTAATCTATATTTTTATATCAAATTATGATTATAATATCCATTTTACAATTCATCTCTTTCTCAATTTTCCTACAAATAAATTTTCCATATTGTATTGCAAATAACGATGGCTATAAATACATTTAGTTTCTGTCGCGTACGAGCCTATTGTTAAGATGCTTAGTCAGGGCAGTTGTATAAAATTGCATGACTAATACGTACTTTTTAAAATTATACTAATAAAACGCTACACAGTTATATTAAGTAACTTCTCAATGATCGTTATAAAAAAAAGTAGATCAATCACATAGTAAAGAGAAGTACTAAAAAAAAAATTGAATATGTGTTATAAATGTTGCTTGTACATTTTAAAATGGGATATGAAAAGGCCAGTGGGGAAACGTTAGACTATGCAATATATTCTAATTTTATACTTTTTAATCTGAAATTAGCAAATTTTGATATTATACTTTACTGTATTGTGCATTATTTAGCTTCGCATAAACATTATATCGCGAGCGTTAGATTTTATTTGACTGCAAATTTTACCTTTATGTAATACTCCATCGAGTATTGCAAATGTAGAATGCAAACAAGTACTGAAATATATTTTATACGACAGTGCAATTTAAAGCGACGTACTTTTTTTTTTTCTTCATTCATTTCAAAAACAAAACGTATTTAATTTAATTTTTGAAGCTTAAAATTTGACGTGTAATGACTATAATAAAACGTCGATGATAGAGCATTCGAAAATTACATGTCACGCTTACCTACGATTATGGTTATGAATTTATGAATATAACCATACAAAAGAATATATATATATATATATATATATATATATATATATTGAATAATTTATTAGATATTTATATATTTTATTGTAAAACTTTGAACAAAATATTCTAACTATGCATTCGTAAACAAAAAAAAAAAAAAAAAAGAAGAAAAAAAAGTAACGGGCCAATGACAACAATATTAAGATTTTTTTTTGTTTCTTTTGTTTCTTTTTTGTTTTTACGCAAATTCATAATGCAAAATACGTATACTTATACTATAAATACATAAATAAATGTACATTTGCCTTTATGACATATTGTTTATCGAATCGAATCGAATTTTCCCAATCTCCTTGCGAATTATTTTCAATTATTTTCGATTAATTCCAATTCATTTAATTCCAATTATTTTCAATGGCAGGAAATTAATAGAAATATGATGAATGTTAGGGGACGTTAGCCATGCGTACGTATCTCTACATAATTACATGGTTGTTGGATAAGACGCTACCTTATTAGCATTAATTTTCAACTATTTGTTTATATTTAGTAGACGTATAACCGTATCCAATGCGTAGATTATTCATAATATTTTTCAGCTTTGACTTTCGGGTCTCGAAATAGAAGAAAATAACTTTTTAATTCACACCTCGTCGTTTTACGATGCCTCTAATGCATTTAACGACAAAGTAAGCATTTAATGTTCGTTTTGTCAGTGAATTTTTCGTAAAACTTTGTTTTTGTTTTTTATTTTAATTTTTTAATTTTTTTTTTTAAATATACTCTTCCAATCGCTATCGCATGAAAAGAACACAACTATTTATTGTTCGTCCTTGATTTTGAAAATGCATTAATGAATTTTTTTGCAAGGAAAAGTACAATTTAATCCTAATTGTCTTATCTAATTTTGCTTATAAGATCTTGAAGCTCGTTAGCTGTTAATGCTGCATAAAGAAAACAATATTTTGAAATTTTATTCACGCACTTTTCATGTGTTTACCAAACAAAGTATTCAATAACAAAATTAACTTACAATAAAATTGTTACTACCATCTACGTTGTAATAGTAAAACTGAACCTGCTAATTTATGACCATACGACATATACGTCAAAATGAATCGACACTCTACATACAAACATAATGGATAAAAAGAGTAAAAATATGTTTTTAAAAACTCGTTGTTTTATTTGGTTAAGTATTGTCAAGCATTAATATGGCCGTCGTCCATTAACTTTACAATACCTGGTAATTAATAATAACTGATTTGCTGCCCAATGCGATTAACGATTGAGCAAAATATGGCCAAATACTGATTATGCCCCGACCAATGGTATATATGGGCCGCCTCCATATTAATAGATTAATGAAATTTATGTAGAAAATCATAAGCAACGGTGATACGATATTATTTCATTGCAATAAATTTAACTTTCCATTTTTAAATGATACTTTCGAGCCTCTATCGCGCGATCGTTACGAAGCACTTTTTCACTTACGGTCGTATCATCTATAGAACATAAATTACCGACAACAAGCGACGCGGAATAATTAATAAACGATCGAGTGAAGATTTTCGTTAAAAAAAAAAATACTTTATTACCACACGAGCGAGCAGGCGATACAGGTTAAATTAAATAGTAAATAAATTTTCAATATAGCACAGTCATATTAATAATATATGACTTCGTTATCATTTACAATTACAATAATAAAATTCTTTAGTCGTCCCCCCCCCCTCCCAATGCTATTCCAAGTCTAATTTGGAGCGCTAATATTTTTTAAAATAAAACACCTCAATACACACACGCATATCAAACAGTGTATTAAACTTGATGTTAAATTTATAGAGTATGTTTTCCAGTTTAATAGTACAATTCGCGTGTTCATATGAATTCATAACTTTTAATTAAAGAAACTGAGAAAAGTAAATTACGTTCGAAAGGCTATGATCGCATATATATATGTATATATATATATATATATATATATATACACATATCGTATTGCAAATAAACGAGAAAAAAAAATATATAACATTCAGCGTCGTTTGTTTTAGCGCTCGATTGGCATCACTAATTACTGGCACTGTAGATTTGATTTTACAAGTTAAAAGCTTCAAAATGCAATTTCACGGCTCAAGAAAAATAATGAGTACAGCGTAGTAGACTAGTAATCGTCACTCCTGCCGAAAGTTATTCTCAAGCGAAAAATGAATATTCCGTTTCTAATGAATTCCGAGCATTTATTCATTTATCTATTTATATGTATTGGACTTGTAAGGAGGCTCAGTACGGGTAGAGTGAAATCTAGGAATACAATTATTCTATCGAGTGCTCGATAATGTGAATTAATTCCTACTAACTAATGGCTTGCAATTCGTTTATCAGGATGTTTGCGCGATGACATCGTCGAGCGCTTTTATTACACGTCCGAGAGCAGTGCGGAGCAGCCGATGCACTACGAGACCGACGTGCAAGTGGAATTACTAATAATCGGGCGCAAGGTCTCGTGGATGGAGGCAAGGATGCTCTGCCCGTTGTACAGCGACCAGTCTTCGAAAGCTTCGTCCATCGACCTCGAGGCCCTACTCGCGAATCCAGCAAGGATGAAATACTTGGCGAAAAGACGCGGCAAAACGCGCAACAACACCCTGGCTGTTATAACCGACGAGGACCAAGCGAACTGGCTCGCGCGAATGCTATCCGAATCCAATTATCGTACGTCATTTATTCATTAATTGTTTTGTTAATTAAGGAGGGATGCGCATTTATTGAGTGGCATCGCGGCTAAGCCTTAGGCCCCTAAATCTCTCTCTCTCTCTCTCTCTCTCTCTCTCTCTCTCTCTCTCTTTCAATCGCTTTTCAATCGTTTCGGATCTTAAGGTTACGACGGTCTCTGGATTGGCGGTTATCGGAAAAACAAGACCAACGGCTGGAGCTGGATAAGCGATGGCAAATCGAAGGCCAGCCGAGTCCCGAAGAAGATCCTCTTCGAAAGCTATCCGTCGTGGTACCACGTGTCCTCCAAGATCAGCTCGCAGCAGAATTGCTTACTCTTCAATAGGATCGGCCACGACATACCCGTTTTCATACCGGAAAATTGCCAGCTGCGCCGGCCCTTCATTTGCCTGCGAGACGGTAAAGCAATAACATAATTTATTTTATTTACTCGATATGCCCGCGGCCCTATTTCAATATATATATATATATATATATATATATATATATATAATTAAATCTCATCACACAGCTGCTTTCTCTTCTGTTAAATAGTCGTTTGTGGTGTCGCTGATGCTACTGTGACTGCCACTGCCAATCTGATTAAATTCTAAATACCGATTATACTCGAAAGAAAGTAATCGATCGATCGATCTATCATCAAAGACTCTATCGATCAACGTGATTATCTTATTTTACCGGTGAACCCAATGAACATTGAAACTTTTATTATATTCCTATCCGAATGCGAAGTCGAGCGGTCCTTTGACCAATCCGAGACATTACTGCCAATATTCATAGAGATCCAAGATTTCTAAGATAAAAATGAAGGACTGTAAATTAGGATCGCGAATGGGATGTCAAAAGCACTGTAAAGTAATAATAACAAACGCATCGATGCAATCGACGCCCATCCCCATGACATTACAAACGACAATCCAATAATGGACGTTGTAATGATCTTTCGCGGGCACTTTCAGACGCAACGTACGATCAATCGCTAATACGGCAATGTTTATTTTCATCATTTTTCAGTGAAGCGCAAATTGGCGGACAAAATTTCAGAAAGCTCGAGTATCACCGTCGATGGCTATCGTTACACCCTGTACAGCGTTGTGGACGATAATGAGGTTCATTATGTCAATACGGGCACGCAAAGGCTCAATGGCGGCGGTATCACGTGGAAGGATGCTAATATCGAATGCAAAAGGCGAGGAAAGGAGTTGGCGATGATTTTCTCCAACGATGCCGCAACTGCGATCGCGGACATGATGCTCAAAAATCGACCATGTATGCCAACTACCAAAAATATTCGCCCACGCAACCGATAGCCGAGTATTCGAGCATTTTTGTATCTCGTTCCAAAGAAAATTAAACGCAATCCCCCAAATACGGCAGATATCGACGATAATTAATCTCGTGCTTTTGCCGGTTTTCATATCTATTTTCATGACTATCGCTAACCATCGGCTCGATAGATTGTTGTTTTTCTTTTCTTTGTTTGTTTGTTTGTTTGTTTGTTTGTTTTTTGTTTTTGTTTTGTTTTTTTGTTTTTGTTTTGTTTATATATATAGAAGACGGACCTTACGTGAAATTATTGATTATTTATAATTCAACGTTAAAATTGATTTTCATTAAAAGTTAAATCGAGTATTGGAGATAATCGTCTAATGAGTGATTTGTTGTTGTTTTCTTTTTCCTTTAAATTCAATAAGTGTTTAATTTGATAAGTGACGGTTTATTATATTGACTGTAACTCGGCAGATTTAAAATTTTTTTTTTTTTTTTTTTTTTTTTTTTTTTTTTTATCCATTATATCTGTTGTAGAATCTTCATTCTCGCGTCGGTTATCGCCACTACGTAATTGCAATAAAAATGTAGTGAATTTTTGCAAAATACTTAATAGAGACCTTTAATTTCATCAATTATTTCGATGAACCGAATAATGACTAAGTTAACCAAGTGACGCTGCCTGCGCCTGAATCAGATGGTTAATCAGTCAACCGAAGAGCATCAATTATCTATTCGTTTTTTGTAATTGCAAGTAGCGGATATTATTTGGTATAAAAGAACGTCGACAATACGTTTAAAGATTTTAGCGTAGAAAGATAATGAATGAATTGCAATTTTCCTCGAATAATTCTGCAGAGTTATTTAAAAATATTGCATTATAATAATTATGCTGCAAATAATAAAATTCTATGCAGCGCTGAAACAAGCACGGCAAGAAAAAAAAAAAAAAACTTATGCTACTAAAATTTTATCAAAATATATTTATTGTATCGATTAATTTCAGTCTTCTTATCATTATGAAACGAATCAAAAATTGTTTATGTGATTTCCATACGCTGAAAACAAAATCTCTACTGACGAATTGTCATGGCAATCAGAAACCCGCTCGAATGAGAAAATTTTCACATTCGAAATGATAATTTTTATTAAAAGCCCAAAACTCGTGTAATCATAATAGATTTCCAAAATGGGGACTTAAATGCAAATCCATGAAAGTTAATTGACACTCTGATTTGAAATAGGACAATGATTAATTGAAAGTCTGAATAATAAGAGGCTGCGCGTTGACGTAACTGGATATATTGCTTAGATAACAACAATAATAAAAACTAAAACTTTTTTAAATGTAAGAAAGTATGCTCCGTTATATTTTATAGACTTACAATCCATTATTGAAAATGTATTGATTTCCTGCGCGACTAAATCACAATAGTTACTCGAAAATCATTCGTAAGCAGCGAGATAAAAAGAAATTCTTTTCATTAAATTATCTAACGAGCCGAGATAAATTATTTAATAATACATTAATACGGAATCCTTTCATCGTGCTTATTAAAACTCTGCTTTATCGATAAATCGTAATTTGTTTATGCAAATTTCTCGATAACCTTCCGGATACCCTTAACGCATTAATCGTACTGCACATTATATCCAGTAATTTCGAACGCGTAATTTCGTAATACTTGCTACGTAAGTGCTGATTTTTTCCAATTCAATTACATCATGTCGCTCATTACTAAAACGAATAACTTTGCTTTTACCCGATAAATTTAAAGAGAAAAAAAAGAAATTTTTGTTCTCGTTTTTTTTTTCTTTTTTCTTTTTTTTTCGCCTTAAACTACGTTCATTCTTGATCCTATTGGTTTTCTAGATTATGTAATCACATATTTTCACACAATTTGTCCATGTTCCATTTTTATTACTATATTACGTATTTATTACTTTTTCGTGTATAATCATTTTTCTTCAATAAAGTTTGCAGTTATTATTTATCATTATTTCGTTTCAATCAATTTTATGGCAGATTTATGAGTAATATATTTATGCAGCAGTTACTATAATCATCGGGACACGCTGATCTTATTAAATTATAGTTTTATCTGCATCATCTGTTTAATAGTCACATTCAATTATTAGTCCTCGTGTAATCGACCATAATCGTACGAAAAATTGGAAAATAATTTCAAAATAATCAAATCGGTATTTATAAATCAGGCAGGCTTGATTAATAAATGCAAATAAGCCTCGTATAAATGCTAATATTAATGCATTAGAAGCGAAGGATTTCGACAATATTATATATTTAGCTTAACGACAGCGCACACTAATATTTACAAAAAATTTGCGAAAATATTGATTGTGAAGAAAAAAAGCGTATGTTTTACTTGAAGAAAATCCTGAACGCGAGAAGGTATGGAAGATTTAACTGTACTTTTCCCAAAATTCCAAAACTCTTCGACTTAATTAAATTATTAAGCGAGAAAAAATTTTGCAAAAAAAAAAAAAAAAAAAAAACCTTTGCTTAATAACTGAAATATAACATTACTATTATTTTGAAATAGCAATGGAGAATGTATGGTTGGGCGGTTGGAGCTTAGATGGCGGGGATTGGATTTGGGTACCAACAGGCTCGAGCTTATCAAAGGTGAAATCAAGATCGAGTCAATATCCACCATGGCTCGAGGGTCATCCAATAGTCAATTCGCAGTCAGTTCATTATCAGAGATCGAGTCGTTGTCTGATTCTGGATCGGCATCTCTGTCCCGAACAAGTCGCCCCAGTTTTTCTTGATCTCGATTGCGAGAAGGAGAGGCCCTTCGTATGCCAAGATGGCAAAATCAAGGACTGCCCAATGTGCGACATAGGTCAGGCGATATTGCGCATGTCCCCCTTTTCATTTTGTATTTCAATTTTGAGCAATTTGAGCAATTTGAGCAATTTGAGCAATTTGAGCAATTTTACAATGCAAATGCTTACTTAATACGCTGTGTCTGGTATTTGAAAATTGCTCACTTTAACGTAATATTCCAAGGAAATGAAATTCTCATGCCAGACATTTATATACACAGATAAACTAGATTTTTTATAACAATATAATTTATGCCAATAGCAGGATTTCAATTTAAAAATAATGATAATTACAATAAAATTATTCGTCACTAGTATTTGAAAATTCTAATATTTTATTCGTAATGAATAATTTAATATTTTAATAAAAATAGTTTTGATTTTACGTAAAATTTTAATATAAAATGTGTATAAAAGTGTATATTTACATTCTAGCTCACTTTTTTTTTTCTTTTTTTTTTTAATGTATTCGAAAAATCTTCATCTGCCTCATAGCAAATTAAAGCGAAAAAGTTGTTCGTTATATTTTTGGATTTAATAAAATTTGTTTGTTCTCTCGTTTTTTGTGGCATACGAACCTAAAATTAGTAAGTTTTTTCATAGAGTTACAGATAATAATTTTTCGAAAAATTAATAAAATTAAGGGATCCGTAGAGCCGACAATATTCTTAAAATCATTCTAATCAATTTAAAGGAAAATCTATTGAGTGCATATCATCGTATAAAGTCATAAATTTAAAAAAAAAAATCTTTTCAAAAGTAAAATTTTTGTCTTTTAGGAGGTCAAAGAAGTGTTGAATGGCACAGTTTTCATTAATACTTTTTCCCCTTCTTTTTCTTATTATAATAAAACTATTGCTTAAACTATGATATTTATATTGGAAATTAATTAACTTGACAATGTTGAAGTGATAATGTTAAAAGTATTTAAAATAACTTACAAAATTGATGCGACTCATCGAATTATTATTTATTAATCTTCGTTGGCATTTATTCTCTACATACATAATTCCCATAGTTATTTATTCTAAAATTAAATGTAATTTTATTAATATTGATTTTCATCTAAGTGCTATTAAAAAAATTAATATTGCTCTTATCACAAAGAAAATTTTAATCTGAATAACACATCATTGTTCAATAGCTACCTTAATGAGTTTTGTATATTTCATTGCGCCTATAAAATATTTTACTTACATATTTTTATGTTTATTATTAAGTGGATATTACATAACATAGAGTAATTAAGGATAACAGTAACTAAAAGTATTATTTGCAGTTTTGATTAAAATATTTTAATTTCAATAACAGCGTAAAAAGAAAAATATATATATATATATATATATATATATATATAAGTATGTATATATTATTTATCGAGTGGTATGTAAATGGATTTTAAAACTGATTCTCATTATAGATTTTAATAATGCACAACACGAACAAATGTCAAGAAATTCTGGAAGAAGAAGTGCAATTAATAACGAAGAATTTGAATTTTCCGAAGAGGACATGACATACGAGGATGCCGAAAATTACTGCACTAATCGGGACGGTCAAATAGCTAATATTCTGAATTCTAAAATATTGTCAACCTGTCTGGAAAAAATGTCCGAACTAGGTACGTCCGTGGTATTCAATCACTGTCCTTTATTGCAATTCCTACCATCTCGACGTAAATTATATTATTTAATCGATGCACTCAAGCATATTCGAGTAATAATTGAAGAAACTCTTACCACTGAATGAGAAATAGTCTTTCTGAGATTACTATATATATATATATATATATATAAATATATATATATATATTATCGATAATTATAGGTTTGCTACAACAAATAAAAGAAATTATAAGAAAGCACGAAATGCTTTGGTTTTAATTAAGATTTAATTCTAGACGTGTTGCTGATAATACATAAGAATTACATGAATTATTTAATTTAATTTTTTTCTTTTTTAATTTTGCATATTTATATATATATATATATAATTTACCTACAATTTTTAATGAAAATATATTTAATAATAAAAAGTTAGTTAAATGATAACAATGTTAACAATTTCTTTATAATTTAAGCAAAATGGTGACATCCAAAATAAATGTATTGGTTAAAAAAATTAAAATAAAAAAAAAATCCACTCGTACCTTTCTCGCTAAACGAGAAAATATTCTCTTCAGTGAAATATTTTTCTTAGACATTTGAAGTTTCGTATTATCACGAAGACATTCCGAGCTTCATATATTCAATTAGAATTTTTTTAATGAATACACCCGAAAGTGCTCGTATATTTCGAAATTTCGAAATTTTTTTTTCAAGAGATATATACTTTTTATAGAGCCTGAAAGATAAGTATTGCCTTTTTCGAAAACTATAAGTTAAAATAATTTTTTTAATCGTTGTTTACATTTTTCCCATAATTTGCCATAATTTAACAAATGGCGAAGAATAATACGAAGTTTAATCTTAATGATCAATGGGCTTCCAGAGGATCTTTAACGTTGGCCTCCAGCATTATTAACGAAAGACTAACAAAATTGCGATAACCGAATTAGGATCATTTGGAATGAAGAAAAATTGTTTAATAAAGCCATCGATTTTTCAGCTATAAGCCATGTATGGGTCGGTGGACGGACGGTGAAGATGGACAACGAGTGGTACTGGGTGGATAGTAACGGGAATGAACTGTCGGCAAAAGAAATCGGTGTCGGAGGAGACACGTGGTGCTTCGGCGATCAGAACGGCCATTTGCCCAAGGCCGAGCCCAACAGCTGTCTCAACCTCGACTACGAATCCCGTGGCTATCCCCTCTTCTACGGTCTGCCCTGCAACTCCTCCCAGATCGTTCTCTGCAGAATGCCCTTCAACAGGAGCCAGAATCAAGTGACGGAAGTACGGCCCGACGAGGTCGACACGCGGATAATCGGCAGCTTACACGACCCGGTCAACAAATACGCCAACAAAGCTCTAAACACCATCAAGGAAATATCCCTCATTGGTACCGACACTGTCTCCAACATCATAAAGCCGAATAACGAGAGGAAGAAGAAAGGCAAGAGCCCGGAGGCCGATTCGAGCGCGACGACGCACCCGGCCAACCCGGAACCGACCAAGGAAACGAACAAAAATCACAAGGACAATAACGAGGCCGATGGAAAGCCGAGGGAGACACAAACCGAGACGACCGCCGCATCTGGGGCCACTACCGACACCGCGAATCCGATGTCGGTTACCACCGAGTCCGGGGACACGACGGTCGCCCCGACGGCAGCTCCCGAGGCCGTAACCACGATGAAGTCCGCCGAGACCGAGGCTGCGGTGTCGACGACCACCGAGTCGAGCAGCAAGTAGTCCGGGCCTCGATGACTCGGCAGGCCGTTTAGACGCTTACGGGATTGGGACGCTAAGCTTCCACGGCCTCCTCTTTAATCCTTAATTCAAGGAATAGGAACAGCTTTGTAATCGTTATGGCTAGAGATTGCCATTTCTCCTGTCTTTTTAATGCTCTGGACGTAGCGGCCAAGTGTTGCTATAGAACGAACCGATGTTCCCGAGCCGCGTCAATGATTATTCTCTCGTGCTTTAGTACAATCTCTCGACCTGTAATCTTTTAACTGAACAGCCACGTTACCAAAGTCAAGCGTCACAATGTCCAAAGCTTTTCAATCACAATGCGAGAAAATTGGCAAAATTCTAGTTACGCAAGCACCGCTATATACCTTAACAGCTTATTCATAATAATAATAATAATAATAATGATAATAATGATAATAATGATAATGATAATAATAATAATGATAATGATGATAATAATAATTATAATAATAAATTGTACATATATTGCTAATTGGGAACGGATGGATAATATACTTATTATATTTAAAATGCATGATTAATTATTTCGACTTTTGTACTTCAGTTATCGATAATACTCGGGAAATTTGCAAATATCGAATGCAAAAGACTTCATTCTTCTTCCAATTAATTGTGTCTGCGTGCGCGCATTTGCGTATACGGACTCGCACGCACGAAAACACGCACACGATTATTTCGCTCTCGCATACTTATTACTTACTATAGTTCATCTAATTGTTATTCTCTTGTAGTTAATATAAAAGAAAAGAAAAAAAAGAAGAAAAGGTATTGTCCATCTTCAATTTAAAATTAACGCAACATCGACTGAGGCATAATGTGCAAAAAATTAAATCTAATATATAAACGTATGATGTATATACAATGATAAACGTGCAGAAATATTAAAAGAAAGATTAATAAAAATAATAGATATATCATTCATCTAAGCAATTATAAAGATATATAATAATATATTTGTTGAAGTTATCAAACATTCTTTTAGATAATGGAAATTGTTTATTTAAACCCTGACAACCCTCTCCTACCCCCCCCCCCCCCCCCCCCTTTCACGAAATCCTAAGTAAATTATAAGTAATATATAGTGCTTACATTTAAATAAAAAATTTCTTTCTATTTACATATCATTCAATTGTATAACCATTTTATGATCAATTTCTGTTTCGGAATTATTCTTTCTATATCTAATCTTGACAGGATTTTTAATTATTTTCTACACTTCATTACCTGAACTATTACTTCGAAATATTAAATAATATATACCAAATGATATAGATAATGATATTGAAAATGATTTTACCTAGAATGGCATCTATATGAAATACTACGTATATTAATAAAATCAAAAAAAATTTAAAGGAAACGATGAGTTACACACACACAGAGAGAGAGAGAGAGAGAGAGAGAGAGAGTTAGAGACAGGTAAAACAATAATTTAATATACGTATTAAATATTGCGTATTATTAAATAAAAATTTTTAATCAACATCATTCGTTTATCAATTTATGACTTTTGGTGTTTTTGAAATAATATTAAATTAAACAAATGATAATTTTAATAAACGCATGTGTTATTCAATTTTTAAATATTATCACGTAATAACATAAAAGTTATTGTTTTAAGTAATATCAACTCCGTGCAGCTATCTTTTTTAAAATAGAGTTAAGCTTTAAAGCGTTTACTGGTCGAGATAACAAATACAAAACACGGTCAGTTGAAAAAGGATTGATT
>NW_011948412.1:8930150-8956295 GCF_000503995.2 Ceratosolen solmsi marchali
GAGTATAAATGTACAATATCTCTATAAATAATACTAACGATATAATCTAATAACATATGCTACGTGTACACATATAGCGATATTAAGTATGAAGAATTTAATTAATGAAAACTTATTCGTTAAAAATACATTTTGCGGTAATATTGTTATGCACACGTATGGCTGGATAATTGAAACTCAAGAAATAAATGTATTACAGATATCCATTGTCGGACTACATTTAACATTTAAACTGCCTAAATAACATAATAATTTACGCAAATATAATATTAATAAAAGGTTTGTAGCCGAATTTTACAATATCTTCGGTCACATTAGCGACGAATGAATTGAAATTTTCTTAAAAAGCAAAAGGATATGATCGATGGTGTTAAACTACAAATGATTATATAATAATATTTGCATTATTAAATGCAGCTGAAATACATCATCGGCATCGGGAAGAGACTTGATTGTTAGAATGATGAAAAATACATGATTATTGGGAGAACGTAAATTAATAAAAGTTAGCTCGTATTTTAAGAAACGAAAGCTAAAAAGGTTACGAGTAAGCTCATTATTTTATCTTGCTGGTGCTTGCTGGAGATAATCTAACAATTCATTTTGAAAGTTGTAAGGAACAACGGTAATGAAAACACCAACTTGCTGGTACACTAAGTGCTGAATGTCAATGCGTGGTAAGTGAGAAAAATTAAGTTGTGCAATATGCAGTGAATAAACACATCTCGGCCTGTATAACGTGTATACCCTATCAAGCATCTGAAATTAATTTCGAAAGATTGAATTATGTTGTAATTTATTTAAAGTTGACTTATAATTTTAATGCAACGGTTAGAGTCTACTCGTAATATGGTGAGCTTATTTCATGAGAACGAATGGATGAATAAATGAACGATAAGGAAAGCATTATCGTATACCACTTAAGAAAGGAATTGTGATGCTTAAATTCGTAGGTACGGTAATAATAACGCGCACGCAATAATATTCGTATAGTGTAATATTTAATTTTTTGTCTCCCTATTCCGACTTAAAAGACACTTTTTATGAATATATTTTTAATATTTATATTTATATATATATATATATATATATATATATATATATATATATATATATATATATATATTTATTTATTTATTTATTTATTTATATAAAGATATATATATATATATAGATTGATTGATTGATTGATTGATTGATTGATTGATTGATTGATTGATTGATTGATTGATTGATTGATTGATTGATTGATTGATTGATTGATTGATTGATTGATTGATTGATTGATTGATTGATTGATTGATTGATTGATTGATTGATTGATTGATTGATTGATTGATTGATTGATTGATTGATTGATTGATTGATTGATTGATTGATTGATTGATTGATTGATTGATTGATTGATTGATTGATTGATTGATTGATTGATTGATTGATTGATTGATTGATTGATTGATTGATTGATTGATTGATTGATTGATTGATTGATTGATTGATTGATTGATTGATTGATTGATTGATTGATTGATTGATTGATTGATTGATTGATTGATTGATTGATTGATTGATTGATTGATTGATTGATTGATTGATTGATTGATTGATTGATTGATTGATTGATTGATTGATTGATTGATTGATTGATTGATTGATTGATTGATTGATTGATTGATTGATTGATTGATTGATTGATTGATTGATTGATTGATTGATTGATTGATTGATTGATTGACGCGTTACTTGCACGACCAGGACTTAAGCAATTGAATTTAAGACGCTGACAAATCGGGAAAATCGGGGTGAAGGCAAAAAACACGTGTAAATTGAAATGAAATTTGTACAGTGGTGCCGGCATAGGGGCCAACGCGAAAATTCGAAAATTCAAAGCTTCAAGCCGTTTGAGGCGTTTGAGGCGTTTGAGGCGTTTGAGGCGTTCGAGTCGGATCGAAGCGATAAACCATTCTCCTACACTAATAATAAATCTTCGATCTAAAGATCTATAGGCTTTATTGATTACGGGATATCGGGAAGCATTACCGGCCGATTAGGCTCGAACTCTTATTTTTAGATTGGAGGTTAGAGTCGATTTTCCAATACGGTGGCACTCGTGTTTTGTAAATACGCTGTAGTATTGTCAAAAACATAACCTACAATACGTTAAGAGGTGTCGCTTGTATTTGTTAACAGATTAGTTAGCGATCATGAGTAAGTATAGAAGAAAAGAGTCTTCGAGCGAAGATAGCGATAGCGAGGAAGAACGGCGGAAAAAAGATATTAAAGAAAGAGATGAATTTGCTAATCGTCTTAAAGTTAAAGATGAAAGTAAAACGAGAAAATTGGCATTACCTGCTGGTTCTGGAGCTGGTAAGAATTGCTTTTATTTTGCTATTAATGGGCTATGATTGTCGTTAATAGCGAATAATTCAGATGGTAATGTAAGAATTTGTTATTCAGTCGAGGCTGCAAAGAGGCTCAAAATCATGGAAGAGGAGTCGAAAGAGAAACTTGTCCCAAAGTTACGTGTAGAGTCGAGAAGGAAATATTTGGAAAAGCGTAAAGAGGATAAGGTAGCCGAATTAGAAGCGGATATAATAGATGATGAGTACTTGTTCAACGAGGAAATGTAAGATTTAATTACATAAACGATTAAACTCTACAAGATATTTTGATTTTAAATTTCATTTTAAATGGCTATGATTCGACAAATGCTTGTAGTTTGACGGATCGAGAGAAAAGGGAGCGAGCTCATAAGAAAGAGTTGCTACGATTGGCCAAAGAGCATGAAAAAGCGCGAGAACTTGAAAGAATCCAAAGGTATCATATGCCACTTGAAAATGGCAAAGCCGAGCCAGAGCAAGATTATAAGGATAAAGAGCCACCCCAGTCGGAACAGAGCAAATGGGAATCGGATCAAATGTCTTCTGCGGTATTCAAATTTGGCGCTAAAGATAAAAAAGGTTAAATCGATGACTTAAATCAAATATACATATGCGTTAATTTCTTAAACTTACTAATAATTATTACTATAGTTTTTATGCAATCGCTTAATCTTAAGCTGCCCATTTAGAAAATAATAATAATAATAATTGTATTGACAAACAATAATTTTGCGTACAGTTCAGGAAGTGTATGAACTACTTTTGGAAGACGAAGTTGAGTTTGTTCAAGCGCTGCAAATGCCCGGTGACAAAAAAGTGAAGAAAACTGAAGCAATATCTATGGAACGTAAGTTAACTTCTATAGAAGAAACCCAAAAGAGCTTACCCATTTATCCATTTAAAAAGGAATTGGTCGAAGCGATTAAAAATCATCAGGTATCCAACAGTTATATTAAATTATTATATTAAAAAATTGCTCCTTAATGTAACTACAAGGGAGTCCAATAATTTTATTTACAGATATTGATTATTAAAGGAGAAACTGGTTCTGGTAAAACTACGCAAATACCTCAATATCTGTACGAAGCTGGATTTACTAAGGATGACAAATTAATTGGATGTACACAACCGCGAAGAGTCGCAGCAATGTCCGTTGCTGCTAGAGTGGCTCATGAAATGGGTATTAAGTTAGGAAACGAAGTTGGTTATGCTATTCGATTCGAAGATTGTACATCTCATCGTACTCGAATAAAGTACATGACCGACGGTACGCTGCATCGAGAATTTCTCAGTGAACCAGATCTGGCCTCCTACAGGTATTTAACTTTCCATCAAACTACATTATTATTACATATTAAACGTCGGGTAAGAACAATATGCTTGGAGTAATTAATCTTTATCCCATAATCATAATTCTTTTCTTGTATCAGTGTAATGATTATCGACGAAGCTCATGAAAGAACATTGCACACCGATATTCTTTTCGGTTTAGTGAAAGATATAGCGCGTTTTCGCTCAGATCTTAAATTGCTAATATCATCAGCTACCTTAGACGCGACGAAGTTCAGTGAATTTTTTGACGATGCTCCAATTTTTCAAGTGCCAGGAAGACGATATCCCGTTGATATATTTTATACGAAGGCGCCCGAAGCTGATTATATAGATGCAGCTGTAGTTTCTATTTTACAAATACACGCAACGCAACCATCTGGTGATATTCTTGTATTTTTGACAGGTATTCAAATTTATAGTACATAATTATTGCATTGTGTATAAAGCGTCAGCAACGTGCAATTTAATCATCGTAAAATTGAAACAATATTCATTATTTTGTTAATAATAAGAAAAAAACAAACAAAGAAACAAACAAACAAACAAAATTGCTTATTCAAGGTCAAGAAGAGATTGAGACTTGTTTTGAAATGCTTCAAGAAAGAGTTCGAAGATTGGGTAGTAAATTGGGCGAACTCCTAATTTTGCCAGTTTATGCAAATCTCCCTAGTGATATGCAAGCTAAAATCTTTATGCCAACACCAGCTGGAGCACGAAAAGTTAAATAACATTGTTCTATCCCTATCGATAATAAATTTTCTTTAATTCTTGATTATAAAAAAAAAAAAACATTAAATTTTAGGTGGTTTTAGCTACGAACATAGCAGAAACTTCACTGACTATAGATAACATTATTTACGTTATTGATCCTGGCTTTGCCAAACAGAGTAATTTTAATTCACGTACGGGTATGGAAAGTTTAATGGTTGTTCCTATTAGTAAGGCATCAGCGAATCAACGAGCAGGAAGAGCTGGACGAGTAGCTCCTGGAAAGTGCTTTAGGTTATACACCGCTTGGGCTTATCAGCATGAATTAGAAGAAAACACTGTGCCGGAAATCCAGCGAATTAATTTAGGTAGATTGCGAACGATCAAAGAAAATGTTAATAATGCAGTTTATTTTATCGCTACGTTTCTCTTTAACGAAACAGCCATGATAAATCGTATTTTTTTTATCGTATCGTATTCCTATTCTATCGCGAGAATTATATTGATTAATTGTCTTACAGGCAATGCTGTATTAACTTTAAAGGCTCTGGGTATAAACGATCTCGTGCATTTTGATTTTCTGGATCCTCCGCCTCACGAAACATTAGTATTGGCGCTAGAACAGCTTTACGCCTTGGGTGCGCTTAATCATCACGGTGAACTAACGAAGCTCGGAAGAAGAATGGCCGAATTTCCGGTAGACCCGATGATGGCTAAAATGCTACTAGCAAGTGAAAAGTATCGCTGTTCCGAGGAAATTTCGACAATTGCCGCTATGCTATCTGTGAACGGTGCGATCTTTTATCGACCTAAGGATAAAATCATCCACGCGGATGCTGCTCGTAAAAACTTCAATGTACCGGGCGGTGACCATCTCGTTCTTCTAAACGTTTATAATCAATGGCAGCAGAGTGACTACAGCACCCATTGGTGTTATGAAAATTTTATTCAACACAAGTAATATCACATAATTGCGGCTATATGAACGTATAATATGCGCAGCGTGTATTGTTGTACTAATTAATGACGCTTTGTAGATCAATGAAAAGGGCTAGAGACGTGAGGGAGCAATTGGTGGGATTGATGCAACGCGTTGAAATGGATCTCGTATCCGGCATTACAGAAACAATTAATATAAGAAAAGTAATTAAATCTTTTATAGCAAATTACGAATGCTTATTGATAAAGCGTCGGAGAGCATTCAATTTTATAATATGCAATATTATTTATAAAAAAAAATATCGTAGGCCATCACTGCCGGCTATTTTTATCACGTGGCTAGATTGTCAAAAGGAGGGCATTACAAAACAGCCAAGCACAATCAGACAGTGTCGATACATCCAAATAGTGGGCTTTTTCAAGAGCTGCCGCGATGGGTTTTATATCACGAATTGGTATTTACGACAAAGGAATTTATGCGCCAGGTACATTGAAACGACGAAGGGCTCAATGCACATCAAGTGCCATGAATTTATCGTTTATGATATTTTTGTAGGTGACAGAAATCGAATCTAAATGGCTGCTAGAAGTCGCACCCCATTATTACAAAGCTAAGGAGCTGGAAGACTCGACTAATAAAAAAATGCCAAAAGTAGCGGGTCGCGCTCATTTGGATGGGACAAACTGAAGTACACAATAGCTTATTTATTTTGTACAGTTTTAGTAAATCTTAACGATAAAGCAAATTGTAATATACATCGTAATGTTAAGATATTTTTTTATATTAAATATACGTTATAAACTATAAGTTGTAAACTAAATATTTGTGTAAAATCAAATATAAATGAGTAAGGAAATAATATTTTGAAAGTTATTCTTTTTGTAAATAACTTTGAGACAATATAAAACTACTATTAAAATACGAATGATCGTCATTTTTAAACAATTAATTTTATATAAATTTTATATAAATAATTGTAATAAGAATAAAGATTCGTACTACTCACTGTTAATTAAAATATTTTACCGAATTCAAACAAAATAATCAATAAATTTTTATGAAATCAGGGGAATTACGAAATTTATGAAATTAAAGAAGACTAATTAAAATTTCATTTTGTATACAATAAATTATTGTTGCGTATAATGTAATTCACTCATTAATAAGATTAATATTAAAATATTTTCAATGTTTTATTATTTTGTTTTATTATATTGCTAATATAGTATAATAATAGTAACGCTAGAATTTTAATATTTTTCAAAAGTTCTTATTTGTTTGAAGGTCAGAAATATTTTTTTGTCTAAATTGCAAATCTATATTCAAAAGTTTATCCAATTTGTTAACGTCACACCATACATCACTATTAAGCAAATCAATTTACTCTACTATCCTAAAATATATAAAAGATTGCATTGTATTATTAATGTAAAAATATTATATTAATTTTTGTGTAAGATTATTTATTGTAATAAGAATATTAATATCTTATATTGAATCTGATACAAAATTCAATATCAAAAGTGCATTAAAAGCGAGCTTCAATGACCTCTTGATCATATATCTATAATATTTATGTTTTATCTCAAACGGCTTTACGGCTCGCTGTATTTTTACATTATATATTTAATAAAATAAAATTTCTTCATCTCCGGCATTGAATAGCATTTCAAATTAATAACGTTGTCACGTTTCCTCTGCTTTAAAGGGAATGGAATATTGGGGTTTACGAGTAATAACACATTTAATACATAACATACATATTCATTATTCAAGATTTTACATCATAATATAACATTATCTTTCTAAACACAACGCTAACATATACATCTATATGCTCAAATTGGTTTAATCATAAACTTTCTTATTAGATACCTGGTAATCACAAAACATTTTCTGCTACATTTCAAAAGAATAAATTGTCTTTATAGAAGTAAATAATTTTTTATGAAACAAACTTTATAACTCGTATATTATAAACTGAAAAACAATACCTCAATTCTATGTAACTTCAAATAATTTGCATACAAAATTCTATTAGAATATCCACATATTTATACATAAAAATTATTAGTAGAATGTTTAACAGAATTAGAAAATGAATGCCACTTAAGATAGTCCTATAAAATTAAAAGTGAAAGATTTCGTCAAAGATTTCGACGAGATTACAATAGGAGCAGTTGGGTAGGCGTGTAAAATTTCAAGAGAATCTTTCGCAATATAAACAAAATACTATAAGACGCCATCTTTGGCTGTACAGACTTTTACACAATAAAACCACCATATTTCTGTTTTTACAAATAAACAAAAATTTCAATACATAGATGTTTTGTTGAAGAAAAAAAAAAAAAAAAACCCCGAATTTACATTCGAGTAATCTTAAGGATCATAAATATATATATAATAAAAAAAAAAAAAATAAAAGTAAGAAAAAGAAGAAAGAAGAAAGAAAAAAAATAATAATCTTGACTATGTTGAGAAAATTCATTTCATAAGATAAATTGAACTAAAATATTTGAACCCTTAAAGAAGCTTGCGAAAAACTCATATTACTTCGAAATGAGAATTACCTTAAGTGGAAATGATTTTTCATTCTTTCATAGTAAAGCGTATAAACGAAATTCTCGTAAAGCAAGCAATGAGAATCTTTATACTGCTGAATTATGTTTTGCAGACTTTGTTATAATGCAATGCGCAAACTTCTAGCTACAGGCACTATTTATGTGATAAAAACTTAATATCTAGACAATAAATGTCGGTTAATCGCATTAATGAATTAAAATCTGTATAATAACATTCTCAAAGAATATTTTCTCGAACTTTGAGAAAGTAGGCAAGTTTAACAATAATCTCCATCACACGTTAACAATATTACAAGCTTCCTTTCTTAATTTTGGTTATCTTTTAATGAAACACATTCTTGATTATCAAGGCAATACATCATCAATAAAAATCTTTTCAAAACAATTAAGTAATATACTTAATAAGGGCACTTTTTCTTTTCTTTTTTTTTTCTTTTTTTATTTTTATCTATTTAATCGGTTATGCGAGTAGTAGTACAATCTGTATCAAAACTTCTGAATTTACTTTAAAAATATAGATTAGTCAGAAGCCTGTGTAAATAAGGCACACAGAATTTATTGTTATGTGATCACAATATTGACAATGCTTTGTTGCAGATAGTATTAAGATGTATTAGTAGTCACCATTAGGAAAATCTAACCATTAATAAAATTATTACATTTCAAGATACGTAGCGTAAAGTAGTTACGTACATTTAAAAATATGTTAAAATATTTTTCATTGTAATGCATAACTCTACTATGCTCTTCGTCATCGGTTTCGAGGTGTAAAAACGTAAGTTTGCTTAGTTATAGATACTTAAAAAAAAAAAAAAAAAAATTTAAATCTATTATCTTCTCTACCTCTTTTGTGTTTGGGCTATGGAGTGTCCAAGTAGTATATGCTATAACCATAGATCAGCATAAAATGCAGCTCGATGGAATGAATCGTCGGACAGTATTGAAGTAACTCGGTAATGTAAAACGCAAAACTGTTACAAAAGCAAATGCTATGAGATGCCTATCTTATATTTCGTATAATATTTGCAGTTTTAGAAATAGAGGTTTTGGTCCCAGCAGAGTGGATCTCGTCATCGTCAGTCATTCGATTCCTCAACCTCGAAGTGCATAGAAGGCTTTTTGCTTTACTAATAGCTGCTACAGTCGATGGATTATTAATTTCGCACAAATAAAACAACTAAAATTGCTATAAAACGATAACGCAAAACTTCCAAAGCATACGAATCCAACCACACGGGCGATAATAGCAAGCTTTAGACTTTTTATTTTTAAGATAGCAGCGGACGTATCGTTAAAGTATTTATGTTTTTTTTCTTTCTCGGGAATAAATGTTGTTACGAACAAAGAATTAATTATGACAAATGAATGTCATGCGCAAGAAGAAACAATACGGTAATTTACAAACTTGATAGGGAATTTCGCCAACTGTCTTGGGCATATTTCGTATTAGTTACTGTATTACATTGATTTCCACTTTACGTGCTCCGGGATAACAGCTGGCGCTCACGAAGCTCTACTTTAGCGATATTATTCTTTGTTCTGCATTAAAACTCGGCTTGAACAAAAAAAAAAAAAAAAAAAAAAAAAAAAAAAAAAAAAAAAAAATTTGCTCGCGTCACTCCATTGAGTATGATCTTTCACAAATCGTCACACACGACACTACGTAGAACATATTCATTCTTCGTCAATACAAATAAACCTGTTGATTTACAATTTGCAAAATCATCGTTAACAGATTATATTTACAGAACACGTGTGTATGAGTGTTACGCAGTTGGTAATAATTTAGAAATAACGCGCGGGATTATGCATATTGATGTTTCGTTCGGTAGATCAGCTCTTACTCCATTGCAAAAGATAATAGAAACTCGTATCATCGGCTCATCAAGCAAGCCTCTCCGACACGATATTAACGAAACAAACAAAAAATGAAAAAGAAAAAAAAAAAAAGAAAAAAAAAATAATAAAGAAGAAAAAAAAGAAGAAAACCAGCTCTACCAGGGAGATCGGCTATAGCGTACATACATATTCGTAACAAATCGCGAACACGTGCTTATTGATCCTCGGGTAGTGAAAGAATCTCTCTATGTCGAAAGAAAGGTCCAGGTGGCACTGCCCTCAAGAAATTAAATGATCGTAAATAATCGGTTGAACAAGTCGAGTATTTTGCTTAACGCGTTGGCTTGCATCTGTATAATCGACATCCTTACTTAACTCATTCGGCGCGTAAGAAATGTAATGTAAACGCTAAGGTGAACGAAAACCGGTGGACAAGCGAAATCTAAATCTGAGCTGGTTCGACATAATTTGCTGGCAACATTCCATGTCGTCCTGTGCGCTGCACCAGACCAGTCATCCATCCCTCGTCGATGGCTGTGCAGTTTATTATCAGATCTCCATCGCAGAAACTCACTTCGTCGTGATCCTGAGCTTCGTAATCGTATATTGCTCGATAGACGCGCTGAGAACATAAAAGAGAGTACTGTCGTTAGCCTTAAATATCTCAGCAATTCCCATTCAATCTTACGTCTTGGAAAATTTTATTTCCTCTCTCTCTCTCTCTCTCTCTTCCTAATTATCCACTTTATTCGCTAATTAAGAAATAATTTGACATTACTTTGGCTGAAACTTCCATGCCACGAGATCTCTACGTAACTTCTTCCACGCTGTATTGTTCGCTTAATCTTACGGATGTCGCTTTTTACAACGTCCCTCGGATCTATTTCAATAATACCACTACAACGAAAAATCATCTATTCTCATTATCATACGAATTATCGTTTTTAACATTGTGCATTTGATTTTATATCAATTTAGCTTTGCAGATATAAATGCAAACGTTTATCAAGTATATTTACTCCGTAAAATCAATTGTTAAAAAATTAAAGAAAATACGATAACGATAAAATGCGTTAAATAGTTGTATAATAATAATAATTTAAAATTCAAATTGTAAAATTAATTACGAAACATTTATCGGGGTGCGGTGGAGTGGAGGGGGAGGGGGGGGGAGGAGGAAAAAATATTTAACTTACGCGTGATAATAGCGTAATGGATATCACATACAAGCGATTCTAATAATTATTATTTGTTTTGTTGTTGTTTTTTTTACTGTTTTTATCATCATATTTCAAATAAATGCACAAATGGCAAATAAACGCTATAGTACGTTGAAAATGTAAGGCAAGAGTTGACGAAAATGGTTCAAAAGTTTTGAGTTTTGAGCTTGAAAAATGTTTATTATAATATTTAGAAAAAGCAAAGTAATTAATTACTCCTGTATTTGCTGGAGGTGGTGGCGGCTGATGTTGGGGGACGTGATTGTTGTTTGTGGCTGGTGTAAGTGAACCATAATATTCGTTTACGGGATCAATATCAGCAACAGAACCAATTTTTCTCGTTGGCGGATTCGTCACTAAATTGAAAAAAAACGAGAAACAGAATACATGCGATTATTATTATTAATTGTTTTTTTTTTTAAGTTGCATATAATATTTGCATATCATTAGCTTCGGTCAATATGTAAATAAGGGGAGGGAGGGAGGGAGGGAGGGAGGGGAGAGAGAGTAGGCGTAATTATAGAAATGACTATCATAAATTGAATTTCATAAACCGAATAGCTCAATTCTCTTTATCGTGCGTTCATCTTTCCGAGAAAAAGTAGCGCTTACAAACCGCATTGCGGGCAACTTTTTAATTGAGCGTCGTAGCGGCTTTAAATGCAAATAAATTCAGAAAATTAAACAAAATTTCGCAATCCGCATTGTGAAAGTTATCCCCGAATTATCTCCGGGGCAGCAGCAGCAAACTCACTCGACGAGTGTAAACTCTGCTTGGAGAACAGTGCAACTGACGTTGGGCAAGTAAGTCCGTAAATTTAACGGGACGGGAAATGTCCGTATGGATCCGCCGAATCGGGTAAAGCACAACATACCTGCACCCTTGTCGCTCGTGTAGATGACGGTGGTGGCGGCTTGCCTGGCCGAGTAGGGACTCGGCCTCGCTTCGCTCAGTGGATCGTAATCGGCGATCCTCCCGGGTGTCCGCTGCTGGACCGGCGACACCGCCGTCCGCGTCACCGGCGGCGCCGGCAGGTTCGCGTTCACGCTGCTCGCGGGCGCGATCGTGCCGTCTGTGTACTCGACGTACTCTGGACAATCGAGCGGACATGATATTTTAAAGGCTTTTTCTAAAATTGCTCTTTGCTCGCGACAGTGCGAGTGAAGCGTTTGCGTACGCGGTATTCAACTTACCAATCTGTTCACCGTTTTCACCGGTCATGGTCCTCTTTTGTTCCATTATCGCCTTCTTCTCGAGCTCACCGTGGTAGGCGACGTTCGAAATGATTTTACTGTTCTGTTTGACTCGCATGGTCTCTGGATCGTCGGCGACCTGGGTAAATTTGCCTTTCGCCTTCTCGAACTCGGCATGATATTTCACGTTACTTTGGATCTTCGTATTCTCGGCAATGCGGGTCAGTTCTGGCGTCACTGCCATTGTCGTCGCTTTTGCCTTTGGTATATGTCTGCGGAAACGTCAAGGATCGTTACTTTTTTTTTCTTTTTACCGTCAACGGGCTTACATTGTGTTTGTTCGTTGAAGCAACAGTCTGCAGCAGCCTGCATACCGAGATAAGTTTATCTGCTTCTTCTAACATTCAAGTTTATAAGTCTATTTCATTATACGTATGCATAGATTAACAGATTTGTTTTGAGCAAACTCTCGGAGAAAATATTGAGCGTCTCGTAATTTACATAGTAATGGCAACAAATAATATTTACCGTTTGCACTCGAGGAAGTCAATTTCTCGCCTTTTCGTTTTACCTCAATCGGCAATTTTGCAATTTTATTCGTAACAAATAGTTGTGCGCCGGTTGCTGGTCTTTTCCTGTACATTTTAATATTTTAGAATATTTCTCGCGCGTTATTGCGTAAGAAGCAGCTATTATGGTTTATGTGCAGCATTACAAGCGAGTGTAATTCCAATTTCACTTATCACATAATTAGACTGACATATTGGATTTGTTGTAACGAATGAAAGTTTAGAGCGCTCGTTCGATTACAAGCAAACATTTGATCGATCGTAATGTACAGCTCTTACGATATACGAAAAATTATGGCAAAAATGTGTAAATTGTGAATAAAGTAACGGGAAAGTATCGTTAACTAGAATGCAAAAGAGAAAACAGATGGACTTTTAACGGACAAATAAAAATGTCAAAAACTCACGAGCCACTACTAGTATTAACGTAATACAGACTAATGTCTACCACCTCGAATGATAATATCTTTGTAAAATCGATTGGCAAGGAAAAATCTTATTAACGATAACAATTATTGAATGTTGCCTGGAAAAATCCGACACCTCATTTCCACATGACAAGCAAACAATTTATCAAGCAATTCATGCAAACCGATTGATATTTAAAATAAAGTATTTATTGTTTATCGATCGTTTTATGCGATATCTAATGTGATTTCTAAAACTTTTCTACTTTGGAAATTTATCATTTACCCTAAATTATTACGTGCTCCTTAATAACTGATATAGATCAACAGTAATTCTGTAATCCAAATTAAATATTTTGTATTATTAATAATACAACGAGTGTCTTTAATTTCTATATAAATAAATAAATATATATATCTAATCCACTGTGTAAATGATTTAATCTAACATATTATGTACTTTCGTATGAAACGTACGTTTGGGCGAATCAATGAATCATCGGCTGATGTTTTTACATATGAATTAAAAAGGATTTCACTGAGAAAATATCGATTTCCATACACCATTCAAGCGCAATATTAACAATTTATAAAGTCTGATCAATCGTGTTATCTTTATTTATATGTGTGTGTGTGTGCGCGCGCGCGCGTGCGAGTGTCTCTCTCTCTCTCTCTCTCTCTCTCTCTCTCTGTGTGTGTGTGTGTGTGTGTGTGTGCTGATATATCGCTGTATAAAACCTAGATATCCGAGCGTAGCGATATTTAGGTGCGTTTACGACCCAAGGATGACAGATTTTATTTTTATCTATGAAATTGCACATTTGCTAATCGATGTGTAACGCAATGTTTAACGAGTAGAAAAACATTTATCGAATTTCAGCCAAACATTACTTTACGCACAAATAGAAATTTAACGATAATTTATGCGATAATACGCATTTATGGTACTTGAAAACCTGCGGCTTTATTGCATTGATTATACGTAGATGAACGTTGCATCCCTGGTGACGCAGTGGAGGGGGCCTAAAAATTATCGACATTTTGCAAATTATAATGGACGAGAGGAGGACTGGTGACAAGTTCCCTTAAAGCCATTTTTCTACATAAAGTGTAGACACTACGAGTCCTCGATCCGCCGTTTGTTTTACGGTGCCCAAGGATTAAATGAGTCTCAAGTTGACTTTGCCTCCCTCTCTGCGCCGGCGGTGCCGCTTACAGCGCCACTCTACTCTCCACTCGAATCTCCGGCCATCCGGTCTTTTGGGCATCGGCGGCGGTGTCAAGCAAGCGTGGAGCGCCTCCTTTAAAACGGCCAAGGGCCGTCTCATTAATCAGAGACTCGGGGTCTCGATCCCGGTCGCAGGCCCGTTCAAGCATCCCGCAGTTCCCGGCCCTCGGGCCCACGACAGGAGGACGGAGGACTCCGGGGCCTTTGCCGCGCTAACGAGGCGCTGCTGCGTGCGCGCACGAAAGTTCGCTCCCGTCCTCGGCCAGCGAAGCTTCCTCCCGCCGTGGAAGAGCCAAGGCGGCGAGAAAGAAAAGAGGAGGACGAGAGCCACGGCGCTCTCGCAAGTGCCGCGGCCGATCCCAGTGAAGGGAAAAAGAAACAAGATCGAAAAAAAGGATCGCATGCGAAATACGTGCCGTTGTGCAACTGAAGAAAGCGAAAGGTTTTTTTCCTTTTCGCGTGAGAGAATATGGCGGCCCCGAGGCCGAGGAAATATTTCGCGCTGTCGCGGTGCGATGTAGATGGAGAATGCGAGAAAGGAAGGTAAGGAAGGTAGGTAGGTAGGGTTTCCGGCGAGTGTATCGCCAGCCGGATTGATATCCTTTCAGCCTGGCCTCGAAGTCCCGCGATGACGGCCCCACCAAGTCGCTCGACGAGGTGCCGCGCTCTAGTAGCCGAAAACCGCGACGTTTGCCCCGGCTTCGGGAACTTTGTGCAAACGCGGCGCACCGTGTCATCCGTTGGCCAACGGTGAGTCAAGCGGGATGGAAGGGGTTCGTGCTGAAGGAGCAAGAGAATGAGGAGGGAGGGGGAGGGAGGGGGAGGGAGGAGGGGATACCGAGCGAGAATCGTAAAAGTGAAAAGGCCCGAGGCAGGCCGAGGCAGGCCCCGGTAGACCATCAACAGCAGCAGACACGGACGCTGCCGACTTAATTTAAAGGGTCATGGAAAAAGTTTATTAATCTTTTGCCGGAGGTATAGATTTCTTTTAGTTTTGCGAGTGGATGGGCGGTGACGGCGATACAGGGTCAGGGGGGAGTTGGCGAAACGAGTTGTTGTTCGCTATTCGTAATCCCGTTAACTATTATCCACTTACAAAGCTCTACTTCTGGTCGCGGCGAAGTAGTCGAGCGTTTCAGCTTCTCTGCTGTCCGCGATCGGCCCCACTCGAGCATTTTTATAATAGAATAATATTCCGTCGGCTTACTTATACGAGCTTCAGCACTTAACAAAAAGAAAAAAAAGAAAAAAAACAAAAAACAAAAATCTAATAAGCAAAGATAAAGACATTCGGAAGGGAGGAAAACTATAAACAGAGTGAATCAATATAGTCGGTAGAGCTGTTTGTTTTCTTTTCATGCAGATTTTATAACTCTGCTTACAAATAAAGTAGCGCAAAATCGGCGTACAAGAACCAGCTTTTATTCGCACACGAACAACTGCAGTATTTGCACATTCTTGATGACTGCTTAAGCCGATGAATCATGCCAACGTTTTCAAAAATCACGGTTTGCAAATTTTGCCAAACTAATAAGCTCAATAAGCTCAATAATGATTAAAGAAGGAAACGAAAAATCGATAATATTTGTGAAAATAGTCGCGGCTTTTCAATATTATCGATTAGATATACTTAAGTGACACTAATCACTAATGCTCGAGCAAGGTCGAATGTTTTCTAGCCTACAAAAGAATTGCATAAACTCAACGGGAATAAGGATTGCATTGCTTTACAATGCAATGCAACGAATACAAGTATTTTTAAGATCCCGTTGAACGACGAAATTTTCAATTTTATGGAAATATTTATAAACTAAATCCTCTCTCCTCTTCCTATTCCGTTTCATATTATCTATCTATCTATCTATCACTCTATCACACACACACACACACACACACACACACACACACACCGAATCTCTTTCAAGCAGTGCACGAAGCCGATGTTTATCCATTATCTACAAAACTTCGATTGCAAGTGCAATATGTGACATTTTTCCATATATTACGTAATTCTTTGATGATGATAATAATAATAATAATAATAATAATAATAATAATAATAATAATAATAAAAGGAAAAAGAAGAAGAAGATGAAGACCAAGAAGAACAATACATTCGCTAATGACGACGTATGCAATTAATTATAAAAATACAAACTATTTCAACAAACTTGCTCTTGTCCTCAATTCTAATATTAATAATGCATGTATGTTCAATTACCCGATGATTATATTATAAATGAAATACAATACAAAGAATAAAAGATGCTCAATTAAATTTACTGATAGACAGATTCATAGATTCATTGTTAGTAACTTGTTCGGATTTTTCTAAAATTAATATTATTTCTTACATTGAGCTCGTTATTAGGAATTTTTTTCTTCTTCTAACTAAATAAGACTCTGTACTTGTAAATTCTTTCATAAATTTCGCAAAAATTTCCTTTTGAGAATGCCAATTTCTGTCTTGTAGCATGGCTCGTACGATAACACTCATAATATAAAACTCACTGATAAAGCTCACAATCAGTCACAATAGTAAAACATAATCTTAAAAATAGCTACCTTTTGTTTAGACTACAATATGATTCAAAAATATGTCTTACATTGCAACAGTGCTTGCGACAATTTAATATCTTCAAAAACAGTGTATTTCGTAATAATAATTAGAATAAAATATATTCTATTTTACACTTAAATGACATTATTCAACATATATATATATATATATATATATATACAATTAAATATAACTAATATTCATTTTTATTATTTCAATGTTTCTCTACTATAAACCAGCATAATGTATTTTGTATTAAATACACATTATTGAATTATCTTTATAATCACGTGCTGTCTTGAAGTTATTGTGTGCAAAAAAACAAGGAGGAATTCCGAAGAGACTATTAATAAAATATTATTAATATTAATAAAATAATTTGATTATTCAATTTGCTTTAATTTATGATGTTTATCTATTGTGCATCTACTTATTTAGCACAGAAAACAAAATATTTTATACAAACTTAATTAGCTCATGATTTAAAAAAAATGCTTTCAACAAGGTTGATTGAATTCAACAAAGCCATGTTTATTATTATTAATTGTCAAATAATATTCATAATATTTCAAATACATTTGTCAACTTTGAGGAAACGTGACCTATTTTTTTGTCTATTTTTGTTTGTTTGTTTTTATGAATATTTTTTTTTGTACTTGAATACATTTATATTTGCAATTTACTTAATAGACAAACAATCGCGTGATGGAGGATCGAAAACTATCAAATTATTATTCCAATTTTCAGAATTTGTGAAAGAACTTATACTTTGAAAAGTATATCTTTCTGATTAAAATATATTTAATGTTAACTAACGCGTTTATATTTACATAAAAATAAAAATAACAGATTCATAAGATAAAGCCCATATAATTATTTAACTAATTATATTTTTATTATAATTTTAATAAAATTACTAATTTTTTATATAATAACTAAATAATAAAAGTAAATACAAATTAAATATATTTGCTACTATTGTAATACTATCGTACAAACAAATAGTCAATACGTCGCATTTTTATTTTAACTGAAAATAACTACTACCATACAGCTACAACATATAATAAATATCAAGTAATATTTCACATGAGAAAAGTTGAAAAAAATTGCATAAAACAATCTCGAATAATATGTTACGAACGATAGAATATGGATGAAAAACTCCCATCAATAAATCGACATTTTCATAAATGTTCAATGGTGAAAAAAATTTTCCTATGGAAGACCATTAATCCAATCTATTAATCTATATAATATCGCTCCAAATATATTTTTCATATTCTTTTAAGGTCATTTTAGACATAAACACATAGTTTTAGAGCCAGATATTAAAATATAATTTCGGTATAATTATATAATTATTATTAATAATAATTCAGATGCATGTAGAAGCTGGAAAATTTTATAATTAAGGCATTAATGTTTCAAAAGGCGATTTTTTCACCAGCAAATATTTATAAAGAATTTCAAATGTGCGTGAACAAATATTATATTTAAGCAAAAAAATAAATAAATAAATAAATAAATAAATAAATAAATAGAAAATAAAAAGAAAATTGATTTTATAAATAAAATCTCGAAATATGTTTAATTATGTTTTCATAATAATTTGATATTAATTGATATTTCATAAAAAAAAATCTAATATTAAGTAAATAAACTTTATGGCTACGCTTAGAAATTTGTACGTAATATTAAAAAACAACTTTGAAAAAAAATTGTTAAATTTAATAACTTGATATCGTCTTATTCATAATGGGTTCTATAAACTCTATATAAATATCTGCAAAAGTTTCTTTCTTCAAAAGTAACAATGTATAATGTACATTTAGCGTAAACAATACATTATTAAAAATATAAATATTTATACGAACGACGCATTAAATATTTATAAATAAACATTACAATAGCATGATTAGTACTTTCTTAGCAGCAACTTTGCTTTATAAATTTCAAAGTGTGAATATTTCATAAAATTGGTTTTAAATCATAAACACTATGAAAGAAAACTGCTTATGAATGAATCTCTAATGGTGCCAATTCAAATAGTACAAACTTCAATTTAGATATAAACAAAGTTTAAGCAGTCAATAAATAAACATTAAAATGCTAAACTACTAACTCATTTTCAGTTGTATATTAAGAAACGCGACAATGTCGTAAACATACGTGCGTTAAATTCTTTTTAACCATTCTTAACTTTAAGACATTCTTATCACACGTTACGTTTTCCCGCTTCTTCCTCAATTTTCATTGTACGCTGACTCACTTCATCATTCAACAAATTCTATTTTCAAATTATCTCTTTTTTCTCTCTTCCGCTCCACCCTTATAGTTTTATTTATTTATTTATTTTAGTTTTTGCTATTTTGCAACATTATCATAATGCTACTAAGTAATAAAAATTTATGCTTCATAATTCAAACTGTTAAGATTCACAGATGTTTTTTTTTTTAACTAAAATAATAGTATTTTCATAATTCAAGTTGAATTTGGAAAATTGACTAATGCCAATTAAGATAAAATCTACAACTTTTGTATGACGAAATAATTCACTGAATCTTCCATAAAAATAGTTAAGCCACTTCTAATAATGCCAATTGCAATGATAAAAATTAATTAATGATTTTATTTTATTCACAATGGTATAGTTTTTTTACTATGCAGCATATAAAAAATTATAGCAATCATAAAATCTACTGATTTTTACATGAAATATTTTATTCAGATCTTTTTTTTATAAATTATTTTGCTTATTAATAATCTATAAATAAATAGTTAATTACATTTAAAAAGAAAAAAAAAACATTGAGTAATAAAATCAAATATATTATTTTTCAAATTTCAACCTATTCGACTTATTGTACTAATTAATAATTCTTTTATTTGATAACAGTGTTCTTGAATTTTATAGATGCATGTCTCACGTTGCATGATTTACGGACTTTAGTCAAATTTCCAGCGTGTTTTAATGATTTTGAACGCGAGATTCTCTATTAACATTGCATTCCGAGATTTCTAAATTTACAATAACAAAATCATCAGCAATTACGTATAAAAACCAACGGAAAAATTGCAATCTTCTGCAGGAAATGACGTTAGACTGCGATAGTTAATTTTAAAATAATTTACACTCATTGAAAATATTGTACTTATTATACTATTTGCATATTTCATTGTTTGTTTGTATTTTTTTTTGTTTTTTTTTTTTTTTTTTTTATCTATGATCAGTATGCAGGAATTCGTATATAATACCAGGCAACGCGTCTAAAAAAGAATTTGGTTTGTCACTAGTAATAAATGTAAATATATCTCTTAATATTCTCAACGTTGCTCTACACGTATATTGATTTTAATCATCAGGATTGTTGTAGTTACTGATAAGTACATAATGTGAGAAGTATATCAGCAGGGAAATACAGACTTAAGCATACCACCCCCTCGGCACTTCTCAATTATTTATTTTTGTCTAAACACAAAAGCCACCTTTTATTATCGATGATTTCACTGTGTTACTGACAATGTACACTTTCCAAAGCAATCACTATTGAAATTTCTGTAATATCGCATCCGCATGTACTACAAGTAGAAAAATTGCGGTAAAATATGTAAAGCGGCAAAACAATGCATTAGCTTTGTCGTTCTCAGCGACAAGAAAATGTCCTTTTTTCGTTCATTATACAATGAGTGAAAACGCTCTTTATGCATACATCCGATTGCATGTATAAAACGAAATTCGCACAGGAAGGCGAAAGACTCAAGCGTAAATTATCAAATTAATAAAATGCAATATGAACTTACGCCTCGCAATATGGTTGTTTGTTGAAACCTTTGTACGTCCTCATATTGAGGGTCATGCCACAGCCCTGGCATTTGAAACACTGCTTGTGCCATATCTGAAATAATACAGTTTTATTTATAATAACAGGTATAAACGACAATAGTTGAACATACGATAGCAGTATTAAAAAAGATTAAATATTCAAGAAACGGCGTTGAAAACGGCTAACGAAAGGTTATCGTTATTTTCTTATAAAATACTGGCGCAAGTATTTTGAAAAATAATTACTCTTACAGTTGTCCTCGATGATGCAATATATATTTTCCCAATCTCTTAAATCTCGATAATTACATTAAAATGATACAATATTTATACTTAAACTCTGTTAGAAACAAACACGCTTGTAACTCAATAAGGTAAGGTGTTTTTTAATAAAAACTTGAATTTCAGTGCTTTAATCAAAGGCCATTATTATTCAGATGTTAACAATAATTTATAATTTTCAAATTACGTTTTCACGTGTATATCTTACTCAATATATCTTCTTTTATTTATTAGGAAATTTCAAAATTCATACATATATATAATTATTTATTTAATATTTTTTATTGGAAAAAACAAAGTATTTAATATTTGTTTTCATTTTCGTGTATATGTACATTAAAATTAATAATATATTCATATATATAGAAACGTAGTACTAAACTTACAAACTTCAATCAAACATTGTTTAAAATACTAATATTTATATTATTTTTAAATTCAACGACTTTATTGACACAAGAAATAACTAGGTCGATTACCATCGTATTAAATGTATATTTTAACATTTTCGTAACTATCATTCTAATCATTCCATAGAAATATAATGCTATTGACTATTTATTCCATTATATTTCTAATATATTATTACATGCATACTTACATGTATATTTATAGGATTATTGACACCTGTAGTTTTTACATTGAACTCTAAATCTATGGGATTACAATGTGGTGCTTAATAATTAAAACCTAATAATTATATAGATTACGTAAAAAATATTGCATTAGAATATTAGAAGTGCGCACGTATGCATGAAATATTTTATCTATTATACTATATAATTATTAAAAATAATCATTTTGTATGATATAGCAATTAATCACATTGTATAAAATGTTTTGCGTAGAAATAAACTTAAATTTAATAATTAATTACACAAGAAAAAAAGGTAATAAAGCTATTTTATTTTTAAACTCCAATAAATTATGTTAATACATCATATATTCAAAAAAATTTTTTTTTATATACTTTAAAAAACTTATTCTTAACTAAACAACAAAAATGTACTTTCAACAAATATTCACTAATACATAGCACATATCGCAATATGTTTATTCTAATCTGCTACAGTTTTGAATATGTTTGGGTTACTTTTTTATTGTACCCAACTCAAATACTTATCATCTTAGCATTTTTTTATTAAAAGATTTTATTCAAGCATAATTATTAAAATTAAAAGGATAACAGTTTATTTTTATGCTCAAATTGTCGGAACTTAAGTATTCACTTAATAAATATGAATTCTCAAATACAAACAGAATAATAAGTGGCCCAATTTGTTAACACAAATAAAAAATTAAAGGTAGAAACGATAATATTTAATTTGACATTATCCCTTGTATAAAAAAGTATCGCAAGCGAATCGCACATATAAAAAAATTTTATTATAAATAATTTATTAAATGTTATTTTGAAATATTAATATAAATATTTTGGTAAAAAAAAGAAAAAAACAACTCTCTAGAAGATTTAATATTCCAATCGTATTATGAAATAATAAATATAAATTATTTTAAATGAAATATTTATAACAATAATTGATGGACAATGAAAATTTGATCGATGTTAATAGTTTTATTATACTTATATCTGTTTTGATACAAAATAAAAAATTTTTTTACCGTAAATATACATCTACATCTGTGTGTATGCGTGTGTGTGCGTGTGTGTGTGTGTGTGTGTAGGGGTTTTATTAAAATTTTAAACAATAAATAACGTGTGTTTTTTCCTCAAAATACTCATATATTATTTACGCTAATAAGCTCTGTGAAATTTGTTCTAAATTTTCGGACAGTATAAGCTAATTTTCCGAACAATTCCAGATTTACAGATAGCACATTTTAATTATATTATCATTAAGACGCTTTTCCCACAACCGAGAGAATTTATCCATTACATTATCTATATTATTGCATTTAACAAAGAGATCAAATACATTTATAATGTTAGTTTATCAATTATTATTTTATAATCATTCCAAAAGTGCAAAACTGATTTTTAAACCCGTCGGAAATAAACTAGAATGTATAGAACATAGTTTGTTTTAAAATCTTTTACGACGCAAAAAGCAATGCGTGTGCGCGTGCGTGTGCGCGTGCGTGTGCCTATAAATAATATTACAATGTTAACTTTGCATTTTATAATGCATACAGATTCTTCCGTCGTTTGACAGATCATTTCGATAAATTAGTTTTTTCGAATAATTAATTTTTTTTCGCCAATATTTCTTGTCAACGACTAGATGAAATAATATAAAACTGACTAAAAAAATTTACATTCATCAAATTAATAGTCTCATCATAATTATTGCTCAAATTATTTATGATTCAGAGATATAAAATTACATACTGTAATATTGCCTTTCATAGCTAATATTACAATAAACATTTCATTTTAAATTCCATTAGAATTGACTATGTAATTAAAATTGAATGCACATTGAATAAATGTTTTGACATTCTGATCAAATTAAAGGCTTGATATTTATAAATTAGAATGTTTAATAGATCAATTGCATTAAGTTTCAATAAAGGCTGGGAGAATGTTTTTACAGAAAATGATGTGTAATAGTATATTGATAAAAATTAATAACCTTTCTTATCGGAGAAGAATTTTACATAATACAATTGTATTTCAAGTTTTCACAATCACTAGAATTCAGTTTTAAATATTTTCTGTATAAGAATTTGAGCTGTATACGATTCAAATAATCAAGATAAAACGTTGAAGCACTGTAATGTCAATATGAAATGGTGTGAATTTAGTTTATCTTTAAATTCTATTGCCGTTCACTGTGTTGTGTGTCAACACTTATTTAATACTTTTAAAACTCTCTTTGCAACCGTAATTAAAATCACAAAAAGTTGTATTTAATTTTGAAAATTCAAGATGTAACACTTCTAGTGGTATTTGACGCTTCGATTGAAAAAATTCAATTTTAAATACAAAGGCTGACTCAAATTTTTCTTTTAAATTACATTAATAAGATGCAATTATCCACATTTGTTAATAATTTCCTATTTTTTCCCCATCGTCTTGATTTTCTTTTTACTATATAATTTTTCTTTTAATTTTTGTTTCCATTTTACCATTCTTGAGATATAAGATGTAAGAGAAATGTTAAATTTGAATACGTTAAATATAAAGATTAAGAAATAAATTTTGATCATAGCTCTATAAATATTTGGCATTTTGTTATTGAATTTAATACTTAATATTAATTTGATAAATATTTTTCATAAACTTAGAGGCTTACCTATTTATTTCATAATTTCAATTTTTCATATTAAATAAGCTTATTAAAAAGCAAATATTATAAAATTCCTCTATTTACTAGCGCACAATGTACTATGTAGTTAAACTAAAGTACACAATCCAAAGTCGCTTGCCTTTGGCTGATATTTAAAGCGTGAATCATTATAATGTCATTAAAAGTTTTATCTATTCTGCGACAGATCTTCACTACGATTGGAATTTCATATTTCTTAGTCTATGTATGTTTATCTAGAATCAGACTATACAAAAGCCCCTCTATAACACTTGATTCTTTGGTACATATTGATAAGAGAAATTACATATCATTAAACAAGGTGTTGGGCACTTGATATTTTATTTAATCAATTACCCGGAGCAAAGATGCTTATTAGAGGGACATTCTTATGAAATATTAAAGATATTCCAAGGATGATATGATAAGAGACACGAGGAAGGTCTAATGCCGACTATTATTTCCATTTAAATATCATTCCTATGCAATAATAAATACGATAAATCACTTAACGCTTAGTAAATGTAAGTATTACGTGCATTGTTCGTTGAGTATTTTGATTACTCGAGCGGCGACATACCCAAATCACATTCACAGTTTTGAGGTTAAGATTTTACCGATGATACCCCCCCCCCCCCCCCCGCCGCCCTTAAAAGAATCTTTTTTCCTTATGTTGGCGTAATTGAATCCGAAGATCCCTTGAGATGGTAACAGTTGAATCGTGGTGATTCTGCATTGAGCGTACAATAATTTTGGCAGCATCCGAAGTCTTAAAAAAAATTCAGCTCACGTTAATTAAGCGAAAAATTATGCATTCTTTTTTTTTTTTACGCAAATTACCGTGCAAAAAAACATGTCTCGGACCTCATTAAAGCTCGATAAATCATTGGTAGAGAAAAGTTACGACAAAAATATCGCAAGCGGCAATAAATTCTCACTATCATTACCAAACCATAAAACTATCGAGACTTTAATATGCATTTAAAACTTATTAAAACAGCTTCGACAAAACTGAAATCTATTCACTCTTCTTAATCCTCTCTCATTCCCGATTAACGATATTATGGCGGAATGTCGAGGTGCGAGCATAATGGTCTTTCCCATCTGGATATTAGCAGCAGCAACAATAAGCGCGTTGATTTTAACGGTAAATAAGAGATTGAGATAAAAACGCGAAATAGTATGTATAAATATATCGGACTTTCACGATGCACTTTCCTCATTCAGCATCTCGCTTACCGTTAAATCGTAAATGCTGAATAATACAGTTGTCGAGCGTACGATTTTTCAAAAGCAATAAAATGCACGCGGAGCGATATTCGTTCCCTCGGGGCCGTGAGGCTCGGCGTTAAAAACGAACGACTTTGCGTTTCCGTTCGGAGCGAAAAACCTCGTGAGATTTACAACGATCTTGGCCGCGTTCCCCGTTGGCCCCCGGGTGCGATGGAACGCTCGGGCCCATTGTGAGAGGAGAGACTGGAGAGACGGAGATAGAGATAGAGATAGAGATAGAGAGAGAGAGAGAGATAGAGATAGAGAGAGCAACACCGAGACAGATGGACAGGAGAGAAGCTGTCCGACAAATACACACGTGCTACAACATGCAGGGCGCAGCTGCGTGCCTACGTCGGTGCAACGCGCGCGCCTATGCCAAAAACCAAGCGCACGGCCGAGGACAGCGGGTGGGGGCGTGAGGATTGCGGAGGATTGCGGAGGATTGTGGAGGATGCGGAGGATGAGGAGGAGAAGGAGGAGGGAGAGGAGGAGAGAGCTCGAGGGCGGGGACGGGGGCGGGGGGGGGGGCGAAG
>NW_011948412.1:8956961-8957516 GCF_000503995.2 Ceratosolen solmsi marchali
TTCAGGCCGTAGCGGCGCAGGGCCGGCGAGGAGCACCATCCCCAACAGGCCCGGCGGCGGAATCACCACCACCACCACCACGACCACCACCACCACGACCAGCACCACCACCACCACCACCGCCACCACCGCCACCACCGCTACAACCACCACCACAGCCGCTGCAGCCGCCGAGGCGTCCTCCCGCCGCCCCGGGTGTCCTCGTACTCACTCACCTTGTCGAGACATTTGAGTTCCTCGATCGGATAGACCGTCTTCTCGCAGCGCGCGCACGTCTTGCTCATGTTGATTATGGGAAACTGGACTTACTCGTCGTCGCCGAGGCGATCCCCACCGGGTCCAGCGCCAGGAACTCGGTCCACGCACGCACGCACACACACACCCGAGCGCATACAACTCGGAACTCGGGCACCTTATCGCGACGACTGCGGGACGCGCGCGCGTTTCGGCTGAGTGAGGCTTCGACGGCCGCGGGCGCCACTGCCGCCGCCACTGCCACTGCCGCCGCCACCGCCACCGCCACCGTTACCGCCGCCGCCGCCGCCGCCGTCGCCG
>NW_011948412.1:8957594-8998719 GCF_000503995.2 Ceratosolen solmsi marchali
CGACCACCACCACCACCACCACCACCACCACCACCACCACCACCACCACCACCACCATCGCTTCCGAACCGCGACCGCGCCTTCTTCGGTGAAAACCACGGCTCTCCAGTACGAGCCAGCGGCTCTTTTACCGGCCGGTGAACTTTGGTCGTCTAGTGGGCGTCGGTAAAGCAGACCGCGACAGTGCCCAGGCCTTGGGAGGTGCCCACGCCGTATTAGGTTTCCCTCCCGGACTCTTCACGCCTTTTTTCCACGCTCTGACTCATTTTCCGAGCACGCTTTCTTACGTTCCCACGACCCCGGGACGCGCCTCTCTTCCTGCTTCTATTTTCGAGCGAGCGACTTCTTCCCATTTATCTGGATTATCGGCAGCCGCCCCACACTCCTCTGCCCTTACGCCACGCTATTGATCAAATCTCTGACTCGCTCTGCCCAATACCGCGTATTTTTAATTTTCCAATCGCTCCTACTATAAATACCCAACCTCCTATTTATATCGACGTATCTTTCAAGTGCTTGGAGAGAAAATAAAATCGACAAATGAATTCCAAAATTTTATTTACATCCGCGTCTGCGCAACCTCACGTCGCAAAGATACTAACTTCCCCGTGATAAATGGCCCTCTAAATTCTAAACTACGAGGACGCTATATTTTTGGTCTTTGTTGTTTTAGCTTTCAGAGGAGCGAAAAACATTACGCGATAGAGGTATAATTTTATTTATCAACTAAGCAAATTTCTCACCTCTTCCTCCTTCATTTCTACTTCCGTGATAGCATCGTCGTTATAATATCTCAATCAATCCTAAGTAATTTCGATTTCAGATACGACAAATTACAAAATGCCAAATGTACAAGACGAGTACTGAGATTGGCCCCGATTAACCCATACAAGTTCAATAATAAAGTATTCAAAGGATTAATAATCTATCGTTACCTACTCTTTCAATCATCGCAACTTGCACAATCTATCAGCTATAATTGCACATCAATTACATCAGCTTCTATAAATTTAAAGCTTTTTTTCACAATCAGCGTATACCACGTCGACTTGAGATAAAAGCTCAAATCCATATGTCATAATGGTATTACCTACGGCCAATGAATCCATTGCGTGATACAATTCAAATGTAAATTATTTGCCATTAGAGGGAAAGAAAGTAAAAGGGATGAAGAAAAGCATTTACGGATGATTTTTCAACGATTTATTGCAATTCTAGCTGTTAAATGCGCATAAAAGGCGCAAAATTTTCATGTGACTCAAATAAACAATTCTACTTTTCATAAAATAAAACAGTTCGTTTTATTATTTCTTACACTTTTAATTTCGTAAATTTTGTCCCCTTTACTTCATTATTAAATGCACAATTAATGTTTGCCATAGAAATTTTCTTACCAAGGTTCATTATTAAAAATATACGGTAAAACAAAAAAGGAAATATTCGTAATAATAAATCGACGTGCTCGATTAAAAATAATAATAAAATTACAAACTTTCATAAAATTCACAATATTCCAATTAAAAAATATCTTGTAAAATGCATAAAAATATTATAAAAGTTGGTACACTTTATACCTATGTACATGAATATTATTATCAGACAGACTGTTTCACTTGCTTCACATTACTCGCAGAAATGTATATCATAAAAAATATAATATATCTTTAATATATAAGGTAACGTAATAGTAATTGATATAACATACACTTTGGGATAAGAGGATTTTTTTTTTTTTGCCGTATACACGCGAGTTTGTCGCGAAAAAAAAAACTAAAATTAAAAGAAAACAATAAACAACACGACCGCACCGCTAAGAGTTAGTCAATTTACTTGCGTAATGCTCATTTAATGCAAATTTCATCTCTCGTCTCTATCTGTACAATCTATTTTTTGTCTTCCTCTCGAATGTACTGATAAATGACGCTAAAATCTTTGCCGCCCAATCCGTGGGCCATCATTGTCCTATAAATTTGATGGGACAATGAGCCGAGGGCTATTGGTGATCCAGTTCTTGTTGCAGAGGCTTGTGCTAGTCCTAGATCCTTAGCTATTAAGGCCGTGCTGAATCCACCCTGCAATTGTTAATCGCAATAATTGATTATTGTAATAGGTAAAGAGGAGAGTCATGTAAAAAGTGATAGTCAATGATAAATCGAGACTTGTTTATTACATTGTAATCGTTGGAGCTGGGAACCGTTGGAATTAGTCCAGGAATCGGACTGTAAATTTCGGAGGACCAACATCTTCCCGTACTTGTGTTTATGATATCAGTTAGGATTTTCGGATTCAATCCTAATCTACAACATTGTAATTTATACTATTTCACTATATTAATGCTGATTGATATTATTGTAAATGTGCTATGATATTTTAATTAATGTTCAAATTTATTATTTTGGCTCATATAAAGTCATAATAAAGTCAAGCTCCTTGTAAATTTTTCAATTTATTTCCATCAAATTGTAAATCATAAATGGTAGAAAAAATTTGCCACCCTACTAATTCCTAAGTAAGTATATTTATTGTCAAATTAGCGATCAATTGATAATAAAGCATCCCTTAAATTTCTTTTGGAACACCGCAGATTCAGTAGTCGCGGCTAGACAAGCTTTACTTTACCCTTTAAGCGTTGATTATATGTTTGACTTCAAATTTTGTTACTTGCTAAGTAAAAACAATCGTTTTTTATTTAAGCTAACATTGCAATTAAAGTAATGCATGTTAAGAAATAAATTCTTAAGCACTTGACGTTAAGAATAAACTCTGTAAAATATACAAAAAGAGTGACTTTACGGGTGTTCGCTTAAAAACAAAAAAAAAAAAAAAAATTCAAAAAAACAAAAAAACAAAAAAAAACTACGAGGATACATAAATGACGTAAAAACTTTTAACACAATAGTTCAACAATAATGTCTAATGCTCGAATTGAAATGGTACGAAACTATAATAAAAATGATTATATAACGGTAACTCACTTGTCACCTAGATTGAGCGCTTCGGATACTCCAATCATTGAGATGGCGAGAAGCATATTGTTGCAAATCTTTGCCACTTGGCCCATTCCAATATCTCCGCAATGGACCGCTCTTGAACCCATCGCTTCTAAAAATGTCCTGGCTCCTTCAAAGTCCAGCTTAGACCCACCGACCATGAAAGTGAGGGTAGCATTTTCCGCCCCGACGACTCCTGAATTATAATATTAATTTATTTTCATTCATTGCGATAAATTCATAGCACTTGCGCGTTATCGATACCAGGACGTGCACACGACGTATTATGTAACTCTAATGTGTACCTCCTGAGACTGGGCCATCGATAAATCTAAGGCCATTCTTTTCCGCCTCTTTAGCAATTGTTTGTGAAACCGTCGGATCGATGGTGCTGCTGTCGACCAGAAGTGTGCCCTTCTTGGCGGCGCTGAAATTTCATTATATCATTTCCGTTATATTGCAGAAAATTAAGGAAGATTACTCGTTAAGCTAATCGACCAGCAACCTTATAATGCCTGTTTTACTGGTATAGCACTCCAAGACGTGTTGGTTCATGGGCAACATGGTAACAAGTACCTCGGAATTTTTCGATACCTCGGCAACGCTCGCGGCCCCTTTAGCGCCAGCACTCACAACATTTTCTATGGCCTTTTCGTTAATGTCGTAAACTGTGAGTCTGTATCCTTTTTTAATGAGATTCTTCGCCATGTAAGCGCCCATATTACCCAAGCCCACGAAGCCGACATTTGAAAAGTCTCGTTGACTCGCTAATAAGTTTTCAAATGATTATAAATAATGTCAAGACAAGTTTATGATAATTTTATAATCAGCGCATATATCCATCACTATAGATCCCTTAACTTTTGCACATTAATTATGTCATTGCTCATTTCCTTGAATAATCTCGCAATCGCTCTTATTGTAATTATACATTTATCATTCTTTCCATTTCTAATTAAGCATATCCAAAATAAGGACGACTGAATTCTTGTATGAAAAATACGGTTTAACTATAAAACTTAATATTATCTGTATAATGTGAATATAATACTCGGAAGACATACGAAATCTTGAAATATAAATAACACGGAGATACCAAACATATATATATATATATATATATATATATATATATATATATATAATGCAGAGGCTTATGAAAATAAAAAAATTTTAATTATACATTTAAGATTACACGAATTAATATTTAACATCATTTTTATATTATCGCAACTTAAATATTTACAAGGAAATAACTATTTTATACGAAAGGTTATTGTAGTATATTACACATGTAGAAAACATTAGGTTATCGAACTCGTAAATAAGTGCTTACGCAATATATCTGATAATTTAAGTTATTATATATACATATACATATATATATATACATATATATATATATATATATATTTGTTCATGTACGTGCCCGTGCATGCGTGCGTGTATGTGTCCGCGCGCATGTACGTATGTATATGTATTCATGCACATGCATCTGTACGTGCGTATATTTATGCGTGTGTATGTATTGAAATATCATACAGTATTATGTATAAAATTGAATAAAAGTTATATATCGATATATTATAAATGTATGTTTGTGCTTAATTGTAGAAAAATTGTTGGTACTTCATTGTTGAAAATGACAAAAACAACGTGTTAAACAAGTAACAATACCTCGGTAAGTTTTCTAAGCAAAAATTTCTTCAAACATTTGTTAATTTCGCTTTTTAATTCACGAGTGGCCAAAGGATTATTATCGTTTGAATATTTATTCTTATCGAAAGCTGTAATATTCCCTTGTAATATTCTTAACGCTAATTTAGACTATTTTATCGTGGAAAATTAACTAACGCCAATATTGCTTTATGAAAGAATACTAATATAAACAATAATGTATTCTATAAATAATAAATACTGAGATATAAAATAACTCACCTCTTCTAATTACACCTAAAGATTTCGCAAAAGTTGTAAGTATGCCCATATTTTGAGTAAATCAAGCGTATATCTTGAAATTCGGGGCAATCGGCACAAGAAATAAGAAAATCAAAGATATGGCCGAATAGTATTTCAAGACGAGACTTAATTCGAAATGTAATGTTTAATTCACTCCACCACTACATTGTTTACGAATAATGACGTACACGATTTTGACCTTTATCAATTATAAAAATTAAATTTTTGTTTAAAATCACTAGACTGATAAAAGGCTAAGAATCAAACTTTTAAATACAATGAGAAAAATGACGAAAAGTAATGTTATTTCTGCATCTCAGAAGTCAACAGAGTGAAATAAAGCTCGTCATCGCACGTACACAATAGCATACGTATATATAAGAACCAGTTCTATACTTCTCTCTCTCTCTCTCTCTCTCTCTCTCTCTCTCTCTCTTTCTCTTTCGCTTTTTCCCTCTCTCCTTATCTATCGCTGTCTCTATATCTATCTGTTTTTCTCTATCTAGTTATCTCTCTATCTCCATTATACATATACGAGCGCGTGTGTAGAGCACGCAAACAGGGTTTAAACTTTATTAACATAAAGTGTAAAGTGATTGGTTTAAAATAAGGCGAGGCCGAGTGGAGATCCTCTCATTTGTTGAATACTTATCAATAAGTTTGAATAAGCGCCTCTTCGTACCCATATTTTCGATTAGACAATTACCGTATTATCATGCAAATCCACAGTGTACTTGATAAATTAATAACTAATGCAATTAGTTATGAAATAATATAATGCAATCATATAAAAATTGTGTATTGTCAGAAGAAGGACTTTTAAAATAAACATAATCATTCGATTTTCTAATTTTGTATAACATAAAAACATAGTCTATTGTTTAAAAGCATACGACAAATGTATATAATATTATCTCTGTATACATATATTTATAAGTTTATAATCACGAAATTCATATTGTAGGTCATCTACATTAATTTTGAAGCAATAAAGATTCGCCCCATTACTATCGTCATCTCGGATCATTATCATCCAATTCATTTCTGAGCTTAAGTATGGTTTAGTAAATGAATTATTCCCTTAGTTATTTCTTTTGTATTTTTAAAGACTGGCAATTAAATTACCTACGCTTGATTCATAAAAAATAGTCATGCAAATCATTAGATAAAATATAAAGGCATTAGTGTTTCTATTATTTAATCAATTCACTATTCCTTTTAATACAATAAATTATTAAAATTAATTATTTTGAATGAATGGACCGACCCTGAATACCAAATTGAAAGCTGACAATTAATTTTATTTAGAAGGGATAAGCTTTTGTCATATATTTATTAATATTTTTTTTATGACAACGTATATCAATGCATTGTGAAAATGCTAATTGTAGTGGAAACATTTATAATAATGTGCTCATTTATGTGTATCTAAAACTTTATTGTAGATTAATATAGTATAAATTTTACAGGAATACCAATTTTTATTTAAACACTATGATTCAATTCAATTTAGTATCAATTATAAGATTTGAACACAAAAAATTAAATTATTGCGATAAAACATTTACAAAAATATAGAAAGTATTAAAACTATAACAATATTCAAATAACACAAACACATAATACTTTAATGTATATAGAGAGATTCATATGTAAAATACATTTGTACATTGTTACTTGGGATTCAATGTAGTTTAAACATTAAGTCATTTAAAATAATAATAATAATAATAATAATAATAATAATAATTCAAAGAGAGTGAATGAAGTTGCCTACTTAATTTTAGAGCACATAAGGACCAAAATTAGTTATTCGATGAAAATAATTTTTGTTTTATATTATAGAAAAATAAATTCAATATGCCTACATTGTTATTAATAAAAATATATTAATTTATATAGTGATTATGAGCTCGGATAAATTGAAATAATTTAATATGCGTATGACAAATATCTTATCATTATTTTTCGCCAAATTTCATAATATAAAAGGTTACATTTTCGAAAATAAATATTAACAACTCGAAGATATAGGATTTATAAGTTTTTCTACCATTATAATTGTTTTTTTTTTTGTTTTTTTTTTTGGCATTTTATAACATATTTGGCGTAATTATAACGTAAGAGCAAACCCACAAGTTTTCCATAATTAATTCGAACATAATAATAAAAATGAAAGGAAAACCGCCTCGTTAGCCTAGTTAAATCCAAGTTATCGCCAGCGAAAACAATTATAGAATTTGAATGCGCTCCTTAACTATATAAAAGGAAATTACTTAAAGTTTCAGAGTTTTAATTGCAATATTAATATTGATCGAAGAAGACCTGATTTTTAATGATAATAAAGCTCATACGTTTTGTGAAAGTTATTTCATTTAGTAATTATGGCAATTCTGAATTTATCATTTCAAATTCATTTGAAATTTTTGCGTATCCCAATATCTATATATAACTTGAGCATATAAAAATAAATAAGATACAAATAAATAAGAGTAATTGCAATTCCATAAAACTAATTATATTTTATAATTAAGACAAATGTATATTGCAAAAATCTAATTTGATACAACAATTAAAATAATCTTGAATGTCAACAATTTTTTATTTATACTTTATCATAAATGAAATTTTTCTATTAAATATTTTCAATAACTTAGATAATCAAGCTATATTAGTTCTTAGATTTCGAATGATGAATATAAATCCATATAATTGAATTGATAATAAAATAGCACAGGAAAGTCAAATTAACGAATTTAAATGTTTTCAAAAGTTCGTCGTCTACTAAATGGATATTTTTGCGCTACATATCTTTGATTTGACCATTTTTTTAATCTATTGGCATAATATCTACTCTATCTAATCTGATATTAATTACAATATAGATTATAGATGTCTTTTTCATCAAATAGATATGTGTACGACATTCGACTAACAATTTTTATCATTATATAATTGATTAATCGAGAATAACCTTTTTCCTCTCACGCATCTAATCTAAAAAATTTATGTAAAATAAAGTTATAATTTATTAAACGTCAATGATTTCACTCACAAGTAAAATAAGCAATTATATTTGTTATCATACATAAAATAGATATAAATACTTATTACATATAAATCTTACTTATAAATCGATTTCGAATAAAAAATTATTCCACACATTCTCACATCAAATTTGCCTTAAAATATATAATAATTTATATTCAGTGATAAATTTTACTTTTAAATTTACATGTTATGCGTTTAAATAATTTTTTTCTCGAAGTCCTCGATACAAACAATATTGAATTATTGTTCTTTGCTATTATTTTTTGTAAATATACTAAGATATACATAAATAATTCTTCAAAATCACAATTGAATACTTATATAATGAAAATATATATATATATATATATATATATATATATATATATATATATATATTTTCATTATATAAGTATTCAATTGTGATTTTGAAGAATTATATATAGAAATAAATAACATTTCACAATATTTCTATTAAATGTGTTTATCATTTAAGCTTTTTTTACTAGGAGTTAGATATAATATTTAAAAAAGAATAAATAGAAAAGGAACATATAAGATATTTTTATACTAATGACAATTTCTATGATTCTATAATTACATTCCCAAAATACATTCTTTTTAACGATTATTTTGAAAGCTTAAATAAACGAAGTAGAATTTGTAAAGTTTTAGAAAATTTTCTTTACTAAGGCATATTCATTATTCTTAATATAATTTTCTTATTTATTGATAAAATAATGTTATAAAACATATAATTATGCAGTAAATTATGATCAATATTATTACAAAACTAAATTCTGTACTAATAATAAGTTATTTATCTTTTTCATTAATTTTTATACAGAAAAAAAAAACTAAATAACCTAATATAAACTATTAATTTACCTTAAAATGTTATAAAATGCTATAAGAATGCACTCATTTTACTTTTATTAACAATGGACTTTAGAGACTAATTACAATTTGTTTCAATTACAAATTATTAAAGATTATTTTTGATTAAACGCTTTAAATAAATTAATAAATGTTATTAAAATCATTATTCTATGAATACATTATTGAATTTATTTTCAAAATAATTATCCTTAATTGCCTTCATTGAATTTTATTTTATTTATTTGGTTTAGTTCAGTCATCAAAATCAAAATCCCATATTTACCATTTAAGTAATAATAATGATTAAACATTAAGTAACTTTAATAAAGAGCAAGAAGCAAGACTGCAAAAGCAATACATAACAGATAAGGAATATAGGATAGAAGAAGAAATAAGAAGCAAATAATAAGAAACGTTATGTTTATTTTCCTTTTCAATATCGTTTCACAAAAATTATTAAATACTTGCGGCTTTAAAAAGAAATGACAAAAAGAGTTTGATAACTTACATCGCAAAGATCATATTTACGAAAATAGTTATATTTTTTAAATTAGTAAGTTTAGCTTCGATGAACTATTAATTTTTCTTAATCCCTACGATTTTTTCGATAAATATAATACTTATAATTGTCGTATTCATTTTTTTTTTTTTTTTTTTTTTTTTTTTTAAAGTCGGAATTAAGTTTGTCAATCAATGTATAAAGTATTTTGCTGTAATAAAAATTATTATTTGAAAATCATTGTTAAGTATCACCGAAATTAATAAAATTATTTTAATGAAATTTATTTTTAATATAAGAAACTCGTCTTCCATTTGTCGCAAATTGCTAATTAAAAATTAAATTTTCTTTGATAATCGAGAGATGAAATTTCGAATGTAATATTTCCATTTACTAAATATATTACTATAATTATAAATAATATAATTGTAAAGAAAAAACGACTTTCTGTAACATATCAGATTACGAATGTATTTTTAAATGTGAACTATAAATAAATAGGATTGTTAGATGGCACATGTTTATGTGGGCGCACGTACTAGCGCGGCTGTTTTTTCGATACTTATTATTAAAAACAAAAAATCATAATTCGATTTGTGTTGCCAAGTATATTTGCTAATTGCTTACTGAATTAAATGACAAACAATGTAAGAGGAGAATAATCAAATTTGATTGATTATGGATGGTGTGGCATGTCATTTTATTCACAATTTAAATAAGTTTATGAGCATTGCCGTAATACTTATTTAGTATTTAATTAGAACTATTAAAGTCATAATAATCATTAATTTCAGCTAACATTAAAAAGTATATAAAACTATATCGAATTTTCATTAATGAAAGAGTACGAGTAATTGCCAGATTTGTCAGTAATAATGAACTTTATTCGACATATAACAAGTATTCATAGCTTAATTAAATTAAAAAGACCATAAGTTATTTATCACGAAATTATTAAAGTCTTTATTAATTTAATGAGGTTGAAAAATGTCAGCTTCACAGAGATTCGAATTTTAACATCGACGATGTCTTTTATTACAAGCGCCGAACATCATTACCATTATACTTTTAATATTATTAACATTTATTTGCACTTTATTCCCTAATGGGATTATAATTTTATAGACAAAATTATTGGAATACTCTCGAACTAACTTACAACAAATTGTTGAACAAAATTTTACCGTAAATCTATAATCTTTAATATTGAATAGAGTTTCATAAAATATCGTTAGTACGCGTGAAAGATAATAAGGGATTTTACAGAATATTTAATTTCTGCTTATTTCAATTTAAATATCAATTTTACATTTAAAAATAAATCATACATTTTATTAGAAGACATTATCAAAGGAACTATAAAGTATGTACTCTTGCTAATTGAATTTGACTAATATCAAACGTTTAAGATATATCGCCTTCCCTTCTCTTACTCATTAATCCACCCATTTCTTTGTCATATAACATTGTCATAAATTCAATTGCGTCTAATTTTTAATTAGTTATCTTAATTCGAGATATTCATAAACAATGAAAAGAAATAGTGTCTTTAAGAGTGAATCTTGAATTCTCTATATTACTTTGTACAAGCATTTGTGAAGTCAACGATCAAAGGAATTCTCGAGAAATTACTTTCACAAATAACAGTTCCGTTCTAGAATAAATATGTTCCAAATGTAACTTCACTAATTCATCGAGTCTATTTTTATTTTATATTCTTTTTATTTTGTTGTTTTTTTTTCTTCGAATATTAACCGAATCAAATAATGTTAAACCTTGTTTCTATTAACGTCATGGTATGTGAATTTACCTAAATATTTAAAAAACCAAATTTCTAGAAAATTTCTAGAAATATTTGTGACTATTTTCTGTAGCGGGATGAAGAATACGATATTTTTCTTGATAATAATAAACTTGATAATAATTTGAGTAAAGGATCAAAATATAAAAGAAAATAATGTAAGCTTTATAACGATTGTTACCATCCAACTATAAAATGTATATTTTATATTTTAAGTATCTTTTGAAATTTTTAAAGAGTTTCAAATGATGCGTACATTGATTATGCGCCTACCCAGCTGCATTTATCGGCATTAAAACGACCTAAATATTTTTATAGTTGGACTTTTTAATTATGCATTAAAGTATTATTTATAGAATTTAATTATATTTTGTCGACATATATATACGAAAAATATAAAATTTCTTCATAAGATACAAAGCTTCTAATATTTTAATTCCTTTGAAAAAAAAAAGAAAAGAAAAAGAAAACTATATTCCAATCTAATGACTAATGTAAAAAGTGTTTTTATGCATCTTTTTACACACCGAACATTACAACTTCTGCATTGAGCTTAATGTAGGACATACAAATAACTTTTCTAGTACAAAGTCTAATCTAGTACTAAGGCTTATCGATATCTTGTAAATTAAAATTATGGAGAAATATGTTTAAATCCATCGAGATGGTGATTTGACTTCTCTTCAAATTGAGTTTCAACGCGACCACTCGAATTTTATTATATTAATATGCCATTTGAAAATTTAATTAACTAACGACGATTTATCGTCATAGCTCAGTTGACAAAAAATTACGATCCACGAACTAATTCACATCGACTTATTTAAACTTGCATGTAGCTAATCAATATGATTACTGCATTTGTAACTAATATTTAATTACTAACAATAAACTAAAAAAAAAAAAAAAAAAAAAAAAAAAAAAAAAAAAAAAAAAAAAAAAAATTATTTTGTTTGGTAAAATTAATCAACCAATTTCATCTCTGAACACTAATAAATCACCATTGCCATTACACTGGACTATGATATTCAGGTGCGATTACTCAACTAAAATATATCGTTAAAAATCTCGTAAAACGACCATTCAATTTTCGTGTGAAATAAGAAACAAGACAACGGCGACATTTCGCCCAAGAGATTTTGTATTCGCCAAATTCATAATTATTATCGCTGTTTCGGCCCGAGCAAATAATACGAACCCTATCGAAAATAATCCACGATTATTAAATTTAATCTTCAAAAGTTCTTAGATCAAAGCGCACTTCTCATCCTACGCATTCTAAACTCCAAATTTGATTCTTCCGTCCTATTCAACCTATTCTTTCCCGCCTGTTGCCTAATTTAAAAAAAAAAAAAAAACAGCTTCGATAGATATCGTAGGCGAGCGCAGCGCCATCTTTCCACGTTAATTTGCAAGTCGGAGAAATCCCGGAGGGACATTACCGACAGCGGTTACTGTTAACTTGATTTGTCGCCTACCGGCAATCGATCGATTTCCATTCTTTTCTCTGTACTCATCACATTCGTATCTTGATAATGCAAGCCCTTTAGATAGAGACACCAAACCAATTCAAGCTTCTCCCGTACACGACGATCAAACAAATTCTACTCGCCCAACGATTGACATATTAATCATTTTCGACAAATAACTTATAAGGAAGACGAATTGCTTCGTTACGGATCTAGCTACGTAAAATCCCTAGGCCAATTTTAACGTATATTCGTCAGGCTTCCTGAAATACCTCCCGTTTATTATCATCCCTCCCACTTTCCTCTCTCACTCGCTCTCTCATTCGATCTCTCTCTCTCTCTCTCTCTCTCTCTCTCTCTCTTACTCGCACGCGCGCGCTCACTCAAACATTCGCCTCCGCTGTCTTCTCCTTGAGTAGGCACATGCGATCGTGTATTGTTACGGAAAAGATTATATAATCGAAGCGGCCGAGTTACGAGGAGGGGAAGACTATACAAGGAGAGCACCGTCGAAGCCGATGAATTTTGCATTCCCTAGGGTAAAGAGCGGTCGACCAATAACGACGATAAAATAGCTGTGTATCATCGCGGAGGATAACAGCCACATCCCAGATTTCGGAATCCGCGAGAATTGAAGGGGAGTGTGGCCGGGAGCGACGGGGGCAGTTGAACGGCAGAGGCGGAGGGAGAGCGATTGTATGGCGGGAGGGAGATGATGATTGGGCTGTGGGAGGTGGGGGGGGGGGGGCACTTGGCCGAAAGAAACGGCTTACACGCTGCTGCGTCCAGTGGAACGAGCGCATGTGCGCCGAGCGTAAAGCTTCCTATATCTAGCTACGGTTGCACTGTAGGTGTCTATAAATTCTGGCTGGCTTCTCGACTCGATTCCTCTTTCCATCACTCCAATTCGCCCGCCCCTCCCGACCTCCCTCGCTCGCTATAACACATTCTCGCGAGCGCGCGTATTCGCGCGTCTCCTCCCTTTTTCGCCTCGCTCGACACGAGCTCCATCAGCGACCGAGATGCACCACCACCGAGAGAAATTTCTCCCGTTCGTTCCTAAATCCCACGGGATTTTTCAACGTCACGAGATTTTTTTCTCGGAACGAAAAGCCTGACACACGCCGCTGAAAAAGAACGAACAATTATTGCGCAGTGTACACACGAGGATAGAATGTGGGCAGGCTGCGCATATTTTCACTAGACCCTGTCCTCTGCAAAAGCTATTAGCAAATCAGACACGTTGCTCGTTCTCGGTAATAACATGCTTCGAGCTTTATGCGAATATAACGAATTTTCCCCGTTCGAAAGCAGGGCCCTCGTAAAATAACTCTGGATAAGCTAAGGATGGGTTGCGCTCGGCAACGGCTATTCACTCGACGCAGAGACAGAGAGAGAGAGAGAGAGAGAGAGAGAGAGAGAGAGAGAGAGAGAGAGAGAGACAGACAGAGAGAGTGAAAACCTGTACAGAGAGACTGTACGCGGTAGTCCACCGCTTGTGCGTCTTTACCACGAGTTTCTTTTACGCCATATCGGGAAGGAGGAAGTACGCGCGACGTCGTCCTGGAGGAGCGGAGGTTGATAGCTCCGAGCCGGGATCATCGTGCCGCCTAACTGTAAAGCTCAAAGTGCCACGACATCCTTGTTACCCCGTTTCGATTACATCTCCTCCGTGGCTTTATTAATTCATTCGAGATTTATGAAAATCACGTATTACCATGAGATGAGCGCTCGGGCATATATTTCTTCAAGTCGCCCATTGTTGTACGGTAGTGCGACCAAATGTATCGATCGCAAAAATCGCGAACGACTTAGAGGCGCGCGTGCGCGCGCAACTATAGCACAGCAAAAAATCCACCTTACTGTACCGTAGATCCTTGGAATCGGTATTCAAAGAAGTATTATCGAGTCTAGTGCGATTATGCGTGTCGCGTTCGCTTTCCCGTACACCTCTGCGAATCGCAGTACACTCCCAATTGCTCGGTAAATGCTGATTTAAGTAGGTATACTGTAAAAGTAAATCGCGCGACTTTCTGCGGATAATGTACCAGAAATGTATGGAAAATAATGGACTGTCGATAATATATAATAGTTTATCAGGGCGTATCGTGCGCTTAGTCGGAATGTATGAAATTCAATTGCGTCTGTCGTCGCTCTTCATTGCGCCGTAATTTTCGATAAAACATCGACGGTTGTATGAAATCAAGGAAATCGCCGATCTGAAAATGATGAAACAAGCTCACGTTTAAGATGTGACTATCAAAAATTTATTAGTTGAATAGATAAACGATATAGAGCTAGTGATCTTATCGATTAAATCACGAATAGAGGGCGATTAATCAGTAGTCGGGCATTGCGTTGCCAACCTGATCAGCGTAACTGATACAATGTCATGCCTGATTCGTTGCAAATGTCCACGAATTTCACATGTCCGTAAAAATATTTCACGCGGCGCCTGGCCTTTTATAATACAACGTGCTCGACTGACTCTTAAGCCATCCAAACTTTACTAACGTATTACAATCAAACATTTGCAGATTCTTGGCCTCGCTATGATAACGCACATAATGCTAACTTTACGTCGAGTAATTATATGAAATTTCATCCTAATTAATTGTTACCTATGCCCTTGAAGTACGTAAAATTGGGATTGCAACTAAAAGAATCATAGAAATGCACGAAAAGGCTTATTGATCCTGTTGTTGATTCGATTACTTCGACTACGGCGACGAGCATCCTCGTTAGATCTACGGACGATTCAAAAGGCGACTATATCATTATTAAAAATTCTTTCGCAACTCCTTCTTACAGCAATATTCATATTGCTACTTAGAGCCACTGAATTCACGCAAGGACTAATTTTTTCGCGCAATAATTTTTGTCCAAGTCGACTTAACGTTTAACGCCATGATATTACGCATGGACTCTCAATGGCTAATGGCGTTGTTTGGAGAGGTTGCGAAGAGCACTAGGCCAGCGGCTAAATTATGCGCGCTTTATATAGACGAATCCAGCCAGTCCTTTGTAAAAGGACGCTCGTTTACTAATGTAGGTAGCTTTACGCTCGCGCACACACACAGAGACAGAGAGAGAGAGAGAGAGAGAGAGAGAGAGAGAGAGAGAGAAAAGAAGACGATGCTATTAGGAAGTCAGGGTTTGTATTAACCGTCGAATAACGAATAAACGATCTTCGCGTTCTTTGTGCTCCTACTAATAAAATTTTTCTCAACTTTATTATTAACTTAGCGAAATGACGAGCCCATATATACATTGAGTGCGCGCGGTTATCGCCATTAAGCCCCGTTTCCCGTACGTTGTAAAATGAAATATTGCCGATCGATAGGTCGATGCGAAGCAACGACGACGAGATTCCCATAAGACTCGCAGGGAAACGCTGATTACTGTTCGCGTAATTGCGCCTGCTCATGAATCGGGATGTGGCCGTTCGGATCGTGGTAGCGAGCCGCGGAGTAGGTGGCGGTGGAGTGGAATGAGGAGGGACGTGGACGGTAAGAGGGGCGACGGGCGCGGGGTGAGGTTCGGCAACGGGTCGGTCGGCGGGTTGAGGAGTGGAGCTCGGTGGGGAAGATGGGGAGGCACGGAGCCGAAATCAGCAGCCTCCGGACGTCTTATAAAAAAAAGAGTGGACGAACTCGCGCGTCTCTCGGGCGAATCGAGTTTTTTCTTGGCGATCGCACGGCGATGCAGTGACGTCAACGGGCCGCGCCGCCGCGAGAATGAGAGAAAGAGCAAAGAGATGTGAAAGCTGAGTCCGACGGCGACGTAGGATTATGCGTAGTACCGACGCGAACTGCATGCTTCCCCCCCCCACCCCGTTTACCCCTCGCCCCGCACCATCCCCTTCCCCATCGCCCCATCTACCCGTCCCCCGTACCCCGACCCCTCGCCAAGCCGCACGACTCCTCATCATCAGCCCGCCGCGCCGCGCCGCGCCCCCGCCACTCGAGGTCGCTTTTATTGCTCAGCGCGAGCTTACATGGACAATCGGCGATTTTAGAAACGGGCCCGACTCTTTTTTCCGTCGGTCGCGTCAGGGAAAAATTAAAAATTGTATGAACGGACCCATCGGGCTGTCAAGGAAATCAAATTTTTAACGACTCGCGTTGCCTCCTCAAATTAGCCAAAACCCTCGCTTATTAAGTACGGGCAAAGTTGTTCAACGTACTGGCCGCTCGCGTAACGCAGATTCAATAAATAATAACCGACGAGAAACCTTTAATGCCCATAGCTTTGATTTTTTCATAAGCCAATTGTATCGATTGATCAGCTACTATTGTAAATAAGCTTTCTGCCTCCGATTGCTTTCCTTTCTTCTCCACGACACCTTTATGTACGCTGGTTTTTATGTATTTTTTATAAAGCTATTTGATATGATTGAATTAATTGCGAGACTCTTTAAATTAAAATCGCATATTATCTGTTATACTTGTAGTACTGGATTTTCTACTCAGTTACAATTTTAATAATATTAGCGGATATTGTTAATGTTAATGAATACACTTACCAATTAACGATTATACCGGCTGAGTGATTATTCTTCTTTTTTTTTTTGTAATGTGATAAATATATGAATGTCAAGTTAAAGAATTATTTTGCATGTATAGTTGAATAACTTTTATGTGAAGTCAGATTACAGATTAAAATGTAGAATTATATGTTCATAAAATTTAAGATGGTTGGAGATTATACGTGATTTTTCCTCGCTGTACATTATAAATGTAATAATTGGTGAGCTTTATTTTAAAGTTCGTATCTCGTATTCAACTGGATTATTTATAATTGAATGAACAAATTTAACTGTAAAATTAGATATTAACTGTTATTAGGTAAAGGATTTTATACATTATTATAATTCAATCCGTTTGACCGATTTTAAAATGAGTCAATAACAATGTAAGAAGATTGAACGTTGAAGCACACTGCTAACCCTCGTGTTTAATTATAACATCAATACGACTTATTTTATAACGTGAAACATTATTTTGTTTAAGCATAAAATCACGAATAAATGCCTATTTTATATTTGGTTAAAAAAATAATAAAATAAATACATTTGTAAAGTCAATTCTCATACAAAAACTAGTTTGACTTTATGTGATAGACACGAAGTGCATACTGGGATCATGGTTATTTAATCTTGTAACGTTACTTTTTCAATTATTATTAATCTGTAAAATATTTAATAATAATCTTTATATTAAGTATGACCAAGTCAATATATATATATATATATATATATTGACTATATATTGATCTATATATATATATATATAGATTATTTGTCTTTTCTTTGTAAAGAGTGGAATTCATTTGTAAGTATACGATTGCACGAGCATTAATATCTACTTACTTCTTCATCTTTCTTTATGGTATTTTTATCGAATACTAAATATTATTAATTGCCGATAACAATGTCGTTAAAATATTAGACTATTTAGAGGTAAATTCGTCGACGTATAAGACATACTACATATCATTATCAAGTTATATTGGAATATATTTATAATGCGCACGATTGCATTTCAATTGCAAATTAATTTTGTATTACTTAAGTTAATCGGTAAATTAAGGAAATTCAATTATTCGACATTGAAAAGCCTTTAGACATAAAATTAAATATACAAACGACTTTGGAATCATTGATTTGATATTTGTCCAGTACAGTTGCATGTCATTGTTGTAACATTGTTTATTATTTGCATTTCTTATTTGATTTAGAAGGTGTCGGAATTTAGAAGGTTGATGTTAATACTTTTTTAATTTCTTAATAATGTTAGTTTGTCGGTTGACAGTATGCAATCCGTTATTTAATTTTTCAAACGCAAAATCATCACCCATTAAGGCATACAAAAAAATTACTCTTCAAAACTCGTAAATTAATTTTGAATTAATTACATTTGACCGTTGTAGCTATTGTTTTAATGCCAAATATATTTTATGTTGAATGAAATTCACGAGAGAAAACATTCCGAGTCGTTAAAAATGGTATATTAAATTATTCTTGAAGAAAAATATATAACTTTACTCGTTGAAAAATACGCAAAACAATTTTGCGAGATATTTTATTCTGACTATTATGTTCAGGGTGCAAAATATGATTTGGATGCAGCATCCAAAAAAGTAACGAAATACTTTAATACTGTAAATACTTGCTCCGGTTCTTGTAAAATTCTTTTCCAATGAAATAGTCATTATTTCATAATGCTCGAAATAAAAATTACTTTTTGAATCAGTTTTTTATTCAAAGTTCACCTCTTCTATCCCCTCCATCTTTCTCTATTGCACGCGCACGCACGCACACACACTCTCTCACTCACTCAGTCTCTCACTCACTCACTAACTCACTCACTAACTCACTCACTCGGTTAATATGTGAGGTGTGCTTTCAGGCGTGTTGGTGTTTATTATTAGTCCGAGGCAGCGTCGCTACGTAATGAACAATTGTAGAATTAATAATATTGTTTGTACAACTAATGTAGAATATGACAACAGAGTCGTACCAATAACGGTAGAGAATGCTTTGTTGAATAATTTTGATAAAGCTTGAATATGAAATTTAATACTCTTTCGTCTTCCATATTTCATTTAATTCCAATGTATTGGGCTAAATATTCGGCTCTCGGGATATTTGAGCCAATGCTCCTATTGAGTCACAATATATATATAATAAGGACTCCGCATTACGGTATTCGCCATCGCGCCATTTTCAGTGATAACGATCGAAGAAATAAAACAACGACCGATGCAAAGGTGCGTGAAATTCCTGTCCGCTTACAGTGAAAGCACATTCCCATTAAACTCCAAAGCTAGAGAGGTAAATATCTGCCGCCTGGGTCGTCCCAAGTCCCGGCATCGTCAAACACGCCGCCTACGGTCCCGATTAAATCGCTACTAAAGCTAATGTTTAATTTCGCAAAAGAAGCGGCCTCTTCCATCAGCTCGGCACTTATGGAAAAGCCAACGGAGCGCGTCCCTGGCCAAAAGGTCCCGAAGGGCCACAAAAGCACGCGCCAAGGCGGCCGCGACTCATTAGTTCACAATTCGAGGTTCCCAAAGAGGAGGGACGCGGTGAGCGACTCGAGCACGCGAAGCCGGAAATATGCATGGGAACGAAGAGGGTTGGAGTCGGAGAGGTGACGTGGAGCTCGCGAGGAGGCAGCCCCGAATTGGATCCCCCGTATCCCGAACGCACCTGGATGTACCGTAGCGCAAGAAAAGGATCGGGAGGCGGTGGCCCGATAGCATTTGGACGCGGTCGATCGGCGTCAAAAGCGTCGATTAATTTTCAGATAAAAAAGCGGTGGTAGCGCGTAGCACGCGCACGCGAGCACAACCGAGTAATATATTCGGGCGCGATTGGCTCCGAGAGTCGCTCGCGCCTTCACAGCATCTCGCGCACGGGGGATGTAGCGGTGACGATGGCGGGGTTGGTTGATTGAACGGGGGCGGTGAGCGAGAGGAGCGGAGTTATGTTAGGATTTTGGTGGGATGGGGGAGTAAGGCCGCGATATGGGGAGGTGGGCAGGGGGGCAACCGAATGGAGGGTTACACGAGGAGGAAAAAATGCCCAACCCCCGCCGCTTACAAGTTGAAACGGCGTGTGCGTGCGACATAAAAAAAGTTAGTAGGCGCAACGGCGACGGCGGCTCCGACGACGACGTCGCCCTCTATGTTCCTCAGCGGCTGCGCAGCTCTCGAGGGCGCCACCGGTTCATTCCCCTGCGGGCGAGCGCGAGCCATAGACGCGCGTGTGTGTGCATCGCAGTGAGTTCGAGATCGTTTCTGTAGGGCCTCTCTCACTCCCTGTCTATCTCTTTTTTCTTCGTTTCTCAATCTACCTGTTTGTCTGTCTGTCTGTCTGTCTGTTTGTCTATCTGTCTGTCTGCCTGTCTGTCCGTCTCTCTGTCTAACTCGCACACGCGCTCACGACCGCTATTTCATTCTCTCCCTCTCTCTCTCTTTCTCTCTTCACCCACTCACCTCTGTCCATTTATCCATTTGCCCGTCTCTCTTTCTCTCTCTCCCTTTCTCTCTCTCTCTCTCTCTCTCTCTCTCTCTCTCTCTCTCTATCTCTATCTCTCTCTCTATCTCTATATATATATATATATATGCACATACACGCACATATACGTGCATATGTGTGCTTATACACTAACGCATGTACACATGCGTACATACGTGCGTGTATAGGTAAATATATCCTTCTCTTTCTCTATATCTATCCTTTAGTCTCGCGCTTTCTCACTCTAGCCGACTGCCCCTCACTGGCTAGGCGAACGTCCTCGAGTCCGTTTTCAAGCAGAGGCCAGCCGCGTCGTCGTCAGTGTGTCCTCGAAGGAGCGCGAGGGAGTTTGAACCGCGCGAGCCCGCGTAATTAGTCGGGATACGTAGAAAAACCACCGCTGCTGAGAGAATTAAGAGGACGAAGACAGTCACCGTGGGTCCTCCGACGGCCGATGCAGCCAAGTGTTGCCAGTGCGTGCTTTTTTGTTGTTGAACAACCCCTGAACGCCGCCCCTAGGTCCGCCAACTACAGTGTCGCCTGCAGTCCCTGTGCGTGAGCGGCAACCCGTGGGGAGAAAAGCCAGAGGCGGTTCTTGCGCGGGAGGCGGAAGAGGAAGCGCCGATGTGCCCTGCCGCTTTCCCAGGAAATCTGAGGTGCTGAAGCTCACCGAGGTAATAAGACGGCCATTCCGACGAGCATTATTTTACCTCTCACGCTCTCTCTCTCTCTCTCTCTCTCTCTCTCTCTCTCTCTCTCTCTCTCTCTCTCTCTCTCCCTTTTTTTCCCTCCCCTCCTTTTTTTCCCTCCATTCCCTCCCTCCCGCTCTCGTTCATCTTACTTCTCCTCTACCCCTCTCTAACTCCCTCCGTCGCTCGGACTCTCGTACTCGCTCTCTCTCTCTCTCTGTCTCTCTCTCTCTGTCGTTCTCTCACTCTCTCGCTTTCTTTCTCTTGGCTGCTCGCACCTACCTACCTACATAACGGGAAAAACGAAGGCGCTCACAGCGCAGTAATAGCATCGAGAGTTAGGTTAGCGAGACGTTCGACAGCGTCAATAACTCGGTGAAGCGAGTGCGACGGGGACGGAACGAAGGAGCGTACGAGTTTTTTTCGCAACGCTGTTTCCACGGGATGAGAAAGACGGATGATCGAAGGACCGATCCTAGGAGGTGACCGGTAGCCCGCGGCTAGTACACACTGTCGGCATACCAAAATAGCGGCCGCAGGATCGTGCACTCACCAACGACTGGCCTCTGTGGACGGGGGTCCGGGGGAGGGGAAGGACCCGCTCGTATTTTGGGCGCAGGGTGGCGACGCTCCGAGGAGGAGACGCTATTAACGTCCGCCGTCCGGAATAGCCGCACAGCTGCTGCTGCTGCTGCTGCTGCTGCTGGTGACATTGCTATTACGATGGCTTGCGGCTTTTCGCGCATTGCAGTCATACGCATAGAAACACCAACTTACACGCAGGCACGCACAGACACTAGAATCGTCGAGGGTCCCTCGAGTGCGTGCTCACGGAGGAAAACAAGTCGCGCGATCTTTGCCTCGGCGCTTCCGGGAAAACGCAGGCCCGCGAGCAACGGGGAGGGGGGGGGGGACACCGATGGTTCCACACTCACCACTGGATACGTCGCTTACCCGCGGATACCATTCGAGACTGACCCGCGACAGACGACACCTCCGATGATAAATGACCATCTACGCACCGCTACTCTGCCGGCTAATTGCGAAGCACTCGCCTGCATAATTATACCATTGCCATCTATCCAATTGGATGAATTATTTAACATTTCGACGCATCGATCATTTATTGGAAGAGACAGTGGGCGCTAGTACGCGCGAGGACTGGTGGATCTCCGTCGGCCTCGGATGTCGTCCCCTCGCTTAGACTCCCAAATTCCGAGGGGCTTGGGTTGGGTCTCATAACGCTAAAAGTATGTTTTATAATGCAAGGCTCGTTATCCGAGCGGATTTTAACGAGGAATGCTCAATCTGCTGCCCGAGATTAAAATAACCTTCGGGCGAAGCTCGAAGCCGACGACGATGCGCTTAAATTGAGAAAATATCGCGACACTGCAATGTGCGCGCATATATGTCCTAATATAGTTTGTCGCGCATGTTTGGTTGAAGAAAGTAGCGTTTGTTGGACGGATTATTTAGCGAATCGCTTGTAATCGCATCTGTAGAGTCTCGTGTTTATTAAAGTCCCTTGCCCCTACTCGATAATTATTTCCCTAATATCGCTTTGGAATTGTCCTCTTATCGGTCGGTCGTTCTATTATATTATTACCGGCACATTGTTTAAGTTATAATGATTGAGTTAAAGTCCGATAATGTAGAGTGGAACCTTGGAAGAGGAAGAGCAAAATAATTCGTCTTGTAGGCAAATGTCGTGAGCGCTAAAATCATTTGAGAATTATGATTCATAAGTCGTCGATTAAAGAAAGCGCTGCGCACGTAATGCCAAACAATTTTTCATACTTTCACTCGCGTGCATTGTGCCATGAGACTCGTACGTTCGCACTGATCTCACAATTAAAAGGCAAACATTGATTTCCTTTTGTTGTTCGGCCCACTATTATGAGGCTTTGTTTATCGCCGAGTCCCATTCGTCGGAAGCTCGACGCGACGTCATAGCCGTTTATACAAATTGACTATTAAGATTATATAAGCTCGCTTGTTTTATAATTAGTCGGGAATCGCACTATAATCTCTTTAAAATGTAAGTTGGTCAAATAAGTCGATGCGAAAGCTAAGTCGCGTTCGTGAGTTAAGAAAATTGATTAGCTAGGAAATGGTTGATAAACTTGCTCGCTGGCTGCTCGCCAATTTCATGAAAATTGATCTCGAAGGAGAATAATTCATGAAGAAGGTTGGCAAATGCCGGCAACTTACGTCCTTAGGAGACACCATTCGCGCCGAAATGCATCCGGCAGCGCATCGATGCGCCAAGATGGCACAGTAGATGTCGAGCACAGGATAGGCAAGACAAAGCAGAAGGGCGTATCATTTACGTGTAACAAGAAAAGAGGAAACTTTCGGCGAATTGTATAAACGCTGGGAGCGCGGAAAGTGGTTTCTATTCTTCTAGATTTGCGGACAAGGCTTGTGCGAGTCGAGGCGAGAGACTAGAGCTCGGAGCGAGCGAGGTAGAAAGAGATAGAGTGATAGAGAGATAGAGATAGAGTGATAGAGAGATAGATAGAGAGAGAGAGAGAGAGAGAGAGAGAGAGAGAGAGAATATACATATAGTGCGAGCGAGTGAGATGGCTAAAAGCCTTTCCCCTCCCAACCCGCCACCGATTCCCTCTCTGTCTCAACGGGGCGAGGAGTAGCCAAAAACCGATTCGTCCCCCGTACCGAGCAAGGACGGTTGGCGGCATCGATCCGTTTTTTCTCGCTCTCTCCCTCTCTTTCACTCACTCGCACACACGCGCTCTCTCTCTCTCTCTCTCTCTCTCTCTCTCTCTCTCACTCCGTCCTGACAAAGCCTTGAAGCCATTTCATCGGCAAAAAGAGAGCCGCCCGAGAGCTCACGCAAGCCAGAAAGAGCTGAGAAAGAGAAAAAACGAGCGCGGGAGGGTGGGGCGTCACGATAGGGGCCAAGGGGTGGGGGAACGATAGAGAAAGAGAGGAAACTTTTCGATAGACGTTTCCTACGACGAGGGCAAGGAATCGTCGAGGAAGACAGATAAGGCGAGGCAAAGATAAAACTACACCGGCGTCGTTAAAAGGGTTAATGAAAAGTGACAGGGCGGCGGATACGATGTGCGCCGCTTACCTTACTCTACTTTATTAATCTATTTACCAGGCCAAATGCATACCTGAACATATCCTGGCGATCGGAATATTAATGAGCCGCGAATTACATTGCCCCATCGTCTAAAGTTTTGCCGAATGTTAAATGGCTAATTACGATAGTGTCGTCTTGTGCTTATCGACACTTCTCATAACAGCCAATAATATGTTTCGATTCATTATTGCTCGCAAAATTCAGAGGCCCTTTTTTATCATGGGAAAGCAAGCAAGTTTTTTCCTCAAGTCGCACCCCTCCGCAACCATTGAGAAATCAGCACTGCGACTCGTTTAAGTGGATCTCCTGGTAGAAAAGTGTCGGCACTTTATTCGCGTGTGAATCTTTCGTTTATGGATTATGTCGACTCGTCGAGTCGACTAAAATTATTTACACAAATTAGAACGCGTCATCTCATCGTGGGGAATTTTTTAAATTGTTCAGTAAAGCTGCATCGATCGCAATTGTAAAATCCAGATCAGTCAAATTCAGTGGAAAAGATTATTCGAAGAACGAGGCCAACCTGGATTTACAGTACAATAAAAAAAAAAAAAAAAAAAAAAAAAAAAAAAAAAAAACAACCATTCGCTAATATGGTTCGTATTAACTAAAATAATTTCACAATATAATATGCAGAAATGTAATCGTACAGAACAAGTCGTATAATATTGTAGTGCACAATTCAATTATCAATATTTTTTTTTGTGAACAATTTGAAAAACAAAATTGTCGTAGTTAACGAGAAATACAAGTAAAGTATATGAATAATAGAAACAGCGATATTCATCAATTATATAGTTCGTTGCAGTATTAAGGTTCCTACATAGTTATTAATTAAATGGAAACTTTCAATTTATGAATACACTTCCTAACCTTAAAGTGTTTTTTTTTTATTTTAATCAAATTATCTCTCTATTCCTCCCTACCTCCTTCCCACGTCAAGTGTTGCATATTTAATTTACATGCTTCCATTCAGTCGTTCGTTCTATAAATTCTTTTGAAATTTAATTAGAAAAATCAGTCTTCGTTTACCGTGCATTTACACGAAATATATCGTTTTATTATGCTATAAAAGCATTTATTTCACAAAAATTACATACACTTTGACAGATGAAAAGGTGAGTTCTCAAATAAATCCATAGCCGTTGTAATAATATCCAGTTTTTTTACCAAAAAAAATGAAAGAAAGGAAAAAAAGAAAAGAAAAAAAGGAGAGAGAGAGAGAGAGAGAGAGAGAGAGAGAGAAATTAGGGCAAATTAACTTTTCCTTCCTCAAGTAATTATTGACCTCGGAATTAATGCCAGCATAACTGCGCCAAAACTTTCAGAATTTGAAGTAAAAGATTAAGTTGTTAGACGAAAATCAAGTTTAGAAATAAGTCAAATTTTTCTTCCCAAAGTCATTATTCATTCATGAAAATCTGAAATTATATACAGACGTAAAAAAATGTTAATCGAGAACCTTCTCGTACTTGACACTGGTAAGTTGCTATGTCTTTTAGCAACGCCTCTGTGCGAACAAACTCGCTATTTTTATCTTCTCGTTTTCCAAGACTACTACGGGCCAAGTAAACGTCAACCTTCCATCTGCAGTACTAGTAAGAAGAAGAAAAAAAAGAAGAAAAAAACATTACCGCGACGTTACAAACTGATTCGAGGAGATTTAGTTGTGCCGGAGTTGTCCGATTATGTTAGGGAACTTTGTAATGTGTTTAAGGTGCCTCGCGAACACTTTGTGACTTACATTCAAGCGCTTATTTCCTTGTTTCTTCAATGTCGAAGATACGGTCGAATTTCTCATACGTCATTCTTATTTAGCATATCTCGAAGAACGTATAGCGACTTGTTTTATATACGAAATTGGAATGAGCTTTTTTTGTTGGGCTATTGAGTTATTACGGTGCAATGGCACAAAACTAATAAGTAACATTTACGATCCCTCGAACTTTCAGTTAATTAATTAATAGTTATATTTCTCACTCGGCTGCACTCGCACTTCGTCAATTCTTCATTCTTCCTCCGTTCTGTATAAAAAACATTCGATAGAGAATATTTATATTATATTTTTTTATATCGAGCAAGTGTTGTGCTTGACAAATTGAAACATTTATTTGTTAAATAAGCAGCATTAACGATAAAATTTAGAAAATAAAAGTGACTTAGACTTGGAGAAATTTTAATGTGATAATCGTGTTTAAAACTTAATGGCAAATTTGAAATAAATGTGTTAACGTGACTAAACATGAAATTATATATTCTCATAAAAGTGATATAAATAGAAGGAAATTGTATTGAAAAATATGTATGTATTAACTCGGTTAATAGAATTCAAAATCTACGACAGATGATTGATTTAAAAAAATGTTATACAGTATTTGAAAATTAAAATTCTTTCCTTTTTATTGCATTTCTTTTTAATGATACTTATCTTACATTACTGCAGCCAATTAAATACATTCCACCAATTTTCTTCGAAAATGCTTGTGGACATCGATTGTACTTGTTCGATTTATACATTCTTTTTCTTATAATTTCGAGAAACAATTGGATGTATCGTCGTATTTTTTCAAAAATCAAAGTTTTTCAAACATATTTTTGATTATTTATAGCATTAGAAATCAATGTATCGTATCACTTTATGTACATTAATCATTCGCAATTATTGATAACTAAACTTTTTGATACCATCTCAAAATAATATTGTTGTGCGCTAATAGCAAGAACATGTTCCATGTATAAATGAAATTATTATAGTGACAGAATTGGGACGAGGTACGATCGCCTCGTTACTCGTAGATAATGTCACACTGAAAACATTTAAATTTACATTGCTGGAAGGTAATGAAAAACCTATTTTTACAAAGGAAGGTTCTGCCCCTTATTACACTTGTTTTAGTTATTCATATTCATGTAGCTCGACACACATTAATTCATACTTCAAATATACGAAAGTGTTTATTCTTGAAACAGTGTAAAGCGTGATTTTTTTTTTTTTTTTTTTTTTTTTTTGTTGTTACCTTCGAAACTTCAAAACCATTCCACATACGCGAAAGAGTACGCATGTTTACATTATAATAGAAATATGAAACTCTACAACACATTACAATCGTAACATGGCATCAAAACAAGTATACATATATATATATATATATATATATATATATATATATTTATGCATATATAAATATTCTTTACCTCGTAGAACCTTTATCTTATGAGAAATAATTGTAAGTTTACTCACGACGACTAAGTGAATTTTAATTTAGTGATTTAGTGATTTCCCATATATTTGATCAAATTTATAGTATGTAGCATTAAGATATTCGTAAATGTTTGAGTAATATATTCGATTAATAATGAATTTACTCTTTAAAAGAGAATTTGAATATTTAATATCAAAAAGTCGATATTTTTAATTAAAAACTAGACGAATACTTTTGTCTTTAATGTAAAATGCTCATAAACGATTACGTAATTACATTATAATACGACGAAGTCAAATTGAACGTAATATTATGATCAAGCGTTTCTCATTTATAAATTAACAACGGTTTACTACTGACAAAATGCAATGCATGCAATACGACCAACCCGTTATACATATGAATTTTCTTTCTTATTAATCAGTGCACAATAGTACGAATATTATACATAGAATTTGATTTTAATTTTTTTGAGAAGATAAATGCGAAACGAATAATGAAAAAGGGTAATGCCGCGAGAGGGAATTGTTTTTTTTTCTTGGTCACGACAGCAACGATCACATTCTTAGCCGGTGAATAATTTGTCTTTCAGAGTGTGACGTATACTTCTATCTTTATCTAATCAAGTTTACACTGTTTATATGAAAAATAATCGATGCCTCGTAAAAATTAGACGTGTCTCCGATTTTCTCTAGCATCGATGGTTAATACTTCGACATAGTGTCAGAAAATTAATTAATTTGTATTTTTCGTCGTTGGAATGTAACAAAATATTGTTTTTTAATTATATTAAAAATTTCACTTTTTCGTGCTTGAAGTTTATATTGGACTGAACTATAAAAGCACTTTTTGTGCAAAACATACACAATAAAAGAAAAAAAGTTAAGAAAAAAACAGTTTTGTCATAATACGCATTCGTCGAGTTTTATTGGCACTGAATTCAAATTCGATCAATTTATTTATTAGCCTTTGTGTTGTTTTTCATTTGCATGCGACTCTTCTTTCCAGTTCATTTCAATGTTTAAGTTCATTGTAAAATTACGTCTTACACACGTTATATGTGCGTGTATTAATTGTACGTGCACTAATATACGTGGAGAACTTTAATATACTTTCGTTAGCATCATTACGTGCCAACTAATTGGTAATAAAAATATCGTCAAAGATAATACGTTCGTTTGACTTTGTATTTTGGAGTGAAAATACTAATAAGGAGGCTTAGCCGAGAATTCTCGCAATATCTTAGCGGATCGTTGCTCGATACGAAGCAGCCAATTGGCGTGAATTTTAAGGGCTAGCGAGATAGAGCGAGGACTAGTACCCAGGGAGCTGCATTATCTCCCTCTCTGTTTACCATCGCTCATCTGAAAGAGAGACACTTTCTTGCTAGCTAAGTTGTGCGTGTCGTGCGCAAGATCGTGAGAGCGAACTGTTCTCTCTTTGCCAGTTGAAACGACTTTCGTGCGTTCCAGTACCGAATGTACAGTCATGCCACGGCTAGAGTTCTTGCCGCTCTCCTTTCTCGATCTTTCTCCTCTCTCTCTCTCTCTCTCTCTCTCTCTCTCTCTCTTTCTCGCTCACTCCCTCTCCCTCTCCCTCGCTCACTCACTCACTCACTCACTCATTCACTCACTCACTCACTCACTCCTTCATTCTTTTTCCCTTGTTCGACCAGTGTTGACTTTGATTTAGGACATCCTTCTCACCGATGGCGCGTCCACTGAACTTGCGCACGACAAAAACTGAATTTTTCTTTGAACCGAAATGATTTCAGTTACATTGTGAAATTTGCTTTTGAATTCTTTTATAGCGCTTGACCGCGAAATTATTACAAAAATAAAGTGGATTGGCGCGTGGAACTATAATTTATTGATATTATAAATAGACTTTTAATGTGACAAATTTCAGATAAATTGTGGGATATTAGGAAAGTATTAATTTTGATTACCTTTACGGCATTTATTGCGAAGCAACAAGTGACTTACTAAGGACGTTTAATGAGAAAATTATGCAGCTTGAAAAATAATAGAAAAACTAATGACAATAAATTAATAATAATAAAATTAATCGAGATTTCTATTAAAGAATAATAAAAATAAAATAATAATAATGATAATAAATGAAAAGTTACACGAATGAATACATCTTCATGTATTTTTTTTTAATTCTTAGATTATCTACAAACAGCATTAATTAAAAAATTATTGATGTACTTTGTCGTAATTTCATTATGCATGCGTCGTTTATTGACGATTATCAATTAAATTAATTCTTGTTTGAAAATAGACTACCAAAGTTACGATTTTATCAATAACACGGCATGATTATATTAATAAGCTCTCCTGGTAAGCAATTATATATTGAAACGTATTAAGTAATGCATGATTATTCGACTTAATTTGTTAATTCAGATAACCGTGGATGATGATTTATGGTATAAATCTTATAATCTCAAATAGATTTAAATATATTTTTAATTAATTATAATGATATGGTCTTTTATTTTGATGAATACAGTTTAAAAAAAAAAAAAAAAAAAAAAAAAAAAAAAAAAACCTGTAATTAGATCAAATGTTTTTGTAAATCTTTACGTGATCTCATATTATAGTCATAACCAGTCATTTTATATAATAAAATGAACATAAAGTAAGAAAAATTGTATATAATCTTATAATAAATGTGGACATATTTTTATTTAAGTATCATTTTTTATACACAATAAAAAAAAATGTAAATTGATAGTAGCGGTTCACTTAACTTACGCGACTTTATACTCTATATACATAGATACATTATATAGAGATATATACATTAGATTCCTTATGGAATTAATTAAAAACAAAAAAACAAAAAAAGAAGAAAAAAAAGTAGCCGAAGTCAATCATCAGTAAAATTATATTAAAAATTATAATTAAAATTTCCATTATCCTTATTTATGGAAAAATCTATACAAACAATATCGATAACATGTACGCATACTTTCACTTTCCTATTTCTATTAATCTAATTGATTGTCGCTAATAGAGAAAAATTTTTTAACAAATAAGAAAAATGACTTAGATTATTATTGTATTACATTTGATTTTGTACCATTGATTCCTGTTACTTTTTGCTTTACGTTATTAATAAGCCAATAAATATTTTCTAGCCATTTTCGTCAAAGATTAATAAAGTCTTTTCAGATTATATTCTAGAATACTTCTTCATCTATTAAAATTATTTTACATATAATTGAAAAAATGTCTAAATTCTAAAGCATAAACTGTTAGCGATAAAAATTGCTTGTTAAAATTCTTACAGTTCCTTCATTATGTTAGGTATAAAAAAAAACTTTCATTATTAATTATCTTTTGAATTTGAATTTGATTATTACTCTACCGTATAAATCATATAATCATTCATATTTAAACATTGATACAAAGATTGATAATAAAATTGACAAAGAGCATATTTTTACTGAATACGATTAATATATTTGATTAAGTTTGATCTAGATTTTAAATTGAAAACCGATTGATCTTTTTTAATTCGTTCCAGCTATAATCTATATATGCATATTCAAATATTTTCGTATCTTCTTTTTCATTAAATTATAAAGATATTTATGATATATATTTTGTCTTTTAAAATCTCTCCCCCCCCCCCGACAAGTTTAGAGTTTTTTACCCTGTTGTAAATTTACCTAATAACTGTTACGTCTCCTTTTAATTTTAAAGAATTATACGTCCTTAAAGAGTATATAATTAAGTTAACGGTATTTTTATGCTTGAAAAAGTAATTTTATTAAAAGAAATTTTCAAAAAGACGCGTTTTGTTGCCGGTGTATTTTAAATGTAATAATTGCTTATTTAAAGATAAGTTAAACTGCCGCTTTTTATAATTTATCTTTTGTAGCATATTGGTGGTAGTAAAGTGCGCCATGAGAAAAATGCGCCTCAAGCCGTTGCATACACATATTCCAATATGTATTACTACGAAGAAACCAAAGAGCTAAAACATCTGCTATATAATGAGAAATATAGTCAATAATTAATATTGACAATTTTGTAATACATATTTAGAGGAAGAAATAGTTGTTTTACAATATTATATGTTGTATATGTAACAAATAATTTATATACAAAATGATTTACTTCCAAATTTAATGAGAGATATTAATTTATTTATAGGTACGAGTTGAACAATCCGAAACTTATCCTAAGAAATGCTTAAAATATTCTTTATTTTTGAACATTTTTATCATAATGATATTTTAAACAGGTTCACTAGGAATTAGTGAACATAAAGTCATTCAAAGTGTGTTAGATTACGTTTAATAATGTTTCAGATAGGAACCCTTGGATTTTAATTAAGAACTCTTAATGACATTTTCCAGAATTATTTAGAGCGTTCAAAATACAAATGGCAAATTTCATTATGATTTATTACATATAATTTGCGTGATAGTTGATTCCATATAGCTTTTCAATTTTACCGTTTTATCAGTAAACAATGATTTAAAATATTATTTTCATTTGTAAGCTAGAAGCTGCCTTGCAATTTTTCACGAAATGACAATTGTGCTATAATGAGATTATTAAATTAGGCCATTTAACGATATGGACGCGGCAAAATCTTTTTTTTTTTTTTTTTTTTTTTTTTTGTTGTAATTTTTCATTGTCAAGAATTCCCTTTCATAATAAATTATGTTAATTATCATTCATAGATTATCTAATAAAAAATGAGCAAATTCGAGATTATCTAATAAAGATGAAAGACAAGAGAAAGTAAGTGGAGATCCAAATTAAATTTTGGACTTTTTCATATTTATAGTGTAATTTGTGCATTTTCACAACCATTTTAATTATGTTTCTGCGTTACTTAACATTCAGAAACACAAAGTATTCTTTTGTAATAGATTTAATTGCATTATCCGATTCATTTAAACCGAATTAAGTCGCTTTTCTTTGTATTATGCTCAAAGAACGAGACGTATTATCATCAATACACTAGCTTTACGTTGACTCGTATATTTTTTCTGCGTAGTTCGGAATGATAAAGAAAATGCTTTTTGAGCTCGTTCGTTCACTCAATAAATTTGTCTATATTTTCTAACCTCGTACATCTATGTTACTTCTATGTGAGCATGATTGAACAAACATTTTCTGCCTCGTGAATCTCGAAATAATCATAGGCATCGATCGTCAAATCGGCCGTTAACAGCTGAACAAAGGAGAAGCCGATTGCGAAGTGAGAAAGAGAGAGAGAGAGAGAGAGAGAGAGAGAGAGACAGAGAATTGAGCGGCTCTAAACTTGGCTAACCTCTTTGCGCATTACGTTTGGGAACATCTAGTGACTGAATAGTTGTTGCACGAGGGGACGTTTTCTCTCCTCGTTCGGGCGCATCGCATCGATTTAAGGGGCGCAAAGCTAATATCGGAAATTTACACATATACACGCGTCATTTAGGAGCGAGGAGGCGTCGCGTAGTAGCTCCCGGTGTCGTTGACTCGCGATCTCCGTTTCGGAAGAATTTAAAAATTTTCAGCACGTAAATGGTCGCGTTCCGAAAACAGCCGGATCGTGATGCGTCTCGCTCTCTCGCTCTTTCTCTCTCTCTCTCTCTCTCTCTCTCTCTCATTCCCTTTTTATTTTTTTTTCCCTTAACTCTGACTGTCCTATGCCCCTCTCCCTCTACAGTTGAGCCACAAAGCTAATCTGAATACTAAGTTGGTCATTCTGCTTTGCCATTATCTAGGTAGAGGAAGTGCGACCTATGGTGCAAGAAGAAAAGACAAAAGACAGTCCAATAGCCGGAGTGAAGGACAGTGCAGATGCCAAAATAAATGATATCCGGATAATCGATTGGGCTGTTGACGAAGAGGTCGGAACGTACCGGAGAATCACAGATAAGGGAAAAATAAAGTAAAGCGAGAGTATACTGGAGCTGGAGATATTGAAACGCGGGAATACGCCGAGACTGTTTGGTAGGTCTTCTCCTCTAGCGTTATCGAGTGACGAAAGCTGTCGGTTTGTGTGGTGCTGGTGCTGGTGCGTGCGAAAAAAATATCTAATCGTAATAAGGGATGGTTTTTCAAGGCAAACGAGCTACTGAGAGTGAGTGAGAGTGATACATTGAAGCTGAGGCGGACCTAGGAGGAATCGGACAGGCGCAATCCCGTCCAGGTAAGCTTCGACACATTATCATTGAATGATCCTATCATTTTTAATTGTCGAGCCTTCGTCAGATGATGTCCTTGGCAAGTAAATGCATAATTTTAGTTTAACTAAACTTAATGCGCTCTATACGGTGCAAAGTACAATGCACTCCTTCCCGCCCCCACTATATATTACGTCGTTGGCAGTCGAAATAAGTTAATGTAAACATTGAGGAGAGCGTAATTTAAGGCGCGAGGGCCAAAGTGTAGAAAGAGCGACGACATTCCACAGCAATTCTCCGATTAAATAAAAATTAGCTGATGAAACTCGATCACGGAATGTCGAAAATTCGGATCGTCAATACGTTTCCGGCGCTCATCCGTCAGTCTGAGAGATAATGCATTAGTTAGGAGAATGCGTCATCGATTCCTCGATTGCTCCTTTTACAAGCACAATCAAGGGACCGTGGAGGGAAAAGCGAGTCCGGTCAGATCGGCTCGTTCGGCCATTTCTCGGCGTAAAAAAGGAACGACAGAAGGAAAGAGCGTTCGATCAAGTGCCCCTCTCCCCCTGACCCCTGCACTAGCACCAGCACCATCGCTCTTGCTATACTCTCTCTCTCTCTCTCTCTCTCTCTCTCTCTCTCTACCCCCTCCTCCCCTCCCCCTTGTGTCCCCCTTCCACAGCCCTTGGCCCTCCGCCCTCTTCCTCGCAATATGTGCGGCTCGGCGCGATTGGACTGCGCGGGGAGAATTCTCTGCTCTGGTCCGCCGTCGTGACTGGCGGGGAGAGGGAGGCGCTCTTACCGTCGCATTTCAGAGAGAACTTTAGCGCTGGCGGGTGGGCTGCTGCGAGTGCGAGCCGTTTTCTCTCTCTCTCTCTCTCTCTCTCTCTCTCTCTCTCTCTCTGCCTCTGCGCCGCTCTGTATCCTTGTCTCTGTCTCTCCGCAGCCCGATGGCTTCTCCTGCTTCGCTCGCTCGTTCGTTCAATACTCGGACAAGAGCAACGCAGAAGACTGAGGGAGAGAGAGATAGATAGATAGAGATAGATAGATATATAGATCGAGAGAGAGAGAGAGAGAGAGAGAGAGAGATATAGCCGCGCCACGCTACGCTCCACTCGGATCCTTCTTTCTCCGCGTTCAGTGGAAAAAGAACGCGCCAAGCGGAGATCCTCCGGTTCCGCGCGTATCAGACTTCGTTACGCTTATCTTGCGGGGGTGCAGGCGAATCCGTGCTCGCGCAATCTATTGTCAACGTAATCACATGCCTCGGTCCGAGTGCTTTAACAATAACATCATTGCCATACCTGTAATTCAATATATTGTTGCACGACGCTACTCGGCATGCACGTGTTTTTCAATTTAATAAATTAACCACGCGCTATTTACACACACCGCACATACCACGTAGCATTTCTTACGGGAAGCACTAATTTCGGAATAATAGAGGCGAGCGCGCCTTTATAAACGGGCATATATCGGCGATCCTTTGCTCGCCTGTGCTCTCGGAGATGCCTGACCCGTCGAGCGGCGACATTCAAGATTTTGCAGCAAACAAAAAGTGGCACAGAAACGTGAGTTGATAAAGAGGGGAGAGACAGAGGCATAGAGAGAGAGAGAGAGAGAGAGGGGGGGGGCGGAAGGAGGTAGAGGACGGTGCGATGGTGGACGAGGAGAGGGTGGTGCTGTTGGCGGCGATGGCGGGGAGGAGGAGGAGGAGGAGGAGTAGGAGTAGGGGGGGGATCTAGTTTAGTTTGGTCTTTTTGCTTGGTATGGCGCACGTACGTACGTACGTGGCAATTTGGACTGAGTAACGGTTGAATTTTCAAGCCACTCGCGCTGAGGCCCATCAATAGTCCATCGGCAAAAAGAAAACGGATCGTCTGGAAAACGTGGCGGCGGCCGAAGAATGTGGTGTCGTCGCGAGGCGGGAAGAAAGTGGAAGCGCCGCGCAAAGGCGTAGGAGTGAGCTAAGCAGGCAAATTGCCGTCACTCGGCCGTGTATCCAGACTGAGGCCGACAGCCGTCGCTCTTACAACCTGGGCAGTTGTTGGGACTATAGGGAGACCTGCATCAGCCCGCGGCTTGGAATGCGCCGCTCGGTTTGGCTCCCGCAAAATCGTTTCGCACGCCGAACTCGCGCCCATCGCTATGCTCGCCGCGCTCCTTTTCCATCGCTGGCCCAACTTCAAACTGCGAGGGAAACTCCGATAAACATTCATCGAATAGTTCATCTATATTTGCTCGGCTCGCTGGTCGGTTTCGCTTAATACAGAGCGGCATGTTTATGCGAGAGCTGTCATTTATTATTATTATTATTATTATTATTATTATTATTAATATTATTATTATTATTTTTTTTTTTGTACTCTTACTGTGTATCGTCTTATCTCGGCCAAAAATAATAAGGACCGACGTTGGCTCCGTACGATGAGCTTTATTGATGCGCGTGAATTTTGATCGCACGCGATTATATGGCATAGCATCCTATAAAGAATGCATAGAGATGCTTGAATGGGGGAGGGGCGGAGGGCATATTTTTAAAGCGTGTATTTCGTAGCCGACGCGCTCATTTGCTCGTTGAAAAATAAAAATAATCATCCGACTCGAGGTATCGTACGTTCTCGCATATTTCAATGAATTTTGTTGCTTTTAATAGTTGAATTTTCAGTGATAAATAGTAATAAATGTTGGATGCGGTCGTTCGATTATTAACATTGCTAATAAACGTTATAACGAGAAAAATGAGATTACTCGTGAATCGATTGTGTGTCCGTTCGGGAATTCCTCTGTAAAAATAAGTATGCCGTCACGCTTTGTCGTGTTTTTTGTTTTATGAAATTGCCTTGATCGAGCAAGACGCATTCGATATAACTTTGTAGGTAAATACGTTGCGATTGATTAAATTAGCTTATTAATAATGTATGTTTACGACACGACACGCATTATCGATCGGATATTCGTCGAAAGTAAAGCAATTAAGGCTTAATACTATTTAATGAGAATATAATACGCGGTTAATTCAAATATCATTGTAGGCCTAATCGCGCACCAGGACGCGAGTAGAAAGACGAAAGAAAAGTTGTACAGAGTTATTGAAAAAAGTTTTAAAAATAAATAAATAAATAAATAAATAAAGTATTTCTAAAGACAAAAGAAAAGAAAAGCAAACAAAGAAACTAATTGCCGCTCAAGTATGGTCAAACTTCGATTGGGCCCGCACATTGTGGAATATTAAAAACAAAAAGAGAGAGAGAGAGAGAGAGAGAGAGAGAGAGAGAGATTGAAGCATCGCTGTGAATGCGGCGTGATTTATAAAAACACCCATAGCGAGATGACACCCGGTTGGTGATAAGAATGCCTGAAGCCGCTGCTCCGTATATACCTCGTATCGCGAGAACTAGTCGCTCGGACGGCAACGAAGCGGAGCGGCTGAGGAAATTTTATCGGGAGGTCGTAAAGCATTGTATGAAATAAAAATGCGGCGATTCGTGATAGAGGAGACGCTTAGTGAAGAGAAAGGTGATTTATTTCTGCCTCGATAATTGGAAAACGGAAAAAAGTAAAAGGAAAATGAGCGCCAAGGTGGTGTCGACCGCGATCGCGGCCACTCGCAGAGAGACATCGGGCAGGGACAACTTAAATAATAATGTGTCAGCGGCCTCGAATAGCCGGCACGAGCCATCGGCGTAGCTCCCTCGAGCTTTTGTCCTCCGCTCGATCGAGCAGCCCCGACGCCCAAATCGATTGGCCCAATGCACATACGCAAATGCGTGCGAACATAATGGGCCGCACTCGCTCGCGCGATACGTATCTACGCAACGGCTACAGCTGTATAAGCCTCCGCGCGACCCCCCCTCCCCCTCCTTACCCTATTCATATCCCCCACCACCACCCCCTTTCGAGGCCATCGACGCCAGACGACTACGAGCTCCCGCACATTTTACCAACGAGGGCTGGATATTAGTATATTGATGCTCGACGGTAGGGTCTATATGTGTTGTTACGCAGCCTCTTTTCTCACGTGTATTTATTGTGGCAGTCAATGCGTTTTGCCATTGCTACTGTCAATAGTCTAATGATACTTTAATAATTTGGTCGTTCCCTCAACGGATAGCTACGTATTAGATTCTGCTGATGGTTAAAATTTATTTTAATCGTTGATGCTCATTGATGTGTTATAGACGATGTAGCCTCCATTACTACGGCATTTGATCTCATAAATATAGAGCGGCATTTAATAAGACTGTGCTTCTTTGAAGAGAGTGAAATTAATCGACACGCTTTAGAGAAGTCGATCGCTCTCTTTCATCCGCTACACAGCCTCGTCTACACAACGAGATAGAGTCCCCTCCCCCACTCCATTACTCACTCACTCACTCGCTCACTCACTCACTCTCTCACTCACTCACTCACTCACTCACTCACTCACTCACTCCACTAAAAATTGTGACTTTATGATTTCGCCGTAACGTTCGAGTCACAAGTTGACACTGTATGTAAATGGAGAGGCCACCGTTGTGCGCTTGTTCCGAGTAATTTTGAAAATAATTAACGAATCGTCGACTAAATCGTCGAATGTCACCAACTAACGGCAACAACGTCGCGCACTAGGCATACGCTTAGTCAACGGGCGAGCGTCATTCCTTTATGGATGAGAACCACAACAGCGTTTGTATTCTCTGTCATGGGATGATCCTTTTCTTTCTTGCTTTTTTTTCCTGAATAATTGTGTGGTCCAACGAGGTAAGAGAGAGAGAGAGAGAGAGAGAGAGAGAGAGAGAGATGTACTCCTGATACATCTCGTCGCTCTTGACCGCGTCTACCTGCTATCCAGCGCGACTTATTATCCCTACTCTCCGCTCCTTATACTCCCTACATTTGCAGGCAGACTGCTGTCCGATAACTACTAGACCCGTATGTCGTTATCAAGCTTATTGGGATGTACTTGAGAAAGTATTATGTTACATTAGTCGAGGCACGAGGCGTGAAACTTTAAATTTAAAAAAAAAATAAAATTAAATTAAAAACACAATTTCTTTCAGAATTCTGGCATCAATTATAGCATACATGCGCACACTCACACATAGAGAAAGAGGGGGGGGAGGAGGAGGAGGAGCATTTTCTTTCTTTAGCCTTTGAACTCGTAAAAGACCAGCTTTTATTGTCTTTGGAAAGATATTTTAATATCATATTGCACTCGTAAAGATGCGTCGTCGATTGTCGACATCGTTAGCAGTTTTAGTTAGATATTGAACATTTCAAGCGTTAAACGAATCAGCATCAATAAATTAATACAAATGAGTGGACGAACTATGTAAATGCTGGATGAAACTAATTTGAAATTTATTAATACGAAACTTTATAATATACTGAATATAATCGAAAGTTTGTACGTAACCGAGTTCGAGCACAGTTAGTTCAGATTTGCATACGTACAAAAAAAAAAAAAAAACCGTACACTGAAAGTATAATATATAATACGGTTATATATAGCATAAAATTATGTATACATGTGTAAAGCATCATACGTAGGGGCACAAAAGTATTATTATCGAATTAGCTAGAAAACATGATGTTGAGAATTCTAAAAGTCGTTTAAATGTGATTTTCCATTGTGCAGTGTAAGTTTCGACGCAGACGCAGTGGTGCATGCATGGAATAAAGTTTTATGTAAAAAATGTTTATACACCGTTACCAGCGATGTTTCATTTATTCTACTAATGTAAAATAAACAGTTAGATATAGGGAAGAAGAAAAAGTGCGGCAATTTAGCGTAACTTTTTTGTTTTTGTTTTTTGTTTTTTGTGCGATCTTAGAATACACGTTTCTAATGGTTTATTTGATTAATGAGAAAGCTACGATTCATTCATATAGTATTGTCTTAAATTTGTAGATATTTATATATATATATATATACATATATATATGCACACTCGTGTTTAGGCATTTAATCGACGTTTTCGAATGTAATTCCAAACTGTGGCGATGTTTTTTCTTTTTCGTCAAAGGTCATAATGTTCGAATATTATGAAAGTAGTGAGCAGCAAAAAACTTGAATACGCAATAATAATAATAGTAACAACAATAACGCGCCCGTACATGCTCGCGGGCGAATGTCTGCGTAATGCATTTCAATTTCACAGTCGCAAATCCAGGGCTCGTTTATCATTTTGCCTCATCTTTCACATCGCGATATAAGCGAGCGCTCGGGGTGCGGGACTTTTCCCCCGCGTCCGTTATTTCTTCTCCGCTCCGTGCTTTTTTAATTTTACGCAAATAGGACGACGCCTCGGCGTAGAGGCGTCGAATGTTCGGCCAATTGAGGGCGGCTTTGGTTTCGCAGGGCGCGAATCGAGTTTTTCTCCGACAGTCGTTGGCTCGCTCGAAATATTGGCAGCCCGAATAAGAGTGACGCATCATAGGAGCGCGCCTCTGGTACGTAGCCGAGCCGCGTTCCTTCTTCGAACTGCACGCAAACAGAAGAAGAAGAAAAAGAAGATGATAGCGAAGAAGAAGAAAAAGATGAAGAAGATGAAGAAGATGAAGAAGATGAAGAAGAAGTAGAAGATGAAGAAGATGAAGAAGAAGAAGAAGAAGATAATGATGATGATGATGATGATGATGATGATGATGATGAAGAAAAGGAAGGAAAATAAGAAGACGAAGGAGACGGAGGAGGAGGAGAAGAGTGAGAGAGTATCCAATACAAAGAATTGACTACGTCTCGAGCGGCGTTCGCTCGCTCCTCGATTACTTCCTTGGCTGTCTCGTCGCAACGGCCTCTTCCAATTGGGGCCGTAGTAGCTCACGCTTCCAGAGACTTCAATAATGCCGGGTGCAATTGCGAAACATTTATCACCGGGGAGCAAAGTGTCGATTATCGAATAGCGATCGGAGGCGGCGCTCTTGCGATCCGTTCATTTCTAAAGACAATGTTACACATTTTCTAAACAAAGCAGTGAGTCGGCTCTTAATATTTTCTGTCGCCCGATCGATTCATTCCGAGAAAGCCCGTCTCCCTGGGCCAGTTCTGTTAAAATAAAGACAAAACTGTAATCTTCGGGCCAACGTGCAGACAGAAAAAGCAGCGAGCCGCACGGCGACTGCTCGGATGCAGTAGGGAGAAGCGGCGTAGAGGGCGGCGGATGAGGAGAGGCGACGTCGGCGGTGATGGCAACAGCAGCAGCGGCAACGAAAACAACAATAACAACAATGACAACAACACCGGCAGCAGCAGCAACAGCGAATAAAGGGGTCCCGTCTCTTTATGAAAAAGATTTGCGAGGGGCATGCGAACGCAAAAGAGAGTCGCTGTCTCGGCGAATATCACAT
>NW_011948412.1:8998784-9008260 GCF_000503995.2 Ceratosolen solmsi marchali
CGTCGCTGTCTCGGCGAATATCCGATTTTGTTACCTGGTCGCTTCGACTTCGAGTGCACGATCTCGTGGTCGAGTGGCCACCTACATATTGTATATTATCGAAATGATGTCGTGCGAAAGGCGGCTACTCTCTTTCGGAATTACCCGCTTGGTGCACGGACAGTGGCAAGGCTCGCGGGCGCCAGTTGCCCAAACTTAATCGGGCGACAGGCGGAGGCGGAGCGGGGACAATACCGCGGATCTCGTGGTCCGGTTATCGGTTATCATTCCGAATCCTCGGCGGCAATTAGAGCGAGAGAGAGAGACAGAGACAGAGAGAGAGAGAGAGAGAGAGAGAGAAAGAAACAGGACGTAGGACCGCGCGCCTGCGTGGCACAAGCGATAGTCGGCATTCTTAAGGGGGCCATATCGCGGCAACGTCTATACATCGTGCGCACACGCTCTTCTTGGTCCTTCGTAATTTTCGGCCGGATTCCCATCGAGTCGCCCGCTCCTCTCCTCTCTCGGTCCCCACTCCAAAACCCACACCTTGAGCCTAGAGCGCGTTGCGCCTCTCGGTCGCTCTTCCCGGCGAGCGTGTCTCTGTGACTCTGTCAGATTGCTACGTGTGCGTACGGACGGAGACGTGTGCGCGCGCGCTGTTGCGCGTTTCGTGCAGGCGCGCTGCTAGCGAGCAAAGCCTGCTTATGTTCCTTCCTTTTGCAGTCGTCGTCTCTCCTCTTCGCCTCCTGTAAACTTGTTCACTCTCACTCTCCCTCTCTCTCTCGCTCTCACTCACTCTCTCTCTCTCTCTCTCTCTCTCTCTCTCTTTCTGTTCATCTTCCTCTCTCGTGCACGCGCGTTCTCACACTTCTATGTAGTTATATTACGGGGCGCGTGAATGCATGCATGTGTGTGATCATAAATATAAATGCATATCTATATACACGTGTATGCATGCTCATATGTACACATGCGTACACGTCCATATTTACGCGCTCTTGCGCATTTGTGTGTATTTATATATATATATATATATATATATATATACGCCGCGAGCGCACTGACGCTACATTCCGCCATTCCGTTTTCGTTCCTTCTTTCGCTCCATCTCGCTTGCTCGACTTCGACTTCGCTAGCCGCATTCCCTTTACTTGCTGCTGCCGCCGCCGCTGCTGCTGCTGTTGCTGTTGCTGTTGCTACTACTCAAGACGAAGGGCGGTCTGAAAATTATTGGTTCTCGGATTAAAAGTACGGAAATTGAAGTACGCGAAAAGTCTTTGCCTTGCCTTCTTCCCCAAATTGTGTTATAATAAGCCAGCTAATTCCTTTTCCTATTTTAGCCGCCCTCCGAGTATATTTTTATCACTATTAACGCGCTTTCCCGATGCTACATGTAGTAATTGTTTCTATGTCTTATGTCTGCTCTTCATTTGTAATCGTTAGTTATGTCTTTTATGCAGGTGCTTTATATCCTTTAGTAATATCGTCTTTATAATATTATTAATGTTCAGTAAAGTTATAAAGTTCATAAGAAATTAAAAATCCATAGCCTTAAATGAAAGAAATTTGGAGTAAAAGGTAGCGGGCTAAAGAGTGGGAGAAGCGGAAATAAAAGCAAGGAACGAAAGCTTTATAACCTAAGCACATAAGCAATACAGAGCTCTAGACACAATCTATGTTCTCTGCCTAGAAAGTCATCTCCTGTTTCATCACCGGTGCGATTACAACTGATGCCGCAACATCCAAAGAGAGAGTGAGAGAGAGAGAGAGAGATAGTGAGGGGGGGGGGAGGAGATAAAAGCAAAAAAGGCTCTTACGAAAATATTGTTGAAACGTAAATAAGTTACGTGTCTATCTACTTAATTTTTATGTCAAATCAATATTAAAAAAAAATCATATTGGCTAATCATATTTAACAAATCTTATTTATATTTATGTAGAACATTGGTTGTTATTGTTGTTATTAGATAAGTGTAAGTTTCTCCTTGATCCTTGATTCTCTCAGACCTTATGTATATATATATATATATATATATATATATGTGCGCGCAAAAGTGCGTGCGTGCATGTATGCGAACAGATGGCGCCCGTTACCTCGCCAAGGGTATTGTCAATGCTTTTTTCGCCTATTCCAAGCAACCGACACGTGTTCTGGATGAATTAACCTCTCGGTAAACTACCCCTTTCATTATAAACGATAGACCACTAACTAAGCTCCTTTAACCCCAAAAATACAACCTCCACCCTCAATCGATACCCACCATGACATAACTATATAATTTACTTAAAATGAAAAAGTGCAATATATAAATATATTTCAAATAACTGTCATCCTTCAGGTAGTTTAATTTCACTTTTTCTTCGTGTCCCTATTTTTAACTTTTGTATCTTTAATCTTACAATATTAAAAAAAAAAAAAAAAAAAAAAAAAAAAAAAAAAAAAAAAAAAAAAAAAATGAAAACTATTGAATTTGTAAAAAAATTGATTAGATGGAAATGTGTAAAAGCGCGGCTTAGATGATGAAAAATGATGCTTAGAGAAACAATTGTGAAAGGAAAATTTTTAGGCGTGCAGATTTTCGGATACCTATAGACTATATTTTATAAGCTGATTTGCAATTCAAATGTACAATGGAAATTATTGAATTCTCGAGGGAGAAAAAAAACTGTAGAAATTGTCGCAGTGCATCGTGGAAAAACATTGAGTGATTCACGAAACGCCCAAGATGATTCAGAGTAAAGTATACCTTAAACTGCGACGCTAATGACGACTCGCAATGACGAAATCGCGATAAATCTGCACGTCTAATCTAATCTCGACGTAGGAACGAGTGAAACGTACCTTTCGTCGTATAATTGAATTATCTGGCGAAATTCTCGAGCGATATAAGAAAGACATGGCGATTAAGTTTGTCGATAAGAAGACCTTTCGGTACTGCTCCTAATGATTATCGAATGAATTAGTGAGCACGGCCGTACTAGTTGAATCGGAGATTTTTCACTTTAAGAGTGAATGTGCACTCGTAAAAATAAGCGCGAGGCAAAGAACGGTTAAAGCAAAGAGTGTCGAATCAATAAACCGAGGAACGACGAGTCCGCGCATGGTTCCGCATTTCGCAGATAAAAATGGCCGGAACAAGCAGCGTAAAACTACGTTCCAGCACTCGCATACGATTGCCGTACCTTACAACTAATTATTCGCCTCGTCTCCCTACCGTAGGCGTGTCTTTATCTTATATTCGTTATTTTTTTTGTTTTTTTATTTTTTATTTTTTTTTTTTTAATGCAGAACAGGGCTTTGTCCGACCGAACGACGTTGCGTGTAAAGAAGAGCATCAGGCAAGAATTCTCGACCAACCACACATTTCTTATACATTTTCTTCTTAACTTTCATGAGACGTATTTTACGAGAGCAGTCGCATCGAGTGTCGGGATTTGCCTTCCAATTCGGCAATCGAGATATACATTCCGATTTACTGATTCGAGAGAGAATCTCGGACTCGATATTCGGGTACATAATGTTTTGCTGGTGTAAAGCCGAGTGCGGGATAGTGTTGGTCGTGAAAGAAAGATATATATATATATATATATATATATATATATATATATATATATATATATATATATATATATATATATATATATACAGAGAGAGATAGATAGAGATAGAGAGATAGATAGATAGAGAGAGAGAGAGAGAGAGAGAGAGAACGCAAGAAAGAAAGAACGCTGGCAACGGCCAACGAGGCGCAAGGGGAAATCCAAGTGTCGTTTATCGAGCGAACTCCTTCCCTCTTCGCTCGCTATCCTATACTACAGCCCAACTCCGTTGTTCTCTCTTTTTCCGTCACTCTCTATCTCTCTCGCTCTCGCTCTCGCTCTTTTTCATTCTCATTCTCGCGTTCGCACACACTCAGCATAGAAATACGCGGCTCGTTCCCGTGCTTTTTCCCTTTGTTTTCTAGGACATCTAGGTGCAACGACAAAAGTATCTCACCTGCACTCGACACTAGCAAATTACTATTTTATCATCTAAAATGTATATACGGCTAGTATTCCTTTACGCATATGCATATATATATATGTGTGTGTGTGTGTGTGCGTGCGTGCGTGCGTGTGCGCGTGTATATTTATTTGATCAAATTTCAATGAGCTTCGAGGCTTTGTGACCAAAGTGCGAGAGATGTTGAGAGAAGGGGACGTTAAACAATGGAGAGGCACGAAAAGTCGGGCGGTAATTGACGATAAGTCTTGATCGGATGTAGAGTAACGAGGATTTAGCGAGGAGTACGCGCGTGCGTTCGAGCAATTATCTTTTGCATATCCAAATGACATTTTTCTCTACCTACTTTGAAAGGAGGAGCCCCCTTTTCGTCGCGTTTCATCCTACCGAATGACTCGAAACTGGTTTTCGCGCGAGTTACTCGTGCTTGCGCGGCCGCCCGGCGTCGAGCCGCCCATTTGCCGTGCCTCTACTATTAACAAGCATTTTTCTCGGCGACACTTTCTCGACTTAGTTTAAGCGGCGTGAAGCAGTAGACAACAAATGAAGATCGCGTTGGGGAAATATTGCGAGGGAGGGGGGCCGATGGAGCGCAGCAACGGGCAACGATGAGAAAAGGTCGGATGAGCGTAGGTAGGAAGGGGCCGAAAAGAACGAAAGCGTGAGAGAGTGAGAGAGTGAGAGCGCGCGCGCGCGCAACGTCGAACACGTTGTTTGGGGAGGGGCGAAGGAAGATGTGCGTCGTTCGGGTGCGCCAAGTTGAGAATCGCTGTCTCGTTACTGGCAACCACACGTTGCGACCACTCCAATTCCAATTTATGAGTGTGTGCGCTCGACGACGATTCCTGAGCGAATTTCCGAGCGCTTGGGCCGCGACCGATTCCCTTTATCTCTAGCCCGAAGGAGCGTCGATCGTCGTCGCCGTCAGCCAAAGAGACGAGGAAGTTTTCAATTTGAGCTTAGCTGCCTGCCACCCATAAAGTTTAAAATATTCTCGCATTTGGGAGCGATCTCGCACGGCCTCTCCACCTCCTCCTACTCGCGGTAGGTCATTCGGTTATTTATGGTTCGTACTTGTAGTGTCCCGCGTGCCTCGGGCTTTCGATGATCGAAGGAAAGTCTTGGCGGAAGGTGGGCGTGGGTGCACGGGGGATGGCTAGTATACGGTTCCTCGAGTACATCATGCGCTATGCGTAAGAAGGACGCACACATCGTCGTGGCCAAGGATGTAGTCCCTCGTACGGTGCCCCACGCTTTTCGCCGGCGTCGAAAAAATTCCTCTCCTCTCCTAACCTTTCCTTTCAATCTATCTATCCTCGCGCTCGCTCACTCGTGGGATTAGCGCCGCCACGCTCGTCTTTGCCTCCGTCAATTGCCCGTGTAAGCGAGTCCTTTTCGACCCGTCCGATTAAGTTAAGATTTTATTAATGATCACTCTCGGGGTTTGACCTCCTTCCGCGCACTTACGTCTCGAAAACATTGGCAACAACTTGGTGGTAAACGACTATCCGATCCTACATAAAGATGCTTCCGCGCACTCGTGCAGAATTGGCCGACTACCCGCGGCTGTAAAATAAATGCCATTATTTCATTCTAGCGGGATATTACAAACTACCGCTGCTCTCTACCTTGCGCTTTACTTCGGTTTCGCGTGAATTTCGAGCTCCCATTTTCCAAACAAACACGTAGTTTCGGCCACGAGAAGGAAGGACAAGTTTTAGTACGACCAATTTTTATCGCCCAAATAAAACGCCCATAGAGCAAATATTCCGAAGGCGGAACGTTGTTTATACGAAATCGGATGAATAATAGAGCGGGAGGGAAATATTTGCTTGGTAAGGGAGGGGGAGGGAGGGGGAATGAACGAGGGCTGAAAAAAGGAATGGCGAGGGGGAGGGTGGAGGGGGTGGAGGTTTGGCGGGGGGGGAGGTAGACGGAGATGGTCAGCAGTCGCCCGAGTCGCACACACCGTTTGTATAGTCAAGTCTATAAAGGAGTGCTTTATTGATCTCGGGTTGTGCGCGCACTAGGATACGGATATAACGGCAGTCCCACTCCGCCTCGCTCGTAACTCGCTCTCTCTCTCTCTCTCTCTCTCTCTCTCACTCTGTCATTCTCTCTCACTCACTCTCTCACTCTCTCGGTCTCTTTCGGTCTCTCTCGCTCGTTCAGTGGCTTCCTGTATTTCGCAGCGGCTAGCTCTCGTTCTCGATGGTCAAGAGAATCTCCGCGACCCGGCCCCAACCGATTCGAATATTTCATCCATTGGGATAGAGGAGGTTTTCCATAGACGTGTCGAGCGCTAATCAGGAATGATTTGCGGCACTGCAGACGCACTTTATGTATCGTATCTCTAGCAGCGAAATAAGAGATGCGCGAGGCCTATTCCAATCGCGCTCTCTCTCTCGTTCTCTCTCTCTCTCTCTCTTTCTATCTCACTCTATTTCCCCTCTTAACTCCCCCAAGCCCTCCCATACCCTCTCATACCACTCTTTATCTGTCTTTCGTTCTTTACCCTTCCTAGCCCCCTCCCTCCACTATTGTTCAGCTACTTCATTTTACGGCATATTCCGCTATTGCACGAATACAAATATTTATTTCTATTTGGCTGGCGTGCAAACACCATACCCGTTAACTTTTAAATTTATGTTTGTCGCAGAATAAAGAATTTTGTTAATGCGCCACAGCTGATGCATAATTTTCGGGTTAACTTGAGCTTTAAATGCTCGGATCTTTCGTTGAAAATTCATTATTTTAAATGATGGCATTGCGCGCGAGACGTCCGATTTGACTTTCCCGTCTATCAACTTGTACGGGAGCCCAGCTTAACGAATTATATTTTATAAATGACGTTTAAAGACCATACGTGAATCACTCGATTAATTCGGTTCGACTTGGAAAAAAAAATGAGGTTACACCGTACTAATGGGATGACGACACTCGTACGTTTCCAGTCAATAACTTGTTTAACCAACTCGGCTTTCCTTCAATTTCACAAGTACAGCCATTAAAAGAAAAACAGAAGAAAAAAAAAACACACACACACACACATATATATATATATACACACACGCGAGCGCGAGTATACTCAATTGCACAAACTAATTATTAATTGTATGGGATTTTTTGATCCATACGTCTCTCAGGGATTAATATACGATAGCATCCGATGAATTGTCCGCGTGTAAGGCACTTTTTGTACGTCAAGGGAGTCAGAAAATGGCAAAGTACATTTTCCGTTTCACTTTATGGTCGAAACTTTTCTTTTCTTGTAAATACGCCAATGCATCGATCGTTGTGCTGGTTGGGCGAGAGTGCGGGAATGGGGTGCGGTATCGGGCGACGTTAGGAGGAGGGGTGATGGGAAGTACAAGGAGGTGGTGGAGGTAGAGATGGTGGTGGTGGTAGTGGCGGAGGTGGAGGGGCAGGAGGAGGACGGGATTAATGGATCAATGGATCGACGGCCGAATGTAAGAATTATCTGGGAATGGAGAGTCGCAATGAAAGACTCGTAGTTGACGAATGAACGACTGTTATATTTCCAGATCGATCGACCCCCGGCCCTCACTTCTCTCGCGCACAATTGCAAAATCCGCGCTCTTCGTAGGCTCTTCTCAATCGATGCCTTTAATCGGGTACGCGAGTGCCTGCTGAAAAGGGGTCGCGGGAGGAAGATCGGAGGCAGCTCGCCTCTGAAAGAAATTAGGGAGGAGGCGTGCGTTAAATTTGGCAAAATGAGGTGATTGCGGACGCAAGGTGGCCGGCCTTGCTCTTGGGAGCGCATCCGGAGAAGCGTCGATTACATATTGCGGCGTACCGGGGTGGCAGGTAAACGCTCGCGAGATGCGCGTTTTGCCGAACGGGAGCTGGGCAGCTGGCCCTGCTCGTTCTCCCCCCTTTAGCACGCCTTACGACTGAGCTACTCGCGAGCGACGCAACAGCGGCTTTGCGTTGTATCTCCCATCCGATAGTTCGTGTGCCCCTGGTGCGCGCACGAGTGCGTGCGTGCGTGTGTTGTGCGTGCGCGAGAGAGCGAGTGAACGCGGTACGTCGAGTCGAGTCGAGTGGAGTCGAGTCGAGTCGATACTCTGCACGCGCCCTCCTCGGGACCTTCGCGGGATGCCATATTTTATTTGGGGGCTCGCGTGAATTTGTGTCGCCGCGCATGAATGCATCATCGGCGTCCTGGTGCGTTCGCAGCGATTTGCCAGGCCGCGTAAGTTAACAACGAGCGAAGGGCGACGACGAGTCGGCAGCGTGGGGACACGGAAGGCGATTGCCGCCGGCCCTCGCACGAGTTGCTAATGACAATCGGAGATACAGAGCGAGCGAGAGAGCTAGAAAAGAGCCAGCTGAGGAGTAATCGGACGTTAACGCGGGCGCATGCGCACCTGCCGACAACAAATTCTCGGTCAATCTAGAGCGAGAGGGGCTGAGAATGGCGAGAGTGTAGGCGAGGAGCCGCGAGGCAGCTGACGTCACGCGGCTCTCCGATGTCAGCGTTGAAGCTGAGGAATTAAGGCGAGCGAGCCGTTGATATTGACACGATTTGTTTTTTGCTCCTGCCTCGGCAAGGACTAAAATTTCGTTAGCGCGCAATTTCTTTTCCACAAACTCGCCGGTGCGCCGTCGTTTCCGAGCAATTTTTGCAGTAAAAACCGTGACGACGAGAGTGGCGCGCGGGGGTGGGGGGGGAGAGAAAAAAAGACTGCGCTCTCTCACGGGCAGCGATACGTAATTGTCACACTTAATGACATAGCGTGTAGCCTCCGAATCACATAACCTCCTTTCGATACCCACGTATATCGGCTCGTAACGAGTTCTGTATCTCATTCGTTCGAAGACTTAATATAAAAGCATATCTTTAGTATTATTATCTGTGATTGATGTTGGTGTGGTGAGGCGAGCGCAGCCGGCCTATTGTCATGCGTACGACCTAATGCGTTAAGACGATCCGGAATAGTGGAGACATTTTGAAATACCGCGAAAGAAAGGGAGTGGACTTGGAGTTTCCGACGGGTGGGGGGTGGGGGGTGGGAGTGCCGAGGGTACATGCATCGATAAGCGGTCGTAGTGGCGCAAATAGGGCTTCTTAAAGTAATAGATAAATGCGCGGAACCTAGGCAATAATCCAAATTGAATCGCGTGTCCAATACAACTGTTAGGATAACGTCGAATATTCCGTGCCGAACAAAAGCGCTGGATCGGCAGCGATATATCAATGGAGAATAGCGTAATGATTGGCAGTGACTGTGCGAGCTGCTCAATTGGGTACTTTCAATCGCTTAGCATTAAAAATAAAATTTGATTTAACGATTTTATGGGGCTCGCGAGAGAGCTATATGTTGAATTTCATTACTCCGCTGTGAAGAGTTTTACGCGATTACAGCCGACGAATAACTTGATGATAAAAAAAAAAAAAGAAAAAAAAAGCAAATGACGAAGAGAAAAACTAACAAAAAAAAAAAAAAAAAAAAAAAAAAAAAAAAAA
>NW_011948412.1:9008310-9022605 GCF_000503995.2 Ceratosolen solmsi marchali
ACATATCGATAAAAGCAGTTCAAGTGCATTCTGAACCGCGATAACAATTGAAAAAATACACTCGACAGCGCGGCATTTTGTAAGTACGGAAAAGTACGTATAGCAAAGTGTGTGTTGGTACAGTACACGTGCTTACTAACGTCGACCGATGCGGAACATCGAGCTCATCGATTTTCGGCACATTTCCAAAACCATCCGCCACCCCGTCCCCTCGGCCTTCGAGCTAACGCCTCGATCGCCCCTTAATACGCCCGAACGTTAAGAGTCCTGTAGGGGCGAGCGCCCATCGGCGGGTCACGGATCCCTAACGTGGTCCTCGAATGCGAGGCACCGCCGGCTCCGTGACGATCGATTTAATAGAGGAGCCCCTCGCATCCGCACCCTCCCGTTCTCGTTGCCGTCTGAAAACACCCCTGTGCGTCGTCGCTCGCGAGACGACTTCGCGATTTGTAGACCGAGCGCGGGTGCCTTAGCCGTGAACACCTCGCAGTCTGTTCCGTTCCCTGCCCCGTTCAATTAACGAACTATGCCATCGATCGTAGACAGTTTCGATCATCAGGTCGAATCTCGCGACACTCGTGCATGAGGACTCGGCCTCTCGTAGCAGACAAAGCTGCGTGAAATCCAGAATACGCGTGTGCAATCGATCCGTGAAGTTGAGCTGAGCCCGCAATTACGAGAGGCCGTCGTCGTCGTCGTCGTCGTCTATGAGACACGACGAGTTTAGCCGTACGTCGGTTATAGTTGACGCGCCTGGCGGAGAAGAGCGTGTCGCGATGATGAGTCGCGAGGGGTGAGGTGGATCGTGAATGGTGGTTGGGTGGGGGATGGGGAGGAGCGGGGGCTAGGCGGTGAGTCAGGTCGAAAAGAGACGAGCGCGACGACTGGAATTGCGAACCACGAACGCGAGACAGAGGCGGAGGAAGAGCGATAAAGAAAGCCCGGGCATCTATTTAGCTGCGGACCGTGCGACGACTGTGTCCGTCCCCCTGTTCCTGTCCCTGTCTCCGGCCACATGAACGGGCCACGACTCCTTAATCCCCGGAACAAAGAGGAGTCGCGGAGACGGTATGATATGCGTCGCCATGGAAAACGATCGCTACGACGACCTCGAGAGTCTAGCTGAGCAGCGACGCGCAGCGGCAGGTCCCCGGTGTCAAAGGGCAGCCGATCGGTCTCTGTCTGCCGAGGGCACCGCGAGCCGGCCATGAGCGAGCGACGTTGGATCGCGGCCGGCAGAGCAGCATTCGTGAAAAAAAACCGATGGGCGCGTGAAGGAGCGTCCGAGTGCCCGAGCGAGCGAGAGAGGGAGATAGAAGAGAGACAGTGAGAGGGAGAGAGGAGGAAAGATCGAGAGGACGAGCGGCCGGCGAGCAATGCCGATGAAATTAAATAGGAAGGAGAGCGCCGAAGAGCGAGAGGAACGGGCGCGCGAAGAAAAAAGCGGTCATTAGAAAAAAGATACCGGGACGAGGGGGGGGGAGGTGGACGAGTCGGATTCTAGTCACGACGTAGAGCGCGGACTTAAGTGTGAGTCGTCCTGGACTAGTTGGTAGGTGAGGCGAAGCGAAGCGAAAAGCGCCTGGGCCTGACACACGACGTTGGGGACGGGTGGCCCCCGCCGTCAGTTGGGACCTCCTCGCAGCTGAGCGCAATTGGTGTGCGTCGCGACGGCGACGGCGGCGGCTCCGGCGGCTGCGGCAGCGGCGGTGGCGGTGGCGGTGGCGGCGGCGCTCGTTAGCGCGCGCCTCGGTACTGGCGCACTGCTGGCCTCAGTCCTCGGTCAGCCGAGCCCGAGTCGAGATCGATTGGGATTCTGACATCGCTGCGTATATCTCAGCCACGCAAGCACGCACGCACCCACGTACGTACGTACGTATGCGCGCACGGACAGTCGAACCTACGCACGTATACGACCGCGGCGGCGGCGCCTCCTCTTTCACGTAGCGCCGCAACGCGCGGTGCCGGGAGAGAAAGGACGCCGCGCACATCCCGAGGCGGACTCGCCGTGACGTCAGTGCATCGTCGTCGCCGATATCGAGCGCCACCCGAGCGGCTCTTTGTGCGCGCGCGCCCGTACCGCGTTATGTGCACGCGTTTTTGGCGGTGAGTGTGTGGGCCCAAGGGCCGTGTGTCGAGAGTCGCAAATATATCGTCGAGGGAGAGGTGAAGTAGGAGGCATTCCACCGTGGACCGCGGAGCCCCTGGCCTTCCATGTGAGACTCTCGCTCTTGTTACGAATGAAGGGAAAGCGGCCGGAGGACGGCACGGAAGATAGGATGGAAAGCGGCCGGAGGACGGCACGGAAGTTCGGATTTTTCTTGGGCCGGATGCCCCTCTGCCTTGCTGCCGCTGTCGTTGTCGATGCTGATGCTGCTTGCCTGAGTACCATCCCTCCTCCTCCCTTGTGTTCTCTCGTGTGCCCCTTACGCTCGGCTAAAGCGAAAGAAGCGGGAGACGCTATTGGGATGAGCGCATCCAGCTCTCGCTTGCCGCCTCATCGTCCTTTCGCCGGTATTCGGACTGCCTCTTGTGTCTCTCTCTCCCCCTCCCCCTTACCCCTCTCTGCGGCAGGCCGGTCGTCCGCTCGTCCGTCCGTCTGTCCGTCCGTCCGTCAGTCAGTCCGTCCGTCCGTCCGTCTGTATGTCTGTCCGTCCGTACGTCCATCCGTTCGTCCGTCCATACGTCCATTCGTCCATTCGTCCATTCGTCCATTCGTCAGTCCGTCCGTCCATCCGTCCGTCCGTCCCTTGGCCCGATGCCGGCAAACTCGTATACGGTCTGCGTATTCAGCTGCTCCGGAGGTCTTGAATTTATAAGAATCCCGACGTCAGGGCAGGCTTGCATGCGTCCATCTTCTCCCTCTCTAGCGATCCTGCCGGGCCACCCCTTCCACTAAAATCTTCTTCACTCGTCTCCTTCCTTTTCTCTTTCAACTTTGGGTTCGCTGATTAATGCGCCTGCACTCCCTTCTTTATCTCGGAGTTGCACACCCGTGAGTTCCTTTCTTGCGCTAAAACTTTCCACGTCGATGCGAGCGGATCGTGCCCGCTCGGAGTCGTCAAATTTCGTTTATCATAAGCCGATAGTAGCTCGCAGCTGCCGGGCATCTCTACTCCCCTCACCGATCCCCGCCTAACGTCATCCTAGTTTCCCAGCTCGATGAATTTTGCGCCCTTTTAGTTGGCTCACAAGCTTTTTTTTCTGAGCTTCGTTCAGCCCTACCGAGACCGAGGCTACGATTCCACGGACCATTATTTCTCGGCCAAGCCCTCGTTGCTTGGAACTTTTTCCTGGGATCGGCTGGTGCTTTTGTACATTGACAGAGAGATAGAGATAGATAGATAGATAGATATATGTATGTAGAGATATATGTAGAGAGAGAGAGAGAGAGAGAGAGAGAGGGAGGGAGGGATAGAGTGATGCCTTCTTACCTAATTATTCACATTTGTCATCCTTGTCCTTGTCCCCTTCACGGACTGAGAAGCTCTTTGACGAATGCTCGAGGTGATTTGCGTTAGAACTTTTCTATCTTTGCAGCTACTTTTACTCTCTCTCTCTCTCTCTCTCTCTCTCTCTCTCTCTGTGCACGCGCTCCTGTGTGTCCGAGAGCGAGAGAGAGAGAGAGAGAGAGAGTACACTACCTTCTTCAAGAAGACATTTTATTTGAATCGCGAGGATTTCCAATACTTAACAATGCCAGTAATAAAATAGTAACAAATACCAGGGTAGAATTCTTGATACTGCAGTGATGCGTATGTGCGTGTCTGTGTGTGTCTACGTGCGTATTGTATGGTAAGCGAAGGAGCAATCTGTTTCTTAAAAAAAAATGTATATGTATATATATATATATCGTAAGACAACGATTGAATATTATCCTAATGACGATTTTGTATTAAATGTGAATTTAATTGACTAGGTCAGCTTGTATTCATATACACATTCATTCCATAATTAATATTTATTTCATTATGTGTAACAGGAATAAGATTACAAACTTAATGTTTTTAGGATCGATTCACTTTAGAGCGGTTTACATGTGCATCCCATTCCATACCGAAAATATATGTCTTTAACTAAATTTGAAATACCGTAAATTTGTGTCCATAGTAAAGTGTTTGGATATGTGCATCATTAACGTTTTAATACGACTGTCATGATAAAACTGCAATAAATGACAGACCTACCTGTCATTTGCCACCCCGAATTGTTGGCAAATACAGAAAAGATAGGCAGTAATAATAAAAAGTTGCGTTGTCTCGACGACGTTCTCTAATGCTCGTATTGTAAAATATTTCATAGAGTTAAAAGCGTCTTGACCACGATCGCCTTCTTGACTTTCACTATTCCATCAAACCAGGCATCCAAACTACTACTATTTACACACGTGTCCGTAATGAAAGGCAATTTTTTGTCTACGTCGTCGCGAGTAGAAAGGTAAATAAATATTTTACACGATAATAATTAACGATAAAACATACCAATTTAATTTACCAATTTGACGACGTTATTGATTCTTCCACTCGAAAATCTTACCAAAAGCATTATTTGGACATTAAATGAACAAAGATAATCAGTTGATCGGAATTCGCTGATTCAACCATACGTTTCAGTCGTTTCAGCAAAATATTTTGACCGTCTGTAAAAAAAAAAAAAAAAAAAAAAAAAAAAACTTTATCATCCTTATAAATGTCGGGTAGAAAAAGTATGTAAAAATTGTCATATTATTACATTTGGATTATTAATTTATTAATTCTATATCGCCAACACATATATCGCGTTCTGGGTATTCGGAGGCTGGGACAAATAATAGACTTAAATCAACCGTTAAGCCAAACATTAATCATTAAGTAAATGAGGGAATATAATTTTTTATATTAAAAACACTGTTAATTGATGCACGTGGTTTATAGGAAATGAGATTAGATTATTGGAGCGTAAATCTCTACGTCTAGTCAGTCACGCAGTTATTTCATATTATGGCTCTGTATACTCTGCACGGCTTTGTAATTGAAAACTTGTAAAAATAATTTCATATTATATTATATATACTATATATGGTATATTTTGCACATTTGAAGATACTTATGCTTATTCTCACAAATTGTAATGCGATACTTTAAGTAACTCGTGCCAAAAGCGCTAAAGCATCAAGTTGCATCCATTTTATTTATTTTCTTCCTATTATTTTCTTCTAAAACTACAATAAATCCTATCTATCTGGCTCTCCGACAATTTTCAAATCAAAATTCGATGCTCATTATGATGAAAATAATGGGCATTGGAAATAAAAGTTGGGGAGTCGCGGTAAAACGGTGTGACGGTCACCCGGACGCGCTAATTCGTCACGCTCGTCAGCGACAGCATACGGCTTCTGTCAATTTATTGCCTGAAATTATATCCCTTCGATATCCATATGCATTTTTATGTAAAGTAATACGAATGGAACATTGAGACATAAGTGGCTTCATTCTTCTGGGCTTAACAAAGTGTAATAAAAGGACAAACACACACACACACACACACACACACACACACACACACAAATAAACATACATGATAAAATAAACGTACAAGTATAAGCAGGAGTATTAAGTAGCGTAAGAATAAGGCACATAGTATAACGAATTGAAGCTCGGCTACTCTCATATTCATTAGTTTTAACAACGAGACGTCCCATTTCACTTCTTGCTCACTTACGTTTGCTCGTGAGCAATTTACAGTAATGCAGCGATCGATATCGAGGATTTGATATTACTTGGGCCGAGCGCGTTAACGTTGGCGCTCTCAATCGAGGAAAAAGATAAACAGGGCTCTCGATCGTACGTACATAGAGCGCGCAAGAAGATTCAGCCGAGTAATGCTCATCATCGTAAACACAGGGAGAGTTCGCTCGTTGCTGCTTCGACACTAGCCCGAAGGGTTACATTTTGTGTGTATGTGTGTGTTGTTTGTTTTTTTGTTTTGTTTTTTGTTTTTGTTTTTTGGAGCCGTGCCCTCGAGTTGTTTGGTCGCGAGATCGATGTTCCTCCGCGTATGTGCGAGAGCGCCCAATAACCCTAAGGAGCGGTAAGGCGATCCTAAAGCCAGCAGGTGCAAATAGAGTGTGACGTGGCCGAAAACGAATGGCTCTCCGATACAACTCCCTGCGACTCCTCCTCATCGACGTCGCATCGTGGCTGTCGCCGTAGCCGACAATTCCGCGATCCTTACGATCGAGCCCATGACGTGCATGCGTAAGCAGCGCTTTGGTATTTGACTCGGCACAATCTGCCCCGCTCGCACCATACATATACTCAGTAACATTTGGTTTAATCCGAGCCCATTGGACATAACTACACCCGTCTCTTCATCCACGAGCTTCCATCATTTTCCATTTTCAATTTTCAATTTTCATTATACAATTTTGGCATTCGTGCAAGCGCTTTTCTGACGTTTATTATTTTGTTTTGTTTTTCAGGTGAGTACTGTGGTGACGTAACGCACGCGGCACAGTCGTAACAGCTCCAATGCAAAAGCAGTGCCCGTGAGTACTGTCGCAACTTATTTTTAGTTATATGAAAATTAAAATCTGAGATGAGGGCGTTATTTAAGACTCGCATTTTCATAGCAAATACTTCGCGCTGCTCCTAATACGATAAATTAATTGACTCGATCGAATTAATTTAATTAAACTAAAAACACGGGTCGATTATGACCTTCCCATACGCCCGGCTACGCGGCCATTGAATTAACTAAAAGAATGAATCTTATCTGCTCGAAAGAAAATAATATATTTACGCTAAACGCTCTGATACACAGTTAGTGTAAAAGAAGATCAAAAAGTTAGTCTCTTCAATAAGAAAGTTGAATCGTGTTTTTTCATTTAGAATATTATTTAAATATAGTATTGAAAAAACTTTTGATAAAAGTGGCACAAAAGTTGCAAAAAAGTAAATGATATATTATTATTTGTCGAAAGTTTCACCATTTTAATCATATCGCCCTTCTCTTTCTCTGCCTCCTGCCACTCTGTGCACCTCTTTTACTTGACATTTGGACATACTACATAAAGTGTGTGTCAAGCTCGAATGTAAATAATCTATTTGCTTGGATTCACAGATTAAACAAAATTCACAAAACTGACAAAGCAAGTGACAACGCGGATAAATAAAAAAAAATCTCTCTCTCTCTCTCTGTATGAACGCACACATACACGCACAGAGAATAAGTGTATATTTAAAAAATTGTTTACTTGATTCGATCCGATTATCATTAAATCATTAAATCAATCAATTTTGTCAAGTTATTTTCAGGAAATTTTAGAAAATAATGTTGCAATAGAATACATAAAGAGTAAATAATATTTTTAGAACATGTGTGATTTGCAAAAATAATTAAGAAATTATATGAGTACATTCGATTCTTGAGATTCTTATTCCAATTGATCTATGGTATTCATTAATGATAAATACAAATTATAAGCAATTTTTACTTTTTCATTGTTTAATCAAACTCTCCTTTTCTCGTTCTTATTTTAAATTACTTATAATACTTGGCGACATGACTATAAATAAGCATTTTGAACAATTTCGTTTTTACAAGTGATTGTTTCAAGTTAATTTTATGTTCGTTAATTTGTTAATTCCATTGTACTTCTCATATAAATGCCAATATTGTGGAAACTCTTATTTGTCATATTATCACGCTAATTTAAGTAATATTTTACTATTACGAGTGCTATAATCATCTACAATTCTATAAGTTCATTCGTGGAATAGAACCTTTTTTTCTTATTAATTTAAGACTTATTTCAAATGAAAATAACTGTAGCAAACTATTTTCCTTAAATTTTTTCTTGTTTAATAAGTTATCAAATAATTGAATGCATTAAAAATTAATTAATCCTAAATTGATGTTATAAGCTACATAATAATGAATTCTAATTCTACATATTCTGAACAATTATATATCCGCAATATACTCGATTTATTTAATTTTATGTCTATAATATCAACACTTTACCTGATTTTATATTTACTTTATTCTCACCTCACGAATTCAAAGAAAAGAAATATAAAAAAATGTATAAAATTGTTCAAGCGTCTTATTATTATTATATAAAGTGCGAAATAAACACAATAACACATTATTATTTTGTTTAATTTAATTGATTAATTAATAAAGAAATTATTAATTTAATTTGATATAGATTGATATTTGTGTGATAATGAATGTGTTAATGGAATTACTTGTAAGCATTTCAATAACATAATATATAAATTGATATTTACTATGTAAGTTTCTATAACGAAATTGTGGATAGTCAATCTTTAGACATGTCATTTCTAATTTTTTTTTTACTTATACAAATTAAAATTCATTATCAAGATTATGTGATATATTATTGCACTATTCAAAAAATTTGTTTCTATTTTTATCATTTATGAGATAAAGATTTACGATTATGATAATATGCAATTAAAATGGCGCATTATTATATGTTAAATGAAGCAAGTAATGTATCGATAAATATTCATTTCATACGTAATAAGAGTATTTTTGCATTTTTTTTAATGATGCAGTTGTAGAATTTTTAATTTAATAGTTCTAAATAGATTTTCAAGTTAACGTGAAATTTCATCACACTATAAGCAATCAATATCTACTACAACAATAAAGTTATTATAAACAAATATTTTCTAAATTAATATGGCCAATGTATGGCACGTAATGTAGTGTGTGTTCACACTTATTGTCACATTTACTTCGCGCATTAATTAATAAGCACGTGTTAAAGTAATTTTATTACACAAATATGTAAATTTTACATATTTATTAATCCTTTTTCAAAGTTACTTTTCCCGAAATCCGTAGCTAGAAAATTTCAAGAAACACATCTATTTAGCATAATTTCTTTAGATAAAAGAGCATTAAATAGTGCTTACGTGATGGAATGATGCAAATGTTTTCCGTCGTATTTATATTTTGTTACAACAATAAATTCGGGTATTAATATTTAATGAAATTGCACATAATTTAGAGGATAACTTATTCACGCTAACAATAAATGACATTTTCAAAGCATTGAATCAATGAAAAGGAAATATAATGTTATTTGCACGCATTATTCATCCTACTTTTAAGCGTGTATAATACAAGATTAGGAATATTTATTTGTCAATGTTAAGCATATTTATATCTTGATAAGAATTAAATCTCTTAAAATTTAAGAAACTGCAATGAGTACTAGAGGTCTCTCAAATCTTTCTTGAAAAACAAGTTTGCTTTGTTGGAAGCAGCTTCTGCGTACAATAGTCCGATCTGACATTATAGCTTGATTAATTAATAATGAAGCGAGCAGGAACACTTGGGTAAAATGTTATTCAATAGTGAAATATTAAGAGAATCCCCGAAATAAGAATATAAATTAGACATCTTTCTCTCAGTGTAGGGGCGTGCGCGTACATACATAAGTACGACACGCATGCATGCACGCACGCACGCACGCACGCACTCACGGTTTTTCTATTTGTCTCGCAGTCGCATCGGCGCACAAATATATAACGTTCGCGTAGACAAGTTGGACTCGGTGAAAGAGAAGGAGCAGAGTAGCGAAGTAGCGAGGGAGAGCGAGAGAACACATACATTTTGAAGCGTGACGCACCTTGGCCAATGGGTTTGGCTCATTCGTCGAGTTTCTTGACAAGAGAGCGAGAGAGATGAACGGTTAGGGAGAGTGAGCATGCCGAGTACGGCTGGAGGGGTGGAGTGAGGAGCGTACAAGATTGAGACTGACACGGAGCATCTTTGTCGGTCGACACTATTGAGGATGCCGAGGGAGCGAAAAGAGCGTGAAAGATAGTCTACGAATAATCTAGCGTGCATTCGGACTAAAATTGGCGGACTTGGCGGAATCGAGCGTAGAAGTCAGTTTAACGATTTATTAGCCTATTATCGTTTCGCGGAACGAATTTGGCAAAAGTTTAACTAATATAGAATCAGTTGAATAATGTTGTTATTTCTAAGGTGCATCCGCGCGATGGTGGGCGGGGGTGGGGGCGGCGGCGTCGAAGAAGAAAAACGTTGGAAAGGTGAGAAAAGGGAAAGGAAGAAGGCCGTTTGCAAATTGCGGGGAAAAATCAGCTGTCGAACGAGGAGGTGCAAAAATACCAGCCGATGAAGCGTCGTGGCTCGCCATCGCGTACGCTCTGGCTGAAAAAGTCGACGAAATCCGGTCCGCGGTGGAAAAAGAGACGCGCGGGAGGGCGGGCAGAGGAATGCGCCAGACCGAGATAGCCGGAGAGCGAGCGAGCGAGCGAGATGGAGAAGGGAGCGAGGGAGAGGTGAGCAAAGTGGATGACGACTCGCAAGTACGAGAAAACCCAGACGCGTAAACGTGGGCAGGCGCACGCACACGCACACGCACACGCACACGCACAAGCGCGCACTCGCGCACACACGAGCTTCATCTTCGAGTGCCCCTCTACCCAGCGGCTTACAGCCATTCAGACACTCGCCGCTTAATTTACAGTGGCGCGAGTGCGCACACTCTTTTACCATCGGCGCCGATCCTCCTGAGCGCGCCCCTGCACGGACTCCCGATGACGCCGTGCCCTGTTCGGGCTTCTTGGTTTTAACGTCGGCATCACCCGGGCCCCTGAGCCTCGAGTCCCGTGCTCATAGTGCGTGCCCTCGCAGTCGTCCGCGATCCTTCCTTAAATAATCGGCACTTGGTAATTCGCTAACGCGGCCGCTTGCTCGCGTGTGTTGCACGGCATCGCCACAGTTATTTGCAAGACGCGCGATTAGGTGCCGCCCGTAGGCTTCCCCTCGAGCTGTTCGTCCAAGGTTTTTCTTACTCGCATTGCGCTCGATCGAGCCTTCGGGCTTCTTCGGTCGTCGTTTGTTACACACAGTCACTTCCAAATGCCAACCTTCTGCTTCTTACGCGGCTGGTTTTCTTCGTCCTTTAACAAATGACAATTACGGTCGGACGATAATCCATAATATGGCATGGAGCGAGAAATCGTCCGAGTCGTTCCTTATTATGTTAGCCGGACTTTAATTTATAAGGGAATTTTGCGCTCGATGCCTCGCACGATTTACACGCGACTCTACCTCAACTCCCATGCCATCCCTTTTGCAATTAATGCTCGAGACATTATCAACTTTACAATTAATGGCGATTTTTAGATATAATAAAGCGCTGTAAAGATTAAAAACTCTTGTGCCAGACAACGAATTTTCATTAATTTTTAGCATTATGCCCGCGTGCTGAATTCAATTTTAACTTGGCTTAGGGGGGGATGGGAGAGAGAGAGATAGGTAGAGAGAGAGAGAGAGAGAGAAGAGGGGGGGGGTACTATTAGCTCGATAAACGTGTTCGCAACATTGATTTAATGACATATCGACATGCTCGCTTACATATTCAAACTGACGAATTATTTATTAAAATAATCCATTTTCTATTCAGCCGTTAATAAATAAATTTATTAATGTATAATAAATCATTTTAAGCATCTAAATGCTTCTAAGCATTGGTTGTGAAAAAAGCCGTAAATATTTAAGCTCTATGTAAATAGAACCATATCAGTGTTGCCTGGTATGAATAAATTCCACTTGGCATGAATAATATATTCATAGCTGTAATAACATCAATATGTTTATTTAAGCATTAAATCTCTTACTAAATTGACTGCTCTTTTTTGTTTTGTTAGTGTTGTTGTTGTTATTATTGTTTATTTGTTTGTTTGTTTGTTTGTTTGTTTGTTTTTTTATTAACAAATAAATAATTTGACCATACGATTGCGCACATTACCTTTAATTATTTATAGTATATATATATATATATACATATATTCAGCAAATGAAACGGAAATTTATTTTCTATATTCAAACACTTTATGTAGATGAGAATTTAAAGATGTATATCAGATTAAATTTGCGATCTAAGTGAAGTTGATATTGTATTGTAATTTGATGAGAGAGAGAGAGAGAGAGAGAGAGAGAGAGTGCGTGTGAGATGGGGGGGGGCGATAAAATAACTAGTTGCTTTCGTTCCATCAATCTGAACTTGAGTAATGATGGATGCAAGCAATGACTTAATTAATTATTCAAATAACAAATAAGATACTTGTAAATTAATTTTAAACAGATATTTAATTAAAATGCAATGAAACTATATTTACTTCGTCTAATGTAGAAATAGGTAAGGCTGGCCAAGTCAATACACACCCAGAAATTAATTGAAAGTAATTAAAATAATTTGCTTTACGTAACAATTTAATCCAGTCGTTAATGATCGTAGGCCCCGTATCGTCAAGTATTTAGAGCTCTTTCATCGTCGGGATTTCTTCATATATAATAATAACTGATTTTTGTAATTCTAGATTTTACTTAATCGAAATACTAATTGTTCAATGCGCCTTCGGGAATGTCTTTTCCTTGTCAAACACTTTAGCAAGTACATCTCTTCTAAAATCAATCTGAAACTATTCGTTATCCTATAATCTTCTTAGATCGAAGCGTATGCTTAAGTTAATTAGTTTATGCATTAATCTCCACGAAAGAAAGTCATAATTTATTCCATTCGATTAGTCGCTGTCTTAGATCTATCTCTATATGTATTTAGATGTATAAATTACTTTCTTCTTCTATTCCTTTTCATTCATTATTTTAAACACCTCAATTATGATATATTTAGCAGCGAGGTTGATTTTAAGTGGTTAAAAATTTTATCTTCGCTGCTAGTTAAAACGTGCTATTAAATGCGTTCAACTGATAAATAAGAGGGGAATTATAGATAAAAAGTTTTGATTATTACAAAGCCAAGATGTTGCAGTGTGCGCGAATAATGCACGAGTAAAAAATATCGTTCAAGTGGATTATGGTCGTCTGGAGAGAAAATGTATAGAGTGAATATATATAGTGGGGTGGGGCTCGGCTGAGGGTGTACAGGGGTGGTGGTGGTGGTGGTGGTGGTGGTGGTGGTAGTGGTAGTGGTAGTGGTAGTGGTGGTGTGCAACGCTTAAGCTTAGAACATCGCCTCGCTTGCGGCAGAGTGCTGGCGAATAAATTATGCAAAAAGACTGAAATAAGGTTGAAACGAGGAGAGCGGCCGGGACCCGAGAGGGGAACCTGCGGCTCTGTGACACGGCGCATTTTTCACTGTGAGAAGAAGCGAGAGAAAGAAAGCCATTCAGCAGCGAAAATAATAACCGATAACCGCAATAAAGGACAAAATGCTTCTCATGGCATAAGGATCATTCCACTATCGCGTGGTCTCCATCGCGAATCACGTCTGCATTTAAGACAACACGGATTAAGGCCTTTGAAGCGCACACTGTTCACATGTCATCAACGTACGCGTTATTCCCCCGATGCTTTTCCTTCCACGCCTAGTTCAGTTGCCAACAACATTATCTGATTGGAGCGTCATACGAGAAGTAGAGAACCGGTAGCCAGGCTCATAATTTGCGCTCGTAACAATAACGGCCGGGACTTTGCCGATGTTTCAAATCCACACCCCTCTTCCACTTCCCGTTCGTCCCGTCCCTTCTTGCCACGTAGCCGAGTTATTCGGCCGTGCGTCGATCGGTCGATCAAAAGCGCGTTAGTAAGACGAGATAGGCAGGGGCAATCGGAAAGAGGAAAGCGTCCTTCGAGGCCGCCTCGAGTCACGTAATTAATTACGCCAATTAGAATATTGTGCAGGAGCTCGTCGGACAAGGGATCGTCGCAACGAACGGAACGTCGCATTGAGTTATCGCGTTCATTTTCCCTCGAAACCCCAGGCCGGTGGAATGAAAAAAGACGTGGAGGAGGTAATCGGACGACGTCTCGGAGTTGCTAACAGGTGCAATGGCCGCGACGCGCGACGACAAAGTTTCGCCGTGCATGTAAGACATTGGCGGTAGCGGCGCGGTGACGGCGGCGCGGGGCTCACGAGGAGGAGAGACGCAGTTAGCGTAGCAGAGCGAACGGTACCGCAAGACTGCGATGGCTTCGTTAGCAATGGCCGAGAGAGAGCAGCGTTGGCCACGCATCGAGCATCGAGAATGAAGCCGAGCCACTCCATTTTCTCGAGCCGCTCTCTCTCTCTCTCTCTCTCTCACACTCACTCACTCACACACTCACGACGGATATTCTTCCTGCGCTCCTTCCTTGGCCTTTCTCCTGTTTTTTTTTTCCCTTGCGGGCGCACTTTTTCTCCCTCCGGCGCATTCAAGTCCTTCTCGGCGGCCTGGCTTCCCGATCATCGGACGATGGTGGCGGCGGCGGCGGCAACAGCGGTAACGGCAGCGGCAGCGGCAG
>NW_011948412.1:9022619-9035472 GCF_000503995.2 Ceratosolen solmsi marchali
CTCTTTCCCGGCTCAATATTTCGTTGCTCGGCCGGATGAGTCAATTGCGCGCGCGGCCGTCGAAAAGCAAGACGCCGCTCCTCTCAACTTCTCCTCGGCATAACGAGCGAGCGGGAGTCCCCGAGGTCGGGCAACAGTGCGCAAAAGTATGCAATGCTCGCGTGACCGGCTGCCTCTAAACGCGCCGCGCTCTCGATCCGCAGGGCCGATGACTCTTATATGTATCTCGGCCCGGCCAAGGACGGCGGCACACAATTCGGCTAGACCGGGAACGCTCGGCAACCTGAAGCGCCGTTTGATCTAGCCTAGGTGTCCGCCTTCGGTCCGGGTGCCCTCGCGATTCGATAAGAAGAAGCGACTCTTGTTGTCGACGCAGCACGGCTTTGGGTGGCGGTGGGGGGTGGGGGGCACCCCAAAGCCTTGGGCCACGCTCAAAAACTCGCCGACGCAGTCCCTTACTGCGTGTCACGATGTCGGGGCGAGGTGCCTCCGCTCGACCGTATCTCTCTCATTCACTCTCTCACTCTTTCACTCTTAAGCCTCGGTCTGCCCTTCCGAGCGTCGCCCCACCCCGGACGCGCACCATGATTACGGCCGTATACGAGCGCCGCGTATCGATCTGCGCCCGCAATGAAAGTCGAGAACGAAAGAGAGAGAGAGAGAGAGATAGAGAGAGAGAGAGCGAGACGCCGGCCACCGCCATCTCAGCTGTGTGTGCGAGCGCGGAGCGTATTTAATAATATCGGCGTTGCAGCGAACCCCTCCCCCCCGATACGAACCAGCTGCCAAGTTCTCTCTCTTTCTTTCTCTCCTTCATCTCCTCCTTCGCTTCCTTCTTCGCCTCAATCTTCTTCACCTCCTTAATTTCCTTAACCTCCTCCTCCTCCTCATCCTCCTCCTCCTCCTCCTCATCCTCCTCCTCCTCATCCTCCTCATCCTCCTCCTCATCCTCATTCTCATCTTCATCCTCATCCTCATCCTCATCCTCATCCTCATCCTCATCCTCATCCTCCTCCCCATCCTCCTCCTCATCCTCCTCTTCATCCTCCTCCTCATTCTTCAGCACCTCCTTAACCACCTCCACCTTCTCTTCCTTCTTTTCGTTCTCATGCGTCTTCTCCAGGCCACTCGATCCGCTTTCGTACAACAGAACCCAACGACGCGCTCGCTCTTTATAGAGTGCGAGACATTGCGCAATATTTCCGTGCGCGGGTCCCCGCGACCAAATTCGGAATCCACGGGCGTAATTAACCGCGCGAGATGTCAGTGGCACGCGCACCTCTTCCGTTACGACGAAGCCACGAACGACGAGCGCGAATCCATTCTGGAAAATTGCACGGCTCGAGCTGGAAAAGCAGGTCTGTTGAATGGGGAAGCGCCTTCTCGCGGGGACTGGAAAATTGTGCTGTCTAAGCGGCTGGCTTCTTTCCTTTCGTGGAACGGAAAAGAGAAGGAAGTGAGCCACGGATCGGGATTGGGATTTATATCGCTATGTGGCGAAGGGGGGTGGGGTGGCGGGTGGCGGTGGACGATGAGGAAGAGGGGCGGTTATGGGGCGCATCAGCGCGTGTAACGCCGCTCACGCTTGTAAAACCGAGGCGGCCATTGTGCCGTGGCTGTGCACCGTTAAAAACCATTGAGAGTATTGAAAGCATTGAAACGTGATCTCTGTCGGTGCGTGAGGAGGAGGCCCACGGGCGACAGCTGTGACTGGGGATCCGAGTGCTTGTGTTGCATGCGTGCGTGTGCCGTCTCGCATTTACGCAGACAAGGCGCAAATCTCTCGGTTTACTCTCTCTCTCTCTCTCTCTCTCTTTCACTCTGTCCCTTCTCACGATTATACCTTCAATGGCCGCGCACGAACTGGAAAAGTCCAAAGTCCTGGGAGTCTAGGGTGCAAATGAACGTCGCCGAGCCCTTCCTAATCACTCCTCGCCTCGACGTTACTTTTCGAAGCTCGAAAGTTGGACCGAGTCTCGCGTCATTTCTCAATCACGGACCAACTTGACTCTTCCCTTCCTTCTTTCATATCGTTCGGCCGCTCGGCCCCCTTTCCTTTCCCGCGCAGCCATGTGACGTCTCTTCCCTCTTAACGAAGGGCGTCGTAACGAATCGCGTAATGCGAAGTAATTTTCAAAAGTGATCGAAAATCCGATTAAACATTAGAAGAATCAGAAGCAGAAGAAGCAGAAAAAGAGAAGGAGGAGGAAGGAGAAGAAGAAGAAGAAGAAGAAGAAGAAGAAGAAGAAGAAGAAGATTAGGAAAATGCATTTTTCATATTCAGAAGTTTTCATTTGGCGCACGGCAACTTATCCTGCTCCTATCCATCCAACAAATTCATCCTTCATTTTATTATAAACCGACGCGTTGACGCTCAATTTTCAGAGCCGATGCGTTTAATGAAATGAGCAATAACCACTGCACTACTTAAGGCTCGTCTTTACGGCTACCATAATAAAATTACCCTTTCTAAAACCAGTTAGGTTTCATTCGCGATAAGAGATTGCCATTCTAGGACCATTCCCTTTGGCTCAATGGGTGAATTTCTTAATAAGACCGGCTTCATTTTGGGAATACTTAACCTCGACCACTCCTCGTAATAATACGACTTAATTAGATTTTAACCGAAGGCTCTATGCAAATGGAAGACCTTATTTGAGGTCGACATAACAAAGCGATAAGCCGATAGCATTATAAATCCCATCCTTTGGTGCCGCTTTTTTTTTTCTTTTTTCCCTCCTCGTTGCATAAACATGCAATTTAAATATTAAAATATCTGTGAAGTAAAGAGCTATTAACGGAGAAGAATCCTCCACTCTTTAACGACAATAAAAGATAACATCAAACTTTTGTGTTTGTACTCGGTGATTTATGCGTGTGCGATTGCACACGTTCTGGCGCTGCTGTCCCATGCACACTGCAAACAGAATTTAAACGTATACGACTAATGTTGCATTAGTTCCGAAAAATGCCTTATCATTAAGCCTCTTAACCAAAAAAAAAAAGAAAAAAAAAATCACATTGTCAAATATGTGATAAGATTATGGTTAGAAGTCCCGTATTACAGTTAGCCAAGTCTGCTACTTTCTTTCCTTCATGCTCTCGCCCAAGCGTAGCCAACTTATCTCGTCCGTCTCTCTTGAAGCAAACTTCAGGATCCTAGCGATCCGTTCAAAATATATGGCGTTGGGGCTTTGCTATTAGCATTTCATCGTGATTTGAACGTTAAAAACGCTGGACCACCGGGAGATCGAACGTACTTAACACTCGACGGTGACGATAGCGGCGCTTAATCCTCGAAACCGCAACGGCAAATTTACGTCGGACGACAGCCCATTATCGACCGACGATTACACCACACCTCGTCGAATCACCCTTTAACGCACTTGCTTTCCTGTACGCATTCGTCGCTCCCCCTCCCCCCCCCCCCCCCCCCCCCCCCCCCCCGCTCGAAACTTTCTCGTTCCTTTCCTCGGAATACACTAGCGCTACAGCCCACTCTAATAATTACCTCCAACGACACAAAAGTATTTCACCTATGCCTTTGTAGTACCGCTCTTACGCTTATTTGTTTACTTCTTCTTCTTCTTCTTCTTCTTCATCTTCTTCTTCCTCTTTGCAAATCTTTTGTTCCACTTATCTCTTATTGAATATTACGCTTTAATTAGCCCCATGGGCAGGCCAATCCCAATGACCAAGTGAACTTTGAACGATATGACCAGCCGCTCTCTATTATGTCCAGGGCAATTTTTACAATTGTTACAATTAATTATTCAAACGACTGTGTTATTTCATTCCTGCCTCACTTCTTCGATGGTAATAATACCGTATATATCCAATTCAATTATCCTTATTTCTGTATACGAGTTTTCCCATTATTACTATTACGAATACACGATTATTCGTACTATTTGTAAATCTTGAACATTTGAAACTAGCGCACATTGTGTTATGAAATTGTTTGCCTTCAATCAATGCAAATGGTTCAGCGCAATTTTGGCGTTCGTTTTTTAATCGTTGTAGTGCCTCGTCTAACGTAACTTTCAAAATCATCAAAATATCGAGCGTACTTTCACGTAATTTACTTTCCACGTAATCTCCTAGTATTTTTCTCCTTTTGATTTTATTATATTAATATATGGTGCGCTCGTTAAATCACGATTGTCATTTATTATTTATTATTATTATTATTGAATTATTTAGAAATTAACGGGCGATCGAGTCACTAATTTTTAATATAATGTCGGGATATAATGCGTTAAGCGTGTATTCAACGGATCGGTGAACATTGTAATAAAGGATTTTGTGGCCTAATGTCGACGTAATGTGGGAACGTTGAGAAGCAAATGTTGACGTTCAACTTTATATGGAGAGCAATCAAATGGTAACTTACCCTACGACTTAAATGATACAACTGGTCACTACGAAATTCCGACATTTGCATTCATATCTCTTATCACATTTTTCATTTTATAGCACATACATACGGTAATTACTTACGCACGCTTGTATCGAGGTTATATTTATATTAGTGTTATTACTTTATTCTCGTTTAATTGGATTTATTAGTCGATCGTGTTTCGCGAGAGAAAACGGCATACTCTCTGGGCACGAACGAGCCTTTTGAATTTATAATAATAAGAATATTACGCATACGTATTTGATTCTCGTACTTTGCATGTCGTTCGAACATATTCTTTAAAACGGCTTACCTCGTCACTTCATTTTCTCTATAAATAGCGAAATCTAGCGAGCTAGATATAAACGCATAGAATGCGGAGCGCGAGGACAGAAATTAGGATTTAGAAAAACCTGGGAAGAATTTGCGAAGGGATTACTTGAGAATGATGCTAAATTGAAATTCATGCTCGTGTGTTGTAACGTCACGGGACGTGAAAGAAATATATAAAGCCCCGTAACCTACGTATTATTAAAAATGCAAGTCATCGAATTTTCTTTAAGAACGTGACGAACATCGACTAAACCATTCTAATTACGAGATAAGCGATGGATGGGCAATTTTTTCATTTGCACCATCCCGATAGCTTCATACATCTCGACTTTCGATATTCCGCCGGTGTGCGCAGGCGCTATTTTCCGGCACAGCGTGGTTATTTATTAGGGATCTCGTAGTGACTCGTAGGGACGATTAGCTTGCTGTTGCTGCGGAAAATCCGATGGCCCGGCCGATTATCCTTTTGATTTTTCACTCGATATTTGCGGGTCTTTGGAGCCGCGTCGGCGTTTTATATAAACACAGGGATGTCCGGCGAAGGGATCGAAGTAATGAAAAGGCATCTCGAGCGATATCACTGGCGCCGGATAGGATGAATTAATTTGAATTGGCCGGGGTGATAGGAGGTGGTGTACCGAGGAGTGGCTGGTGCGAGGCCAACGGCGCTTGATTAAAAGGACGACTAAGGGCGGCCGCAGCGTACGAAGGGCGGGGGCGGGAGTGAGTGGGCGATGACGGGTGAGGTGGGCTATGGTACGAGGACGCGATGGGTGGGTACGAAGTAGCTGCCCCCCTCCCCCCTCCCCATCCCCCTCCAATGCAGTCGATAGTGCGAGAGGTGGAATGCGTGGACGGTAATTAAGGTACGCTAATGAAGAATACCCGGGGACTCTCCACACCTACGAAAGCGCCCGAGGACTCTAGCATGTGCCGCACGCTCTAGGTAGCCTACGTGATGCGAATAACGCATAGAGGAAAGTACCTAATAATGGATAAGCCGGTCGTAGCGTCCCTACTCTAGCTGGGTCGGCTAAACCCTTGGCTTAGACTTAGCTTTTTATTTTCATTTTCATCTTCAAGTTGAATTTCGTTTACCGAGCCTCGGGACCCGATCTCGCGTAACACTTGCCACCACCGCTCCTTTTCCCCGAGACTTTTCGCATTTATCACCACCAGCAGTCTGTCCTCGTTATATCGTAACTATCGGCTGTACGTCTCACTTTTTTTCCCCTCCTCTTGATTTACCGCGTCGCCTAGGGAAATTAATGCTGAGCGTATCGCGCTTGCCTCGGACTTCTGTTTCTGGATCGTGTGTGATTCTCTCTCTCTCTCTCTCTCTCTCTCTCTCTCTCTCTCGCTCTGTGTTTACGCGCATGAATTATATCGAGCGTTGAGTTTCTAGTTGAGTCTCCTAGACGCCGTCGATGCTCATGGGACCATTCCAAGTTGATGAGAGACTTTAGGAATTTGCTAAGTACAGGTTAATTGTGTAGGAGAGAAGAGCTTGTGAGATAGGTGGTGATCGATAATGTGAGGAAGTTGGTTGGTGCGAGTAGGCAGGTGTGCTTAAACCAAACGCTTTTGCGTTTCGTCGTCGGTTCGTTGGCGTTTGTGCGCCTCGTCCTCGATAAAAGTATGGAGGGCTTTGTTACTCTTTATTAATCCCCACACCCACGGATACAATCAGTATTAGGTTAATGCGACCTTCGCACGAATATACATGTTTGACCGATCGACGTCCACTTTGGCGCAGCTCTCCTCGCTTTCGATATTTCACATAACGTTTAGAAGGTGGACGCTGCCATAGAGGATTTGGTCGAGTTATCCTTATCCCGTGCAGCGAAGCACATCAGTGTTGTCGATTCTACCAAGTGCGCCTCGCTTTCTAAGTCGAATCGCACAGGTGCGGACATGTCGTCGTGCATCCAAAAACTGGACTTCGGTGGGACTCGCCTGCTTAAGTTTCAAGGTCAATGGACCCTCGTACACTCGTTCGATTGCACGAGTGTCGTAATAGAATGAGAATTTGTGAGACACAATGAGGCGACCTAGCGAGACATTAATCCCCTTCTCTTCCCCCTACCCTCCCTTTACCTTCCCCCATCAATCGCCACCATCGAATATCCAACACGTCAAGACATCAGATAACCCTTCGGCTAGTGTCGGCACGTCCCGTTCATTCGATGTCCGCCTTGTACGTCCCGCTGCCACGTAAATATCCATCTCTCATTGCATCTAGTTCAACGTTACCCTGTAAGTGTGTCATATGTGACGTTGTCTCTCTTTCATCGCTCGGAGCCCCCGGCACACAACGCCTTGAGCTTTATATACCTCACCACCCTGGTGTGGAACACCCTCTTTGGCCACACCGGATTCTATCGATCGGCATCCCGGAGTTGCGGAAAGCGCGCCTATTAATTATTGACCCCATTAGCGCTCGCACCTACGAGTCTCTCTTGTCTACGGTTTTTCTCTCCTCCCCCCTCCTCTTCCCCTCCTCCTCCTCATTTGCCACCGCCACCACCACCACCACCACTACCACTACCACTACTTCCACTACTTCCACTACTACCACTACTACCACTACTACCACTACTACCACTACCACTACCACTACCACTACCACTATCACTATCATTATCATTATCATTATCACGACGACTACCACTATCACTTTCGCCACCACCACCACCACGACCACCACCACCATCGTATCCCTCCTTCCCGATCCTTCCCGACGATCCCTCCTTCTTTCTCGCCCACTTTGGCTCTCTTCGCAACCACGACGCCCCGGAAAAAAGTGTAAAATCCGTCGAGCTCCTTTCGTCGGCCTAATGAAGCGATCTCGTGAATACCAGTGGCACGCATATTGCCGGAGCAATCTCAAAAGCGTCTTATTTATAGAGGATAAAATCATCTGGATGTAAAATTAAATATTATTCGGATATTGATCTGCGTGGCAATTAAAGTTGCTTATCTTAATTTTATTACGCGTTATTGACGTATTCATTGGCTTTCCCTTTTCGATTAAGCGCGCCTCCCGGTATTATGCGGAATCAACGAGATGATGGGTTGGCTATGATGCAACAGAAATGAAAATAGCTCCGGTACTAATAAAGCCAAAGCGACAGGTTTGGCTTTATAAAGTACCGAGAGCGATATTTATTATAGTTTATTGCTCGACGCAGCCCAAGAAATGCACCCGATAGGCTTTACGATTGCTTTAATCGAAGCATCTGCACTGGCTCCGGGCATACCGATGTGCCTGCTACTGCCGACGTAATTGCGCCTCGCGCGCTCTATGCGCTATTATTATTTGAGCGATAACTTGCCCAGCGTAATTATCGTATTTATGAGACCTGACTATTTACATATCTCGGTACACATTGAGGCATAATTAATAGTCCTTTATTCTTAGCTTCTTGGGCCAATCGAACGGACGTCGGATCTTATCGACCAATCGTCGGGCTTCGTCTATAAGTCCTGCGCGCTCGCAACATCACGCGGTTATCTTTGTGTTCTTCGGCTTACTCAACGCTGTGGACTCATAAATCCTCATTAGCGTAAAGGCTGCGTAAATTTATTGAAAAAGTCGATGAGTCGCGTTTCTTCCCCCTTCTCCTCTCATGCGGCTTAATAGAAGAGCGCGAACAAGTGTCGAGGGCGAGCGCGCCCGAACGGTTCCTTCATTATGTGGAATGACGTGTTGCTGGGCGACGATGTCCTTAGGTTGGATCGTTAAACGGAATTTCGCGAATGTTGTCTTGGAGCACTGAGGGGCGAATGTCCGTGGGGCCGTTCCGTGCAAAATCGCTGATTAAAAGTTGCCGAGTACGAGGCTCGGGCCATAAAGTCCGTCCGTCTCGGGCTTTTCTCTCTCACAGTCGCCAGCGACCTACAACGAATCGACGGATTCGTCCTCGTCTTTGATCTCTCGTTGCTGCTCTAGCGCTCGTGCTGGATTAATCTCACTCAACTTTCCAGACGGAGACCCCCGCCTATTCCCGGCTAGATAGATGTTTTTCACGAGCCGAGTCCGCCGCCTATTTTTGCACCGTTCTCGCCCATATTGGTCGATTGCGCGAGACGACTCTGCCCTCTAATAATAATAATAATATTAATAATAATAATAATAATAATAATAATAATAATAATAATAATAACAATAATAATCATAACGATAACAACAACAATGTCAATGATAATGATAATGATAATGATAATGATAATGATAACCCCTACGTTTGATAGGCTCCAGCGTTTATGGACATTGGGCTGTGTGTAGGGCTCGTTTCAAATGATTCAATGGGCATGTCGATATGTCACCCGTCTTCATTGGGAGGCGGTAAGTTAGTGGTAAATTAGTGGCCAGACGCGAATAATTGTGCTCCTCAGATGTACGAGCCCTTCGAAAAAAATTAGTCCACATAAGATAATTTCTTCACGAATATCTACATAATCAATAATATCAAGTATGATACAAGTATCGTATTGCGTTTTTTTCTTCATTTCTCGATTTTTTTTTTTTTTTTTTTTTTTTTTTTCTCTCTTTTTTTTTTTTTTTTTTTTTTTTTTGCTCTCGTCTTTTCTTTGCTTTAAACAGACGTGTGCTGTATAGTAAAGGAAATTTGTTCGATAGTTATCGAATACTCGGAAGAGACACTGACCTACTTTTGAAAAATCAATGAAGAAAAGAGTCGAAACGAGAGATGAGGAAATATACGTAAAGCATGCTTTCGCGTTCTTGTATTCGCTTTGCAATTCTTAAACTTATAAGTCGGATTTTGTTTAAAAGCGCTTTTTTAGCAGCGATTTTGCATTCAGTTATTAGACGTAATGGAGCAATTGTAAAATGTAATCGCTAATGCTGAAATATTATCTTATTTACTTAATCATACGGAGGTCGGAGCTGAATAAAACTAATGGATAAAAGAACACGGGAGAAATGAAGTTTTGAAGAAGAAAAAAAGCAAAAAAAAGAAAAAAACAAACAAACAAAACAAAACAAAAACAAAACAAAACGAAACAGGAAAAGAGAATATAATATGTATTTTACGATTTTACATTTTCAGTAAAACGGCACATATAATTTCTAAGAATTTGTGCAGAGTTTAAGATTCATATCGCATTAAGCACTTGTACATTAAAAGTTCTATTATAATAGAATTTAAACTATAGGGAAACTGGAGAAATTTTTGGTTGAATTTATTAAAGCTAATGGATATTTGAGGTTTTTGCTCTTTTTTTTTAAGTTGAACAAAACTTACAATGATGTTTGTCGGCTTAAGCTTTGGCAAAGAGATAAATAAATGATTGCAAAAACTATGAGAGATTTTTTTTATAGGTATATCGCATTTAAGATTTTTCTCTTCTCGCATCTTCCTTACTTTCTGTTATTCCTATAAGAAACAACACTCGCTTGTTATTCTGACCCAAATAAAATTTCGGTAATAAACAATAACTTTTTTTTTATGTTTAAAACTGTCGAGGTATTTTTCAACATTAATTCGTTTGACCTTGCATTATGTCAATTAATACTTTAATTTTTATAACATTTTTACATCGCCAAATTGGAGTTATTTTCTTAATGTATCGATAAGATAACGATATAACTTTCAAGATAAAGTCATTTAAAGTACACATACAAGTATTGATTAAAATAAAATGACCAAGCACCGATAGTTCAAATTGAATATCACATTAAATTCCAAATAACTCTCATAATTAGACTAGAGAAATCGTATTGCAATTAATAAACATTCAGGAATTCAAAGCGATAAAGCCAACGATCTCGATGATGTTCTCGGTGGCTATTGTTTTACAGCTAATAATATATCGATCACTCTCAAGTTTTCTTAACTGTCAATCGCAGACACCGCTCATACAAAAACAATTGTCTGCATAATATTATATAAAAGTAATACAAATGTTTCAATTTTAAATTATGATGTAGTTGAAAATATTCGTTACATTTGTATGTGAATCATTCATCATCCCATTATATGCTCTTATACTTTCAGATTTTGTTTTACTTATCTGGATATGTGCCGTATATATATATATATATACATACATACATACATACATACATACATACATACATACATTATAAGACTATACAATTGAATAGGTAGATTAATAATTTTTACTGTACTCTTATGTTTTTACATTTTTACTCAGTGTATCATCTTGATTTATCTTTTGCAATAAATGTATTAAGACTTTTTTTCTTCTTCTTATAATATGAAAATCATCTCAACTCTAAATGTGTACAATCACGCGTGTAACATATGTATTTTATGTCATCGACATTTCATACTTTCATATCTTATTTTGCATTTACATACGGTATTTTACACACTAACCAACTATTAACGCAAACATTGGCGCGTTAAAAAGGCCATTTAACGCATTTAAGTGTGTAAAACAATTCTCACTGGACTATAAAAATTCGATACGATAATGAATGCGATTATTTTCATCTCGACGTTTATAGTGGAAATTCGTCTCTAGAAATAATAATTCAAAATTTTGTTAAATCTGACTCATCTTTAGCTGAGAACAAAGCGATATTTGCAAATTTCATGCAATTCCCTATTTAATAATCTTGAAATCTCTTGTCGTCGTAGCAACCAATGTTAGATATTCAAAAGAAAGTTTTACAGTTTTTAGAGTTGAAATTAAATCCTGTACAAAGAATGTTATTAATAGAGAGAGAGAGAGAGAGAGAGAAAGAGAGAAAGAGAGAAAGAGAGAAAGAGAGATAAGCAACAGTTTAAAATTCGTCTGTAGGTACTAAATTTTATTACAGTTATAAGTTATTTAATACGAATGTAATAGTTCCCGCTTTACGAATTAAAAATTTATAATACAATTGCTTAGGATAGATTTAACTTTGACAATTATATAAGATTAAGGTCGGCCCATTGATATGTATGTGCTGATCATTAATTAGTTAATGAGATAAAGTATTCCGACGTTAGGCAACATCTATCGACAAGTTATCAAAACTTATATTTATGTAGTTTATCATCGAACATTGCTTTCGCATAATAATTAATATTCTGCCAAACTTTTGAAAAGTTATATTTTTATCAACGAATTTACGAGCACAATGCACGCGCCTACCATAGGCATAGGCCCTGGTATTATTTATGTGGATAAATGAGTCATTTCAAAAAACATCGTAAAATTAATTACTTTCAATTAATTGTTCATATAAAGGCTTTAAAGACTTCCAACGATACCTTCACCTTTAATAATAAATAGCATTTTCAATTTTCACTAAAATATTTGTTTGTTTGTTTTTTTTTTTTTTTTTTACTTTCATGGCGATTTTATTATTTATTATTTATTATTTATTATTATTGGTATTATTATCGTTGTTGTTGTTGTTTTTTTTATTAAATAAATGAAATGCATAATTGACTTGTTTTGTGGTATGATTGATCAATGAAGGTACTTTATTTATACACGCTGCTTTTTGGTTTTGGCATACTTCCATTCTCGTTGAACGCTCCAAACTTCAGATTCCCAATCCCCGAGATTATTTCACGTAAAAAGTGTAATGTTCTCTCGAATACGAATACGACAAATTTAAATTGTAAATTGCACGAATTCAATTGCTCCAGGTGAAATTATCACATATTCTCTTTTATTCCAAACTTCGTTGGCCGTTGTCGTTGTTATTGTCGTTTACTTTTTCCTCTTTTCACGTTCATTATATAAAAATGAGGGAAGAACGTTAAGGCGAGGAAAAGCTCGACTAGGCGCGCCGCGATGCTTTGCGCAACTGGTTTCCAAATGATATTCGACTTGGTCGTGATTGCTCATTAAAAAGCTTATTGATTTTGGAAATATCATCGGCCGGTCCCGAGGATTCGACGCTCCTTCTCTCCACCCCACCATTCTCTCTCTCTCTCTCTCTCTCTCTCTCTCTCTCTCTCCCTCTTTTCCCCTCGACGCCCACGGCCATACACGGGCTGTTATTTTCCGGCGTCCGGGAAACTCGGAGAAAGCGAACGACTGCGAGCTTGCAGTCGCGTTTGTTTTACAAGCGAGCCTTTTAATAATACAATGCCATGCGCGTACGTGTAAGCGTATTATGCTCATAAATGA
>NW_011948412.1:9035505-9035877 GCF_000503995.2 Ceratosolen solmsi marchali
GTAGGTGGAAGTCGCACGCGAGCGTACCCCAGGTCTATCGGTGACTCAGCCATTGCCATCCTAAGCCGCTACTGCCGCCACCGCCGCCGCTACTATCCACCCACTGCGCCACCCTCCGCCCACGGCTCACCCCATCCCCGCAACAATATCACTCGGCTTAATTTAACGCGGCGAGTAAAATTTGAATAATACACGACAAGCTGCACACAGTCAGAAGCTTGCGAGCTATTTTCTTTAACGCCAAGCGTCAAAGGTCTGCATCGAGAAAATTTGAAGTTAATTGTAGTAGGCCTTTTGCGTTTTCCTTTTTCTATTTAGACTTTTATCCCTAATTTGTCCATTTTTCTTTCTCTCCCCCCCCCCCAACCCCCT
>NW_011948412.1:9035906-9040209 GCF_000503995.2 Ceratosolen solmsi marchali
GCCGTATTATTCTCCCGCCGTTTTTAATTTCAATTGTAATTCATTCAGCCCTAAGTTGATTTTTATACACAATAATCGATGCCTCTGCATGCGCGTGAGCCTTACTGCATTAGAGAGAATTTTGCACATTTACGTTTGGCGATTAATAAATGGCACTTCTCGGATCAGATATCGATTAGAGAGTAAAATGTATTTACTGAAACATAAACGAACGGAGCGATTGCGCAGACGTTCGTTTGGCAAATTATTACTTTAGTCTTTACCTTCCTTATTTTCCAATGTAAATGTCATATTTTTAATATTGAAAGCAGCCGAATAATTATGATTAACAGCTTAATTAAGTTATAATTTAATGAAGTCGACTGGAGTAAATTTACATTTCCTACATAGATTTACCAGAAATTTATCATAAGTGCGCTTTCATAGCACGAATAACCTGCTTATTTTACTAAATAAATGAAGCGCGTTATTAAAGAAAAATAAAAAAGAAAAAAAAATCGTACATTCTCAAGGGCACGATTAGTAAAACCACTGCCATGATACTGAAATTATTCAGATAGAATAATTATTGTTTATTTAATTTGAACGGCCACGTGTTTATTAATTAATCAATTAAATAATTAATTAATTGATCGATAAAGTTAGGAGAAATCTCATAAGCTAACTCGTAATGTGGGTGAGGGGCACTGGGCTCGATCAGCTATGTCTTTTGCTCTTTATCACTCGGCGCATAAGTTGGGACGGGACTCGATAAGGAGACCAACATTAATTAATGAATTAACGCCGATAACCTCAAGGGAGGTCGAAAGAGAGCCTCTTGTATTTTCTATTTGGTTTTTATAATCTTGCTGCTGGCTCCACCATAGCCCCCTCCCTTCTCCTCGCTCTCAGCCCCCCCCCCACTTCCATCATCAGCGTCACACATTAGCGAAAAATTAAAAATCGTGCCGAAATGCATCCGCCACCGCGGCTCTCGCATAAGTACTAGTTCAATCAATCGATTATAATTATAATTCATGCGGTAGTAAGCTAGTAATTTTTAGCCATCTAATAAATATAATACATTGTTGCCGAGCAATCGATTTATCTCTTCCTTTATTTTCATTTGTTTCAGGTGCGATGCAACTTGGCAGAAGCGACATTAACTATGAGTTGAGGTCGCACCACTAATTGTAAGTACACTTGCATATTAGTTTGTTGTTTGTTGTTGCTAATTTGTAACGAATCGAGACGGGAGGTGATGTATATATATATATATATATATATATATATATACACATATATATATATTCCTCTGCTGCGACAATCGAGTGACTTGTTGCAACTCGAGATAAAACGTCGGCGGGCCGTCGTGCAGCTTAGTATGAAAGCCCCGCCGTCGTAATTATAATAACAACGATAAATAAAATAAATGAGCTTCTTTAGCCTATCGTAAGGCCTATAAACCGTCAACGATAAAAAGCTCATATATTTTTAAGGGAGGGATAATGCAGTAGCGCGCGTGCATTTGCATGCCCTGGCGTAGTTAGTTACGTCGGTTGGTACTTGGGCAAGTAAAAGTTGAATAGCGCCGAGAGCGCTCAATGTAATTTGAACATTGAGCGAGGGATAGCCACGGAGCGGCCATTACGATGTCCATTCTGCCCTTTGTAAAAACATCTGTCACTCGAGCAATAAGAAATAGCACGAGATAGTTCTCTCCGATATGACGCAATTACATGTCAAAGTGGTCTGACTCAACGAGTCCGCCTCTTGCCCCGGGACTTGATTACCCGCCGATTTCGCCTCATCGCCAAATTCCTCATATTCGTTGTCCGGGCGGGCGGTCGGTCGCATTGTACGGCGGCCCCTCGGTTGCCCCTGAGAGATTTTAATCGTCAGGTGCGACGGCCTCCTGGTTCCCCGCCGTGTCTCCGTGACGTCGCGCGCACAACACTCATTAAGTCCCGTCGACTGTTCTTACGTAATCACAAATACCGAAGCTTAGCCGGAGCCTCGGCCTCGCGGTGTCAGGCGCACGAGGGTCGGACGCAACTTTAATAAAGTTTATCGGGTCCGGAGCCGCGGCATTGGAAACTTTATGGGGTCGAGATCGGGACATGGGGCTACCGACTACTACCCGCGTTTAATCAATGCAATTAGGCCGAATAGACGGGAAACCCCCCCCCCCCCCCCCCCGACTCCCCACCTAAACCGAATTTTACGAAAGAGGTGTAGAGGAGAGTACTTTTTGTAATAATTTTTGTTGGGTCTGATCATCCTAGCGGTAATTAGTCGCATGCCCTTGGTACTTGGTAGCTGCGAGTTTCGCCTAAGTAAAATCGCTTTTCTGGCTGCTTTTCTGCCGTAACGCGGCCTCGCGGTGCATAATGTACGCGCGCACGTCCGCCGAGCACTCGATTTCAGCTATATACGCCTCTGCGACTCTCCTTTCTCTTGGTTGTCGGTATAATAGCAGTCGGAGAAAGAGGAGCGAGGGGATGGTTTTGCTCTGGCGGCTCGACTCTGTATTGATTGCCGCGCTGCGCTCGTCTCTCTCTCTCTCTCTCTCTCTCTCTCTCTCTCACTCTTTCTGTCTCTCCCATCTTCCCTCTACCCTCCCCCTTTCCCTCCTTCCTTCATTCTTACTCACTCTCCTACAATCTCTCTACTCTCTCTCTCTCTCTCTCTCTCTCTCTCTCTCTCTATATATATATATATATATATATATATCTTTTCTCTCTCGCTAGCTTGCTATATATAATCTTTTTCTCTCTGTTTCCCTTTGGCTTTGCGCCGCACTCCATCTTGCTTGGGCGAGCTAACCCGGCTCTTTTTCCTTCTCTCGCTCCCGACTGCCGCGTATCTTCTTTATTCGGGTCGCCAGCCACGCTAACTATAATGCCGCTGCGACGTAGAGCGACACACCGGGACCTGCGGACTCGCTCTTTTCCCTTCCCCCTCTTTTTCACTCGCTAGCTCACTCCGCTTCTCTCTCTTTCTCAATATCTCTCTCTCTCTCTCTCTCTCTCTCTCTGTTTCTCCCTCTGTTTATCCCTCTGTCTCTCTCATCCCTCTCTCCCTCTCTAACTATCTCTATCTTTTTTTCTTTCTTTCTTTCATTCTTTCTTTCTTTCTGTCTGTCTTTCTGTCTTTCTCTGGCATCGGCCTTCCAGGTTGGGTTCCGTGACGTTGCGCGCCAAGCAGCAATAATCCCGGCACAGGAGCGTCTCATTTCAGTTCACGTAAATATGACGTTCCACCGAAGAATCGAGCCGTAAGAACTCCTCCTCCACGATGCCGCTAATTAATTCCTCATCCGTGAATAGCAAATACGTCGGCTTGGTAGTCTCCGCGTTTCTTCCGAACGACGATCATTCTAATTTACCCGCGATTGAGCCTTAGCCATTGCATCTCTTGCGCATTTGCTTCCCTACTCTCCGAACTTTCTCATAGCACCTAATAACCTCGTTTGCACCAGTATTGGAGCTGGCACGCGTGGGTCAGGTGAATACGTAGCAAAGACTCGACATCCCCGAGATTCTCGCGCAACGGCCTTGAACTCTTGAGCCGCGGAGGCGTTGCTTTCGGCAAATCGCTATAGGCGTATCGTCTTGGCGCTCCTGCTCCATACCCCTCCCCCCCATATCGTCCCATCAACTTATATGGATAACATCGATAACCTGGTGGAAAGAGGTTGGAAAGCAGTTGGAAAACCGCCAATCGATTAACGAAACGAATCTACTAGCTCTTTTCCTCGCTAAGCGCGGATTGACGCTAAGATAGGCGCAACGGCCAAACCACTAAGACCTTTCGCGAAAGCCCGTCCGAGCTCCTTCAAACGCCGCCATTGAATTCCCCTCGTTCTCCCCTTTAAGTAATGGCACTCGTCTACCTTTCAATTTCACCAGTCCCGTACCTCGGAATGCAGGCGATTGCAAACAATTGGAAAAGAGGAGAACAAGCCGAAGGAGCGCTAGACTAGAGGACGAAACGCGATGTAACGTGGAGGGACGATGGAAGGGCTGGGAGAAGAGGTGCCCGTAAATCGTCCCAGGGGATATATACAAGAGTCTTTCCAATTTTTTTAAACTCGATCTCTCATTCGCGGGAGCTGGCTGGGGAAAAGGGCTTCGCAGAACTTATCCAATCTCGGATTCTTGCGCGAAAGGTATCGAAACGAAAGTGTCGTTCGAGCGGCAATTTGCTCTCGAATTGCTCGACAGTACATTTTAATTATCCTCGGAACTTGCCGAGTCTCTTGCTATTGCCAATGCCTTTAAAAAAAAAAAAAAAAAAAAAAAAAAAAAAGAAAAAAAAGTTT
>NW_011948412.1:9040366-9044427 GCF_000503995.2 Ceratosolen solmsi marchali
TTTTCGAATACTTTTAAAAAAAAAAAAAAAAAAAAAAAAAAAAATCGACATAACGAGTTTCTTTATAATGGAAAGACTCGAAATAGTGATTCAAGAGGGAAATTTATGTACGAGAGTAAGGCCACATTAAGCTATATAATATAATAACGGAACCTCATGTACCAATGTCTAGTCTAGCCAAGCCTAACCTGACTCAACGTTGTTACGACGTATATTTATACAACAGCTGGAACGCGCTCTAGCGGTTGGTCATGGGCGGGGGGGGGCAGAGGTAGGAGTGAGTTTCAGTCAGCTGATTGAAGCATTGGAGGGGAAAAGTGGAGGGGAGGACGACCTTTATTTAAAGTACTGCTCGAAGAAGAAACCATCCTTTGACTGGAAAAGATAAATATTTGAGCAAAATTATATATATATATCCTTATGAAAAAGTTAATTACATTTTATCATTGATATTTCTTTTGATTTAATTTCTTTGTTTATTGCCACGTTATGTTGAATGTAATCAGCATAAAATATGACGGTCGGATGCTTTTGTTTTTCGTAATTTACCGTTAATGCGGTTATAAGATACGACTCTTTTACAAATTTAAAATGCGCTCGATTCATAGTTCAAACAAGTATTATAAGCTTTAAGTGGACTGGATAACAGTTTGCTTTGAAGGTTAAACGTTCAAGTTCAATAAATAAACCAATTGTCTAGTAAAACATTTCAATGACATTTTAATAGAACGATTACTTTACATTTGAAACGTGTAGAAATAAAAAAAAATATCATAATTTGAACTAAATGTCTGATATTTGTGATTTTAGTCTTGATTACACATTAAAGTCGATGTACATAGACTAAATTGCTTGCATCCGACTAAATTAAAATAACAATTTTTGTCTTCAAGTAACGTCGGATCATTTCACAAAAAGGTATTTTGACACAAATCATTACTCCCGTGATTGCATATACTGTTATTATAATTCAGATGTAGCAGTATAGTATTAGCGTTTGTAGTGAACTAACCGCTTAATAGATACGTACTTTAAGAATTTTTAATTTAATACAAGTTATCCTCAATATTTGATTGCACTGTTTGTTAAGATTTTCAAATTCATTACGTCATCAAAGCATTATTGTTTGATCCTCATGCTCTGTTATTTGCTAGAATCGAGAACTCTTACGAGTAACCTGGAGATGGAAACGGAAGAGAGAGAGAGAGAGAGAGAGAGAGAGAGAGAGGGAGGACGGTACGAGCGAGCGAGTGCCCTTTTGTAAAAAAGGCACTGTTGGATATAAAATCATTCGTAATAAACGAGATTTGGTCTTTTGTAAAGGAAAGCTGCTTAATTAATCATATCCTAAAGTTTACTACCGCATTTCTATTCACGACTCTCGTTTTTTTTAAGCTTGCCTCTTATTATCTGTAGAACTTTAGTCGATAATGACTAGCGAAATGGCAAAGTGAAAAAAAAAATTGCAACTAAAATCAATTGTAGGTACATTATTTATCAGTGTTGTATGTCGGGTGGGTACCTTACAGAATTAAAAAAAAAAAAAAACTATTTCAAAGGCTTCTTATTAATATACTCATTATCATTGGTATTATAGTATCGTTAAATGGTGTGTGTAATATCCGAAAAGAAGTGTAATATGTAAATGTAATAACAATTAAATATAATTCCCATCAAGCTTTATTTATCTTTAGTCTTGAAGAAGTTTCGTCCAATTCCCTTAATTAAAAAAAAAATACATATATATTTTTATATTATCGGCATTAAAATGCTCAATTAATTATATTGTAAAATGCAAATCATAAAAGCGAAATGATTTTTACGGGCAATGGTAGTGTGTGTATTTCATCAAAATTGATTAAATCAGGTTTGAGCGGGAAAGCTTTATAAACGCGCGAGTATAGTATCCATAATTTCTTCATTTCAAGACGATTTACGAATAATAATCAGTACTCCGACATGTAAATAAGCGTCCCAACGAAATGTTTGCCAATTTATGGTTAGTGTCACGAGGAAATGTCTAATGATGGATAAAGCCATGGCAATAGCCACGGAATTATAATCGTAGCGGCAGCATTTCCAATTAGAAATCACTGCGATTAAAAGAAGAGGGCAGGAGGGCCGTCGACACGTTCTTACAATATTTCAAGTCGCAAGAGTTAGGAGGCGCGTTCGAGGTAAGCTACAATTTTGCCGTCGAAGGGCCAAAAGTAGAAGTAGGTGTACGAGGAGGCGCAGAAAATAATTAGTCGAAAATGGAGAAGGAGGGAAAAATGTAGAAGGGAAGTTGGCGAGGCTAAAGCGTCAGCGGCGTTGGCGGCGGCTGGCTCGTGGGCGAGGGGTCGGGGTGTAAGGCAGCCGCGAGGGAACGGGAAAGGAGAGAGTAAGAAGCGCCGCAGTTGCAGGGCACTGCACTAATGTGTTTTTTGTTGCAGGGGACTGGCATGGAGAAGGAGAACTCCGCAACGGGCGGCGGAGGTGGAAGCAGCGGAGGCGGCGGCGAAGCGACGGTGACGCCGGGCGCCACCTCCACCGCCGAACATCTCCAGGCGGATCAAGCCAACTCCTTGCTGGATCCCACCGCCCTTTTTGGTGGTGAGTTTATTATTATTATTATTATTATTATTGTTATTGTTATTATTATTATTATTATTATTATTAGTATTAGTATTATTTTTTGTATATATATATATATATATATATATTTTTTTTTTTATTAGCGTCCCCCTCGGTTTTATGCGGCTTTATTAATGAGTCCCGAACGTCCCCACACCTCTATAATTCTCGATGCCCGGCTCGAAAATACCGCACGCTCGCTCCCTTTCCCTCCCGTTCCTCTCACGTTTCTCGGAACCCATTGTACTTCATGTGCAAGGGGTTCCGAGTTCCCATTTATTTCGTTGGCAATTGCCACTTGATTGGGCCGGCCACCTTCCGGTCGTGCGCCTTATTTTATTAGCGTCCCGACGTTGCAAATTATCTTCGGGCAGTCCTCGATAATTCCGGGGAATTTTCCGTGCACCGCTCGTCCAGGTGGGAAATTCGCTGATAAGACGATGCCGTGAAATGCGTAATAATACAGGATTTACATCGAACGTTTAGAAGCTAAAAGAACAAAGAGAGTTGGTGCTGTTCGATAGCATGGACGAGCAGCCGTGGTGGTTAGGGGGCTCCTCTTCTCAACCAAGCCCCATCAAGCCCACCAGCGGCCATTTTTCCAATACGGCAGGGTGAATATGAAGGCTCGAGTGACCCTCCGTGCTGCCGTCGACCAAATGAAAATTAAGTTCTGACTCGGGAGTGTGAGAGTTTGCACGAAGAAAAGCTTCGAAAGCGCGATTAGTCAAAGAAGCGATAAAGCCGCGATCGTTAATCAAATTTTCGACGGTGAGGCCGAGAGCCGAGTGATTTTCATCTCGGATGCAGAGATCATGGTAATTGCCTGGGTCGCGGTACGTGGGACGTCTCCGCTGGAAAAGCCGCGTACCGAATAAATCGAGCGTTAGGTGTTGGAAGTCGTAGGTATTTTCGGTGCGTAATCGGCTATTATTAGGATCGCGACGACGACTTCGATACTTCAGCGGCGCGCATCTGCCGTTGGGCGCTGTGTCGAGGAGGTCTGTCTTCGTCAGCGTCTTCTTCTTCCAAGTTGGCGGTTGACCTTTTTCGTGTTGAGGCGCGCGCGCATCTGCCCTTTTAACAGAACGGGCTTTGTGTGTTGGCCGAGCTTGGGCTCCCGGAGGTGCGTAAGGACCTCGAGTCCCGGAAGACACCTCTTCCCTTGCACTTTTTGGTATATAGCGTACGCAGTGACGTCGCTCTTTTCGCGGAAGCAAAGCGAATATTGCGAGTTGGACGTGACACGGGAGGATGAAAAATTATGGCCAGCCTGTATCAGTACTTACTTCCTCATTGCCTCCCCCTCCTCCTCATTCTCCTGCTCATCCATCCCCCGAGGCAAGTAATGAGCTTTTGTTTTGACAAATTGGAAAGATTCTTGTCGATGACGATTTTTAATTCAGAGTTAGAGAGAAAAGTCTAAGCACTACCGGCGTTTCTAC
>NW_011948412.1:9044539-9045014 GCF_000503995.2 Ceratosolen solmsi marchali
GAGAGAGAGAGAGAGAGAGAGAGAGAGAGAGAGAGAGAGAAAGCTGAATGCCGCCACCGTTGCCGCCGCCGTCGCCACCGCCGACGCTGCTGCCTGGATAGACGATGCGCTACCGCTAGCGCCTCTCTCTTTCTCTCGTTCTGTATATTTATTGATTGCTACCGCATCTCCTCTTTCCTCATAGCCGCAACATCTCTCTCTCTCTCTCTCTCTCTCTATCTCTCTCTGTTTCACCCTTGAGTACGGTGCAACGTTTTCCCGACTTCTTACTCACTCGCTCAGACATTCGCTTGCTCGCTCGTTCGCTCAGTTCATCTCGTGGACCACTCGCGCAAACAGACGAGCGGAACGGAGGGTGGGAAGAAGCCCTGCAACCATGCAACGAGTCCGCCGCTTTCAAACTCCTCCTTTCTCTTTATACTACGGTGCAGGCCGCCCTCGTCTCCCCCTACCCCCGCCCCCCCCCCCCCTCCCC
>NW_011948412.1:9045024-9064301 GCF_000503995.2 Ceratosolen solmsi marchali
CCCCGCCCTCCCACCCTATCCCTTTCCCTGTCCCTCGTCCCCGTCACCCCAGGGGCCCTCTTGTCTTTTGAGTCTCCACTCGGCGCGAGCGCTTTATCGGCGACGCAAATCTTCTCGCTCGCTCTCTGTCATTATCGCGCTTATTAATCTAAGACCGTAGGACTCGTCCGGCTTTCTAATAACAGTTTTTTTCCACGCGGCGCGCGAGTCGGAATTAAGTGACCGGGTGATCGGTCATTACCGGGCGCGATCCCTCATCCCTCCCCCGCCATCACCACGCCCATCGCTTTAAAAGCATTTGGCTTTGGACACCGATAAATCGCTCCTCCTCCCTCTCATCTCGGGAAATTAAAATGGGAAGGCGCGAGCGCACTCTCTTCGCGATCGGCAGATGGCTTAAAGTGTTTCAGATGATTGGAGGAAGCTGCAAGGGCGCGAAGCGGTTGGTATTAACTCGCGGCCCTGCATTCGCAGTATCCCTCGAAAATGCGCGATTAACGACGAAAAGATTAACGCTCGTCCGTGCCAAGCCATTAACTTATTAAGGGCAGCCGGTAGTTTCCGGGACGATAAATCCATACATTATTTAATATTTAAATGCCGTTAATCGGTAATCAGTCATATGCACGCCGCATATTCCTTATTAATCAATGAGAATTTCAGCAGGTAAAGAAAGACGATCGGAGAGACGGATCGATCATGATAATAATAATGAACAGTTAGATAGAAGTTTATATTACAAGTTGGGATCATTAAAAGTGAGTTTGATTAATTTTTATTAGCAAATCAGGCTACTACATGCGCGTAATAAACTTTTCAATAATTCGTTCATTCTTGCTACGTAATAACTCCTTCGTTCGACTTTTCACGAGTGCTCACGTATGAGCACCCACACCAATACAAACGACATATCTTTTTTTTATTCGGACAGCTTCTTGACGCGTTTTAATTTAAAATCCGATGAAAATGCTAGCGCGAAAGGGATGAGTCGGCGCGCGTGCGTGTCCACACACGGGCAGATATGTGTGTGTGTGTGTGTGTGTGCGCGCGCGCGCGCGTGTGTGTAAATAGAGAGAAAGAGAGAGATAGTCACGTATCCATAACTATTACAATTATACTGTATACAGCACATGTACGTAGCGTCACAAGATGCATAATATGAGAGAGAGAGAGAGAGAGAGAGAGAGAGAGAGAGAGAGCAAGGGAATGGATAATAAGTAACGCCATGCAGAAGGGAATCTCGTTGCCTCTATTCTTCTCGGTACTCTTTCTCATCTTTCACTTCTTTCATCTCCCTCTCTCCCCTTTCTACCATAGTTGCATCTATCACTCCCATTGTCTCTCTTATTGTCGCGCGCGCGCGCGCGCGCACACACACACACACACACACACACATACATGCACGCGGATTTGTTCACTCGCTCACTTACTCACCCTCGCGACGTTGACGCTACTCCAGTGTCTCGCTTGGAAACCTTGGATCTTGTCTGACTATGGGAGTCTGATTCTTTCCCCATTAATTAGAACAGGGCTAGCCGCATTAAAACACGACTCTTGGCTAATGACACCCGCGCTTGTTTTTCCATGCACTGGACCCGCGAGAAAACGCGTACGGCCGTCGGTGCGCTGCGAAAAAACAGGAACAGAGAAGGAGAGAGAGATAGAGAGAGATAGAGAGAGAGAGATAGAGAGAGAGAGAGAGAGAGAGCGAGAGAGTGAGAGTAATAAGCGGTGAGGGGAAAGCTCCGTTAGGAGTCGCGCCGTCCATCGCCACCTTTCTCTCGGCTTTTCCAGCTGGGTCAGCGTTGCGCATCGGCGCATTGCGCGTGCGTGTCCCATCGTTAATGCGTTCGGGCGTCCTTTTAAATTAATAAGTCAACGGCGATTAATCGAAATGGATCCGGCCTCTGGTCTATTTGCGCGTGTCCGTTCGGCAACACTCGGCCTCCCCGAAACAGTCGAATTATACGGCCCGAGGAGAGCGCGTAGATGTGCAAACCGCGGGAGCAGAAGGCCATTGCGGGATGGAGGGGGTGGGGGATAGGATGAGGGAAGCTGCGACTGTAGCGTCGAAGAAAATAGCTCGCGGACGGCGAAAATACTCGCTCCTACTTGTCGCGCTGCTCACGAGCTCGAACAGTCTCAAAAGAAAAAATAAAAGAAAAAAATCAATTCCCCCTCTATCGCCCTGTGTCCCGCTAATTTTTTCAATTCGAGTTACGCTGGACGATCAAAAATATTCCAAATAATAATGTTTCTCAAATGGATAGTTCCGAGCTAAAATAGGCGAGTATGGGAAGGCCATGATCTCCTATTGGACGAAAGATCGACGAGGAATAAAAAAAGAAGGTGAATGACCGTAACCGTGTTCGTTAGTTGGTTAGTTCGTTAGCTCGTTCCAGCCGAAATTAAAATGAAAAGCCAAGGAGATCCGTAGGCGTCTTAAACGCTTGTGCGGTCGGCGCTTCCAGTCGCTGTATTAATTGCAATCGATTGTGTCAAGCAACTGGCATTTTTCATCGCTACTCGCCCTCTCACTCACTCACACACTCACTCACTCACTCACTCACTGACTCTGTGGGCGCAGTCGAGCGCCGCCTGACGACGATGCGATCCATATTCCGGACGTGGAAGTCGCAGGCGCTTCGATCGCTTCTTTTCCATCGCGCGGCCCCGGCGACAAACCGCCCGTCCTTCCTCCGCGGCGCTTTATTGCCGCGCGAAGAATGCGACGCCGGTAAGATCGGCTCGATCGAATTACAAATTGCCTCGCATCCGATAGTCGAGCTGCTCCAGCGAAATAAAACTTTAAAACTTTATACGGTCCCAGGCGCGTTCCTGCTTTTTGCGCCTCGCCGACTGCCGCTGCTCCGTGCAACTAATAAATCTTTTGCGATTATGCCTGAAACAGTTTTGCAATGCCAATACAAAGAGGTAAAAAAAGTATTGACGGCCCTTGATATATTAGTCGCTTAATTAGTTGCCATTTATGCGATGTAGGACCGAGGGAGTAAACATAATTTAGAAGGTGGTTACTTACTTTAATAGTCGTAATTAAAGGTTAATGCTTCTTTATCAAACGGGAAGAAATGGTTCATAAACTATTAATGGGAAGTGCAGTAATTTGCGCCATAAAGTATTTTAGTCTCGAGTTATAGCAAATGTAATAAATATTGTAGCGACCACCACTGATTTTCTCGCGAAATAAGTTGTGACGAATCCTTTCGATTCGGTTTTTCACAAGGATTGTAGACTGGCCATTTGGATTCTCGGTATTGACGAGCGTTTGGTGAAGACGATGAATGGTGGTGGCGGCAGCGGTGGCGGCAGCGGCGGCGGGGGGGGGGTGTCAACAGCAGCAAAATTAGAACGTAAACGTTCGCCGAGAATTGCCGGGCTTCTCTTACTGATCTCTTACTCATCATAATACTTTTCTTTACACTAATTGGTTACATTCGATGAAATTCGATAATCAGCGTAGCCATCAAGTCTACTCGTTTAGATCAAAATCTGAACTGCATGAATAATTTACGTTATTCTTACATATTTTTTTTCTTCGTGACAAAACATTCAGGTTGAAGTTTAAATTTTAACCTACATAGAGTATTCTAACCATATCCGTTTGCATGTGTCAGATATTGGAAAAGTGCCAAAAAAAAAAAAAAAAAAAAACAAAAAAAATCTATATCTTTTTTAGCTTCTTGCTTTTCTCAAAATTCGACGTTGGGATTCCAGATTTTAAAATCGTAATTTACGGTAAATATCGAAAAAACTTTATGTCTTGACAAGCTGGATAAATATTGATTGGTTTATATCACAGTGCACTACTGCACATAATAGGGAAAATTAGAAAATTTTAAAAATCCATTTGTAATTGTTAATTTTATGGAATTTTGATAATCTGTATTTCAGAAAGATATAGTACTAGCTTGGATAAATTAAAATAGTAAATAAAATAATCGCTTGTCTAACTATTAACTCCATTGATCAAAAATAATAAATGTCCGACAAAGTAACGTAATTTTTTTTTTTTTTTTTAAACTTTGGATATATTCAGTTATTATTCTAAAAATCAGATTTTTATTCTCTGTACAGGACTTTTAAAAGACCATAATTAAATTGAAATTTTTAGTAAAAAAAAATGTACTTATTAATAGGACTGTCTATTTAATGGACTAATTAGAACTCTTTAAAATAAAAAATAATTTCAGTTGTACAGCAATACATGCGTTTGATTTATAATTTATAAAAGTAATTTGCAAATGAAATTTTCTATGAAATTTCGTTTTATTTCCATTTTATCAATGAATAAGCCATTGTTCTAGATGTTTTCGTTTGTAGCCGAAATATTCAAGTATTCGGTATTCCGCATTTACTTACCGACACGAGATTCCGTCCTTTGTGATATTTTTGCGTAACCTCAACTCATGGAAAGCGTCGAAAAGTATGTCTAGGTACTGCGTCTCTCAAAGCTCTTAAATACGTAGACTAAGAAAATATTCAAGATAATTTTACTTTGTGAAACCGGAGTATTACTATATACATATATATATATATATATATATATATATACACACACACACACATGGGTGTGTGTGTGTGTGTGTATGCGTGTATGTATAGTTTAAAGATACACACACACATGGGTGTGTGTGTGTGTGTGTGTATGCGTGTATGTATAGTTTAAAGATATTCTCCAGCTTTTAGTATTTGAAAGGAATTGAATTTTCATTAAATTTCTGCTTTCGACTTTATAAACTACTTAAGTATTTTCGGTAATTGTACATCTGTAATTATTAACAATGCAAATATGCGAATAGATATTTCAATTATCAGCTAAATTTATCATAAGAATATCGTTTAAAAAGATGTAAAACTCGAAGTGTGCGCTTAAAATATTATAACACTGTATAAATTGTGGACTAGCGCAACTTAACATTAAAAATTCTCCAAAGTTTCAAATGTTTTAATAAGGTGTTGTAAAAAAGAATTTGCTTGTATAATTGATTAAGGAAATTCATCTTCATTATTCTTAAGATTAGCAACGATAGATGCTAATTGGCTATGAAATTCATTTGATGATACAAATTTTCAGCCTTATTATTCAGAGTATAATTAATTAGGTTTTATTTATTATGTATAGATTATATTCGCAATCGAATCAATTACCGTTATAATGATCGTAGTATCTGATAATTTGGATAATTAATAGACAGATTTCTCGTGTTTATGTTGATTGAAAGACATTGAGAATATACATATATATGCTGAATGTTTGTTATTTTTTATAATTTACATCAACAAACACGTCCCAAGTAAGGTGAAAAAAAAAATAAAAATAAATAAATAAATAAATAAATAAATAAAAGCCATCAGAAGATCAACTGTAATTATGCCCATTGCTTATAATTGCTCAGTCACCCGATTCGGTAAGATGTATTGATAAACGTTTTATCGTTTTTCATATTTGAGAGAAGCAAAGATACAAAGATATAATGGGATATTTGTCGATGATTTAGTTTTCAGCATCGTATACATAGAAAATGAAGTGCGGCAATTTCAAATTATCTAGATATAATATTGTATTGACTGCAATTCATCTGTCCGACAAATGACTTTCGCTTTATCGCTCGGAGCATCGAAAAAAAAAATTTAATTTTATATGCATTACTATTAATAGTGAGAATGTCTTTTTCATTTTAACAAAGTAATGCGTTTATGATTTTTACTACCGGTGCTGGCTTTAATAAATTATAAGTGATCATTTATTATTATCGATGAACCTGCCCATAACTGTTGTAATTTTGTGCAATAGTGTATATGTATTTCAAAGCCATTCGGAATTTATTAATATTATTAACGCTTCGTGATCAGAATATGTCAGAATAGCAATATCAATAAAGGAAAAAATAACGTATTTATATTGATATCGGGTATACATATATTTCGGAAAAATGATAATACAAGAAACTCGAAATATTTTAAGGTAATATTAAAAAAAAAAAAAAAAAAAAAAAAAAAAAAAAAAAAAAAAAAACAAAATGAAAAGTGTGCATTTTATAGAGCAGTTAGGTGCTCAATAAATTGCACACGCTTATTTTTATGATTTTTCCGACGTTGTGGAGCATTTATGATAGGGGAAAAATAGCATGGAGGGGAAAAAGAAGGCAAGTCAATATCGATTATCTTTTCGTTAGCAGTATACAAAAAAAAAAAAAAAAAAGATACATACTAGTACTGCCGATAGAAGATTATCTTGAAAATATGCGCTCAGCATATGAGAAATTTCATTCGAAATAGGCACTGGAGATACAAATCGTGACGCCGAACGTTTATATTATACAAATACCTTGTACCGCGAATGCTTATTAGGTAAAACGAAGAGTAGCCATTAAATGGCGTGAGGTAGGCCATAAAAGTGGTTTTACAGAGTATGAAGAATCGCGACGTGGATGAGCGATCCCTGGCCTCTTCTCTGCAGGTCGAATGAAAAAAATGCTCCTCCAAATACGCGCGGGTAAACGAGCAGAGTTAGTTGCATCAGTCGATGCCTTGGCAAGTATTCAGGGACTACTGCGATTGCCAAGGAGCGCATATTTTTTATCGGAGGCGAAGGAAGGAAGACGGAGTGACAAGGCGCTGATCCCGACTCTATAAGGCGCAAACGGCAAACAAATTCAAACGAAGAGAGAGAGAGAGAGAGAGAGAGAGAGAGAGAGTGTGTGTGTGTGTATGTGAGATAGTTGGTTGCATCGGGAAGATGGTTAGTTAACGCGACTGGTTCGCCGGATCTGAAAGCAAGAGAACCAGCGGCGTGGAAGTCGTGCTCGAGGGATCGAGGCAGTCTGAACGAAGCGCGAACAAGAGGCTGCAATAACTCGGCGAAGCTCTCCCGCTCCCTTTTCATCGCAAACTCAATTTAACCCCCCGTCCCCTGGCAGCCCCTGGCCCGACTCCAGTCCCTCGCCCGTTCGTCCAGAGTCGAGCACCGCGCCTCACACGCCGATCGATTTAATAAACACGGCCATTTTCCCGAAGCTCGCACCAGCCGCGCACCGCTCACTCCTTTTCTCTTTTTTCTCATTAAAGCCACATTCTTAAAGCCCAGACTCCTTTTCTCCTCTTTCCTTCTTTTAACTCCCTTTACCCCACCCCACCCCATCACAAAAATCCCTCGTTTCCCACCCCCTACACCCTCCACCCCTCTAACCCACTATCGTCCTCGCCCACCAAACTCAATCCCAATCGCAGTCCCAACCCTAACCCCGACCCCGACCCCGACCACGACTCCGATCCCGACCCCGACCCCGACCCCGACCCGGATCCCGACCCCGATTCCGATCCCGATCCCGATCCCGACCCCAACTTCAACTCTAAACCCCTCATCCCCCCTCGATTCACCGAATATTATACAGCGATCGCGGACCTGGCTGCCCCCCTCACCCCCAACCGACTCTTCTTTTCGCCAATCGACTCTTATTGAGTTCCATTTGACAAAAAGAATCGTCCACGTTGACAAATTCTCTCGAGCTCACTCGACAATACACCCCGTGCCTCCTGGCCCCCAAAATATTGTTCATTTCAACGACGGTTTCTCTCAAATTCGCGCACAACGATCCCAAATGAAAAGGAAACGTAATAATAAGCCCAAGTAAGTAAGGGGCAGGATGCTGTTGATGTTATAAAATTGAAATTTTTGACGATGTGGTGGATGAAGCGAGTTGGCTGAGGTTGGAGAGGGGGCGTGACGATAGTGGCCTCCTACTGTTTGGAAAAGCCCCGCGAGGTCACAAGCAACGCGTTAACTTGGCAGGAAAAGTAACGATTACGAGGGTTACGCTTTCCTGCTTGATTACAAATCGATAGATAGTCCTATCCCTCCCCCACTCATCAGTCACATGTTCTCGCTATTCTCTCTCTCTCTCTCTCTCTCTCTGTCTATGTACTTGCGAGTTATTGTCTTCGGATTGTCTTATTGTCCTCAGCTTCTACGACGAGGACTACGGGTGGGAATGCTTACCGCACCAAGGATAAAAACGTCCGACTGTCGCTCCGCGGACTACCTCCCCTCCTTTTAATAATCGAGCGTTTCATTAGCACGGGGTTGCGTTCGATCGTTGCGTTTGAATTATTTTGCGCGCACTACCGATATAGAAATACGACTCGCCGCGTTCGAATATTACCGAGCCTCGTTTTCGCTATAAAGTGATACTGCCCAGAATACTTCTCTTCAACTGTTTATAACATTTTTGTTTAAGCTCCGATTTGCGATTGATCCACCTCGGAACTTATTCTCGGGCATTTTTGACCCCATTACACTTGATCATTACATTTTATTATAAAAATACGTATACGAAATGAGGTGAATGTACTGGAGTAGCCGGATGAATTTCACGAACTTGCTTTTAAAACTGAATCGCGTAGTACGTGAGGAGGCGGTATTCTTGTTTTTCAATTTTCTTCTCGCTCATAAGGCACTTGAAAGGTAAATAGCTGAAATTTCGAGCATCTCCGACATTTCCCATTGATTATTCCGCTCTCTCGGATTATGTGGGCGAAGATAACTAGGGCTTAGCAATAACTGCTGCTTCCCTTAATCTTGTTTCTATCGGCTTTTCATACTCCCATCGGATGAATAATGACGTCAAGCATTTGTAATTTCGACACTTATTAATAATAATTATTCGCAGATTATGATTAGTTTAGCTTGCCAGCGTTCGCCCGTGTGTAAATGCGCGCTTGGGTATTCCCTCTCTTTCTTTCTCTCTCTCTCTCTCTCTCTCTCTCTCTCTCTCTCTCTCTCTCTCTCTCTCTCTCTCAGTCTTATATTTTTCTTGGGAATAGTGTATAATCCTCTGTGCAACAGTTCTTAAGCTTCGATCAATATGTAGTCGCAACCCATGGCATCTTGGTACGTACGTAATAATAAAGAATATCTCCGGCCAAATCGTCGGAAGCCCGAAGAGAGAAAGTACAAAAGAAAGAAAGGATGGTGGAACAATTGTGCCGAGACGTTGCGGAGTTTGAAATGTTCCGAAAGCGGCTTAAGCGACAACGGCTGGAATTAGATACGATAGTTGTTAAAAAAGAGAGAGAGAGAGAGAGAGAGAGAGAGGGAGAGAAAAAGCAATTAATACCGAAATGTGGTTGAAAATGGGGTTGGCGACGTGCCGGCAGTGAAATGGAGTGATGTGGTGCTCGGGGAGGGAGTGACAGGAACGCGTCTCGGTCAGTGAGAATGGACTTGACTGGTACTCGCAGGTCAGACCTCCATAGTGTCGCCCGTACGAGGAAACGCACTTAGGCCCGGGACATCGTAATGTTATGCACCCCATCGACCTTCCAGTGGCGCCCGTTGATTTGATTGCCAGTTTCCTGACTCCTTCGGGCCGTCCGATCGCGGCCCTACCCCCTGGACCTTAGGCGACACGCGCACCCAATCTCCTCCCGGCGCACGCCTATCGATTTTCGCGCCCTCTTCGCCGGGGACACAATGAGCCGGGGCTGAGGTTGGAGGGGGTTATCGCGGACTTTATTGCTTTTCGGAATCGTGGCCGAGGCGCAGCGCCGCGCGCGCAACCTACAACGGTTCACCGGGTCACGGGGCCGCGCGCCCCTTTACCACAGTGCCCCCCCCCTCCACCCGCCGCCTTACCACTAGCTCCGACTCCGTCCCACGAGTCTTATCCAGCCCTAAAGCCGCTGGAATTTCTTACCTCAGCCCTCGAAACGTCGAACTTCCCTACAATGGCCGCTGCGATTTTCGGACGTTTTCACAATCCCGGCGTTCCCCGTTGCTCGGCAAGTGTCTCAAGGTGTGCACGACGTTGACTTCAGAGTGACGCTGTGCGCTCCACATTTGCCAGATTTCCTTGCGCGCACGCCACATTATTTTACTGCACCTAAGATGTCCATGTTATTTGCTTCGTTAATCGTTATTCCATGAGAAGTTCTTAGCGAGGCATCGTAGCCAGCCTCCTTGCTTCGATCGTCCGAAAATATTCTTAGGCCCGTAAAATTTACCAGTCCGATGGATATTTTATCGCATTCGGCGAGCTGATTCAGCAATATATGGATAGTTGCGCCAACCAACCAAATCGCACCCAAATTCTTTTCTCGTATCTCTCACATAGCAAGTGTAAGTGGGATTAGGACGAGAATGTCGGGTTTAATAAATTTAAACGAATCTGTCACTTTATTAAGGACTCGAGTCGAATTGATGTATGGACGCAAAATTAAGCTATGCATTATTATTGATCACTTTCGTAATTTTAATATTAAAAAAGTGTTTTTTTTTTGTTTTTTTTTTTTTTCATGTAAGGTACGCGTACTCGACAATCGAGCAAAGAATTTTCTTAGGAGACTGTTGTTAGTTGAGTCAAGCGTGCGTTAGTTTCCAAAAGAGAAAATAAATTTTTACCAAATGGAGCATGTCTTTCCAATTGCTGTCATTTCCATTATTGACTCAATTGAAGATAGGGGAGAAGAAAAACTTGATCTAAGTGCCATTGGTTCTCGCGTTTTTGAGGAAAATTTTTCAAAATGCCGTTGCAATACGAATGTAGGAAGAAAAAATTCGTTTCTTTGCATTAATTGCGTGGAAAGAGGTCGAATAATTGGGAATATAACGAGCATTGAAGAATATCCTTATAAATGCCATAATAAATAATAATCTTTTTAAAATGCTGTTTCGAATTTTCAGTCAATTGAGCAACAACAAACCAAAGCAAAAAAAAAAAAAACAAAAACAAAAACCAAAATATGTAGATCTAATACCAATATAAAGTATTTGTAGGAGAGAATAGAAGTTTATCGTGTAAAAGTCTCTGGTATTTCGACTCTATGAAAAATATTAAAATATTAGGCTTTGAAATTGTTTTACTATTAAAGTTCGTTGCTTTACGTCCATGTAGTAGCGTACCTCGGTAGTGGCGTCACTATCTACTCGTTTCAAGACGATCTAGAAGGCGAACGTTAGCGATTGTTGGGTGGCGTTGACGAGCCGGAACTCGTTAGTCTGGAATCCTTAAAAGCCTGAAAGTCCGATGGTAAGGTAACTGAGCCAGCCAATGATACTAGGATATAAAGGATGACGCGCAAGTCATTAGTTTGCAAAGGAAGCTGCGCGAATATTATTAGCAGCTTTATATTACCCAAATGTCAGGGTCTTGTATTTCCAAATCATCGTGCTCGAGTTTGTTTTTCTGATGATTTTGATTATTGAAAGGGAGAAGAGAAGCGAATTTGCGAGTATATTACATAGACTTTCGTGTGAATGATGAATGATAGTTGCTCTATAAGTAGAAAATATTGTAGGCGTCGGAATCATTTGCGTGATGTCTCGTAAGCTCGATGATTAATAGGACACTGGAGATTTATAAATCCTATGAATGTTAAAATACTACGTCGACGATGAATTTTAACTGTATTTTTAACGGACGAACAGTCATCGATTGTATTCATTAAAGGAATATTTATATTTAATAAACGAATAATTTATCTTTGAGTAATAACAGCGATCGTATTCTTTTTCCCTTTTCACGCGTATTTTATTACACAAATAATAAATGAAAATTCTAAAATGAGATGAAGGCAAATTTAGCAAGAGCCACCACGAAGTCTTCGCAATACATACGAGGCTCAATAAAATTTTTTGTTGTTTACAAAATGTTATAATTGCTCTTTTCCCATTATTAACATTTTACGGCCATCGCCGAAGCACTCAAAACTTAATTAATTATTAATTTATTATTAATCGACTTTCAATTAATGCTTACTTCAATAAATTTATCGTATCGGGCTTCCTCCGCCGTTCACGCGTCATTCGCTACGCACACATGATGTATACCTTGTGGAAATAATTGTTTGAAGAGAAGGATGAAATTATTTAAGGCTTCTATTCTCTTCTATTGATGCATATTACGAATGAAATCCAATCGATCGCCTTATTTAAGTGCTATCCATGATTATTTCAAAATGAGGAAATCATTAGTTGTTATGCAACTAATTGGCAATCATGGGGCGCCGTATCATATCCAAGTAAAAGTAAACATGTAAATTAATTTTTTAATTCTATTCGGCATTAAGCTCCCTAACGAGCTAAACTATCTTGTATTGCTTAACTGTTGTCTGATGGAATTGTGAGGGTTGTCGATGGTGGTGGTGGTCGAGGCGTTGGTGGCGTTGGCGGGGGCGTTGGCTCCAGGGGCGACCGGAAGGTAGGGGCTAAATTGTTGAAACTCGGTTTCGAGAGTTCCACTACTGGTGCTCCTATTGCATATGTCGTTGCTTTTCCTATTGTTGCTGATGCTGCCCTCGCTATTATCGCCGCTGCTCAGGGGATTTCAATGTCAAGGGCACGAATCGATGAAAATTGGTGAAACGGAGCTGTGCAAACGAATACTAATTTTCTCGCTCGAGTATTTGTTTAGTGGAGACTCAACACCCACGACTATCATGCGTGAGAGACCTACTTCCTGCATTAATCACATCCGCCTTTAATACTTATCTCCCTCTTCCTCAAAAATCATCGTTATTGTTGGCTTATCGTCAAATACCCGTTAATTGAAATATGCGTATTGACAAATTTTATTGATTATTATTATTATTATTATTATTATCATTATTATTATCATTATTATTATTATTATTATTATTATTATTATTATTATTATTATTATTATTATTATTATTATTATTATGGGAATGAGATGCAGAGATGTCCACGTTATTTTCGACTATTTCAATATCTGCGCGATCTCTTTGCATTAAACGATAGTTTTCGTTCCATCAAGCATTTGATATTATATTTTATTTTTTACATTTACTCCTTAATAATTATCATTATTATTAGTGTTTTCATTTTCGTTATTATTACTTCAATAAAGAATGAAGGCTTAGGCTTTTGTTAATTAATTTTTAAGAATATTGATTATTGATTTACAATGATACGGAAACTATATTTTAATTTTGATTTTTGATCGTTTGAAAGTAATATTTCTTGATAATGCTGTTTCTGTTTTTCTCGTCACGAAAGTTCTTGGCAACGCGACTGATGGATTAATAGTAAAAATTTGTATAAAACTTCAGACTCCGGATATTCGGGAGTAGCTTTAGTTCAGTTTAGATTTGTATAAAGGAACTTTAAAATATAAATCATTTATTTTTACTCGGGGCTAAGAATCTTATAGTAATTAAAAATTTTGATTAAATGAGTCGTAGGTAATGATGTTTGAATGTGATAATAAATAAATTAAATTAAATCGACGACAAAAACAATTTTATTTTGTATTGAAAGATGAGCGAATATAATATCCAAAATAGCTTGAATAAGAGTAATTAATTTTATTGAAATTAAATTGTTTTTCAACGTATTTTATTTTATCTACATTTTCTCTACGTTTTATCATAGAATTGCAGTATTTTGATAAAATTAAAGTTTATCAAATAGTAGGTATGAAGTGAAGTAAACAAAGAAGAAAAGGAGAGGGAAAGATTTGATAAACGAAATAAGTAAAAAGGAATTACTTTCCATTTGACAATCTGACGAAAGAAAATTAATAGAAAGAGTAATAAAACAGCGCTGAATGTGCTTGTGAAAAGTATCGATTATATATATATATATATATGTATATATACCGTATTTGTATATCTATCTGACGAGTACAGGTGAGAGCGAGAGAAAAATGGACGAAGGCAAAAGCCTTAACAAAATAAGGAAAGGGACAGACGCTCGTTAACGTGGTTCACGCTTTCCACCTCTGTTGTCCGTAACTTTCGAGTCGCTTTCGAGAAGGAGAGAAAAGATGAGAGCGAGAGACAACAAGCCACACGCGAATTCAACGAGTGACGACGTCACTCGAGGACTCGTGCTACTACCATCTCCCGATTATAACGCTCAACTCAAAACCAAGGAGCTCTTCCCTCCGTAGCTGATGCCACCGCGTTTTCCCAAATGCGTCCTCTCCTCCTCCTCCTCCTCCTCCGCCACCGCCATCTACTACCTCTTCACCTCTCTCCTCCTGTCCCATCCCTACCTGCTCGTCGACCCCATCCTCACCCCCGCCACAACCCTATAAGCGCCCGTATCTATCTCTTCCCTGCCTGTTTATGCGCCACCCTCCGATCAATATCCCCGCTCGATGTGTGTCCTTTATTTTTCAACCTGACACATTTTCGTATTCCTGCTATATGGCGGCCCCTTTCCTCGACGCCTGACTCACGATGAAAAGCCTAGTTGGCGATTATTGTCTGGAAATCCGGTAGTTCCGGGGATTCGACAGCTGCTACATCTTATCTACCCCCCTAACCTCCTAACCCCCTACCCCCTACCCACTAACCCCCCTCTATACCTTCTAATCATCCTATCTCTCCTCCACACGCCCCTCACGCTCTCTCTCCGCAAAATCCTACCCATCACACCGCCTATCCTGCGACCCTATTCTCTCACTCAAGTTCAGTCTTATTTCGCGACTCGATAGATAAGCCTTATTGATAACGCACACAAATAATAATAATAACATTCGTGAGGGGGATGCTAGATTGCTGATTGGAAAGTGCTGGGGATAATAATCCAGGCCATACCAATATCAATATAACACAACTTTCCAGGTCATTTCATCATCCCCGTTTATCGGACTCGTTTTCAATATCTAACGACGTCCTTTTACCAATTAGTCGTTATCGGCCCTTTCTAATTTTAATAACTGCTCAGCCATTAGGAATAAAGAGAATTATGTCGTCGCACACAATAACCAGGCGACAATTAAGCAAATCGATGAAGCGTCACATCGAGCAAACGGGATTCGCTCACGTGCCTCTGCCCCCTTAATTTAGCCTATTCTCCTTCCCCTCCCCCGTATCTCCATCCCACCATCCCATCCCCACGTCATATCCCCTACCCTCCCCCGCCAATCCCAATGTTCTCATTCGCGAGCACGAGTACCCTGGTAAACGAAGCGCAGCTCTTTGATCGTCGGGAGCTCTCGGAGCTGTTGTCTCGCGGGTGCCCATGTGGGGAGGGATCGGAGCGATCGGAGGGAGAGAGAGAGAGAGAGAGAGAGAGAGAGATAGAGAGAGAGAGAGAACGAGAGGGCCAGGGGGAGGGGGTTTTAACGGTTTCCGCGCAATGACAGACAATCGAAAGAGACTAGCTGAAGCCTCGAGGCAATGGCGTCTCTCGGTCGGTGCTTTATAACAAAGCGTCAACGACGACAACGACGACGATGACGTCTATGACGACGAAGACGAGGACTATTGATCCCCTCAGTCCGAACGAGAGCTTAAACACAGACCCGATTTGATTGTTTTCAGCTTATTGGCCGCGTGGCGACTCCGCGGCCTCTTCCCTCTTCGGCGGGATGCCGGGTGGCTATGGGCTGGGCGCCCACCACTTGCCCTCGGCCTATGCCATCTTGGGTCGCGGTGGAAGCGGCCCTGGCTACGGAGGACATACCGCGGCCGCAGGTCCGCCCCCGCCTCCGTACTCCCACAGTAGCCTTGGAACCCTGAGCGTGGCCGCGAGCCAGGCGGCGAGCCTCGGGATCAACTCGGCCTCGGCCGCCTGGTGGACGATGGCCACCCACCTTGCCACCCAGGATTACCTCGCGAGGCTCCAGGGCGCAGCGGGCCTCCCGGCTTTCCCACCGGGTGCCGAGAGCCTCCTGCCCCCCTATCCACCGGCGCTCCTCAATGCGCCATCGCACACCTCCCACAAGTCCACGAAGTGTGAGTATGAACGATGTCGATGTCGATGTCGCGGGTGCCGAGGAGCATCGCCGGTGCCGAGCCCTGTCCACCTGGCTGGCCGTTGCAGTTCTCCTCGTCATCCCGGCCACGACACTCTCATTCAGATATCATTGGCGAGACATTGGGGGAAGCGGCGGCGTCAGGCCCGTATGCCGTGGGTCGGCTTACGATTACGATCGATTAGAAATCACTCGTCAGCCGGGCCTTTCTGCCTAATTGATAGGCCCACGTGTCCGTCCACCCGGGACAAATTGCCATTTGGCCGCGATTCCTCGCATTCGCTTAACGATTGCATCGCTCACTTATCGGGGCTTAAAAAAACAACAATAATAAATAAAAAAAAAAGAAAAAAAAAATGTAAAATTATAAGGCTGTTCTTTCTTCCCCGAACGACTGGCCAAAGATTATAGCGCGCGACTGATAGTTCTTAGCGCAAACCCGAGGCCTACGAAATTATCTGTAATTTATCAACATTTTCAGCTAAGTCAAGCAAGAGTCACAAGACAGTGGCGGCCAATAATAGTAGCAGCTCAACATCAAGCGCGAGTCACTCGAGCACCTCGATAGTGTCGAGCCAGGTGCAAGCGTCGACCTCTCATCACAATACCAGTACCTCGTTAACGAGCACCACTCAGTCATCCGCTTCGCAGCCGAATGTCGTTACGTAAGCGGATTGGAAAAATAATTATTAGTTCTATTGGATGCGAGAGCTTGTGTGCGTGTGCGTGCGTGTGCGAGCGTGTGCGATAGAAAGATATCGTATTTCGGTGCGTTGAGGGATGTCTGTGGGGTTGGGATTGGGGACGGTGCTGATGGGTGGAGTGGGTGCGATGGTTTGCCATTCGATATCACTCACACTCCGTGTATGTACGACGATGACGACGACGATGACGACGACGATGACGACGACGATGACGACGACGATGACGACGACGATGACGACGACGATGACGACGACGATGACGACGACGATGACGACGACGATGACGACGACGATGACGACGACGATGACGACGACGATGACGACGACGATGACGACGACGATGACGACGACGATGACGACGACGATGACGACGACGACGAAGACGACGACTATCCATTCCATTCGCGCTATCGTATCGTATCAAATGTTGTATCGTATTTCGGTGCGTTGAGGGATGTCTGTGGGGTTGGGATTGGGGACGGTGCTGATGGGTGGAGTGGGTGCGATGGTTTGCCATTCGATATCACTCACACTCCGTGTATGTACGACGATGACGACGACGATGACGACGACGATGACGACGACGACGAAGACGACGACTATCCATTCCATTCGCGCTATCGTATCGTATCAAATGTTGTATTGTTGCCGTGGCGAAGACTGCTCGGGCGATTGTGTGGGTGGTGGTGAACGAACGGGCTGAAGGGTCGTGAGATCGGGGAATCGTGGGATCGTGGGATCGTGGAATGGTGTCGGAGTGGTGTGGGGGGTGGGTTGGTTGGTTGGTTGGTTGGTTGGTTGGTTGGTTTGGTTTGGTTTTGCCGAAGGACCGCGGATGAAGTCGTAGTGTACGTGTTGAGCTGGCCCGGAGGTCTCGCAAAGTGCCTAATGGTCGTAAACGATTTACCTTAGCGATCCGAGCAGCATATTGGGCGGCGTCCGACTGCCACCCGACACGGAGATTATTAAGTACACGTCGAGCATCGTCGGGCCCAAGGTCCCGGGCACGACGAACCGTGGCCGGAAGAAGACGATATCCCTGGACTCGCCGTCGGTGAGTGTTCACGCCCCCTACGGCTCGGGCGGCTCCGTACTCCCGGCCCACCAGACGAACAGCGGCTCCGGCGCCTCCATCATGATGGAGTCCGCCGCCAAATACAACCGCTCGAGGGTAAGCAGCCACGACGACGACGACGATGACGAGCGCGCCCTCGGCCGGCCTAAGCCGCGATTACGCTCCTTCCAGAACGACAGTAGCGGAGATTACCGTGACACGGTCGACCGGGTCGAGGTCATCAAGCTCCCGGCCCACTCGACCAACGGCTCCATCCTCTCGGCCCCGGCCAACTACACGAGCAGCGGCATCGGCAATTCCGAGCCCGACGGGCCGCTCAATCTCTCTCTGAAGCCGTCCTCGAGGAGCGGCGGCTCGCCCCTCGGCGGCAACCAGCCCCTCAGCCAGCTCAGCAATCTAAGTCAGTCGCTCTTGGCCTCCGACCGAACCTGTAAGTACAAAACGAGGGTGCGAACGTCCCCGAGGCGAGGCACGATTAATCGCCGGCCATGTTATGTCGCGTTGTAGCGCGCCGCAAGCCCGGGCCGAAGCCCCGGCGGGTGCCCCAGAACTCGGTACCGGTCCCGGCGACGCCCAACCCCTCGCTGGCCCAGCTCTTCGCCGCGGCTGACTCGCCCCAGCGACCGAGCAGCGGCAGCGAGGAGAGCGAGAGCGCCGCGGGCCCGACCCACCAGCAGCACAAGGACCGACCGAGGAACCTCGGCCGCGGTGTCTCCAAGCCCAAGAAGAACACGGTCGCGTCGCTCCTCGCCCAGAGCCGGGCCCTCGGCATCAAGCCGAGCCCGGCCCTCGATCCGAGCGTGCCCCTCTCCCACCAGGTATCCCTCCTCAGGTCCAACATTCTCGCGGCCCAGCTCCACGCCTCGACGCTCGGCCACCACGACGACAGAAGCCAGGTGAGCTCAAGGGACCCAACCACTAGGGCCCTGACCTACTACTTCGCCCATCGTCGTCCCACACTTAAAAGCCCGGCTTCTTATTCCCTTTGCATAGCGATCCTTGCAGGAGAAAATGAAGAACAAACTGATGGAGGCCAGCGGCGAGGAGAGCAACATGGACGTGACGAGCGAGAGCGGCAGCAACACAGACGTGCTCACGGACACGGACGATGACAACGGAGACGGGACGCCCAGCGCGAAGAAGCGCAAGCTCAATCACAGCGACAAGGACCTGCAAGTGCCGCTCGAGCGGGGCTGGAAGAGGGAAACGGTGATCAAGGGCCTCGGCAAGACGGGCATCATCAAAGGCGACGTATCCTATTACAGCCCCTGCGGGAAAATCTTTCGGAGCAGCTCGGAATTGCTGAAGGTGCGGCTCGCTATTTACTTAGCCCTTACCAACCAACCATCGCCTCCGCACATAACACAATACCTTTTGCTACCGTCTTCCTCTAGTTCCTCGAGATGCTTAATCCGGCCGAGCTGACTACGGCCAACTTCTCCTTCTCGTCCCGTCCCCTCGTGGGCGAGTTCCTTCAGCCGACGATGGGCCTGGCCGAGGCGGAGTTCGTGAGACTGGGCGCTCAAGAGGTGGCGAGGAGGCTCGAGGAGCTTAGGGCCGCTGGCGGCTTTCGCGACATCAGGATCAATAACCAGTACGAGAGGGACAAGCTGGCCTACGCCAAAAAATTGGCCAAGGAGGAGGCGCAGCGTCATAAGGAGCAGGCGAGGTATACATCCGCCGAGCGATACACACGCATTTATCCGTGCCCCACTCGACTGTTCGCTTCGATCATCCACGGATTACCCCCCC
>NW_011948412.1:9064363-9067552 GCF_000503995.2 Ceratosolen solmsi marchali
CCCCCCCCCCCCCCCCAATCCTCCAACCACCACCCAACACTCCTATCCACCCATCCATCCATCGCCTACGCACTACTACCACGCGACACATCGTCCCAAACTCACCACAACACAACTAATCGAGGCAACAACGAGTCGATCGCCTAGCTTGGCCGGCTGACTCGTTCTGGTCATTAGAAGAGACAAATTGTTTACGGTTCATGGTTACCGGCGGCCATAACAAGAAAAGCAGGCCCCCATACCCTCCCCCATTCTCATTGAATCGACAACTCGGCGGTCCCCACGCCCGGTCCGTCCGACTCACCGAGCTTTGCCTATGCTTTCAGATTAATTAAGGAGCAAGAGAAGTCGGAAAGACAAGAAGCCGTTCGAAGGGAGCGAGAACTTAGAAATCAACAGCTACTCGAGGTGAGTCTCGACCATCAATGAGCTTCTTTTCATTTTGTTTTAATCTCGTTGTTTCATTCATTGAAAATCTACTCTCTTTTCTATTTGGGATACCTACGTTTTTTGTATTTTTATTCACTTGTCGTGCGTGTCGCATGCTCTTTGTGTGTACCGTATTATATACATATTATTATTATTATTACTATTATTATTATTATTATTATTATTACTATTACTATTACTACTACCACTATTACTACTACCACTACTACTACTACTACTACTACTACTACTACTACTACTACTACTACTACTACTACTACTACTACTACTACTACTACTACTACTACTACTACTACTACTACTACTACTACTACTACTACTACTACTACTACTACTACTACTACTACTACTACTACTACTACTACTACTACTACTACTACTACTACTACTACTACTACTACTACTACTACTACTACTACTACTACTACTACTACTACTACTACTACTACTACTACTACTACTACTACTACTACTACTACTACTACTACTACTACTACTACTACTACTACTACTACTACTACTACTACTACTACTACTACTACTACTACTACTACTACTACTACTACTACTACTACTACTACTACTACTACTACTACTACTACTACTACTACTACTACTACTACTACTACTACTACTACTACTACTACTACTACTACTACTACTACTACTACTACTACTACTACTACTACTACTACTACTACTACTACTACTACTACTACTACTACTACTACTACTACTACTACTACTACTACTACTACTACTACTACTACTACTACTACTACTACTACTACTACTACTACTACTACTACTACTACTACTACTACTTATACTACTACTACTACTACTGCTACTACTACTTATACTACTACTGCAACTACTGCCACTACTGCTACTATTGCCACGACTACTAAGGCTACTACGACGACTATTACTATCACTATTGTTATTATTATTATTATTATTATCATTATTGATTATTGTCATTATTATCACTATTATCTTTATTGTTGTTGTTATTATTATTATTATTATTATTATTATTATTATTATTATTATTATTATTATCACTTTTATTATCATTATAATCTTTATTATCTTCATTATTATTATACTTTTTTTTATTATTTTTTTTTAATCATTATCATTATTATTACGTATTACATATTACTTATGTCTCTAGACATTCGTATTTATATAAATATATATGGGTTGGATTTTGTATATTTTTTCACATTCAGGCTTCATATATATATATATATACACACACATATGTGTATATAGGTATATAAATATATGTATATAAATGCATATATACGCACATATGCACGAAACATATGCAAATTAAGTACATGTGTGGCTGTATACGTGTATTTATACATTTATATTATATATATTTTTATAGAAATATACTCTTACTCGTTATCCCTTAACCTTAAATCAATCAAATTATCCTCAAATAACCTGATACACTATTACACCAGCCAACGAAAATTTGCTAGCAATAGTGACAGGAGAGTCCAGCATGTATTTTTGTATTTAGTTGAACTACGTTCAAGCAAACAGAAATAGTTCAATTTGTGCAGGAACTTGATGTCGGACAATTTTTTCTCTACCTTATTACTTTTGGGCCACAAACTTTAAATCTTTTAATTTCTCTTTTTTTTTTTTTTTTTTTTAATTTTTTTTTATTTCTTTTCTTTTTTTCATAAAAAAGAAAAGTTCTACACCCATATTTAGCATTGTACTATGTACTTTTCTATAAATTTTTTAAAATACGTTTATGCTGGGATACTCTGCGGAATAAAAATGAATGATTTTTAGTTTTTTAAATTTAGTTTCCAATCGACAATGATTATCCTTACACAATTATACATATTTAATTTAATTTTAGGTTATTTTTTTCAAAATTTTTTCTGCATTTCATGTTATAATATCTATATATAAATACATATATACTACTATAGGTCAAAAAAAAAAAAAAAAAAAAAAAAAATGATTTTTAACAAATTTTTTTCAGTCTGTGGCTTAATACACATATCATGACTGTTATGTATTAAAGCTCAGACTGAGCCTGTATCTAAAATTGTCAAGGATCATATGCTTACAGGCACCGAGTATAATAACTTACTACTTCTATAAGCAATCGGTGAATTCTCCAATGCAAGAGAGAGAAATCGTCTAATTTAATTAAATTCGCTCCTTTACCAAATATAAAACCAACTCATTGACTAACATCACCAGTTGGCTACATACATGGTCCACCGCACCTTAACCGCCTAATCATAAATAAACGCTGACACGCACAAAATGAATTTCTCAAATAATCACGCATCCATTGAGCACATGATAAAATATTTAAAAAATTTTAATAAAATGAGACAAACAAAATAAGTATCAACATATCACGCTTCTCGCAGCAATTAATGCAAAAGCAATAACGCTGGGGGAACACTCGTTTTCAAAGTAAGAAGGCAAGAAAGAGAGAAATAATCAAAGACACTGGCTAACAATAACCCATTACGACCATTACCACCGCCACTACTACCATAATCACCATTACCATCATCATGACCATCACCATCACCACCAGCACCACCACCGCCACTACCACCGCCACCACCACCGCCACCACCACAACCTCCACCACCACCACCACCACCACCACCACCACCACCAATACCACCCGTCAGTCACTCACCTCGTCGGGGTGTTACGCCGGCACGGCGAAGGGGCGGGGGG
>NW_011948412.1:9068713-9075572 GCF_000503995.2 Ceratosolen solmsi marchali
CGTCGTGCCCTCAGCACATCAACCGGACCACCTGCAGCAGGCACAGAGTCAGACGCAAAGTCAGGAACTGCTGGAGGTAAGATCGACCTTGAGAACCAGAACAAACAAAAAGAAACAGACTCTCTCTCTCTATCTCTCTCTCTCTCTCTCTCTCACTCTCTCTCTCTATTTATATACAAATAATTATCTATTCCTATCCACCTACCCCTCAATCCCCCTTCCATTTCCCGTCACTCTCAAACTCTTACAATCTCAGTTTTCGGCTCTCGTCTCTCATCTTCCATCTCCTACCCGCCCTACCACTCTTCAACTCCTGCTACCGCTTACTTGCGCCCGCACGAATCTCCGACTTCTATAAGGCTCCGATCTTTTGTATTCATTAGCAATTAATTAAGTTATGTAAAATTAATTAAGTAAATGCCTCGCTCACAGAGGAATATTACAACGATTATATGAATTGATATGAATGCTATTAGCATCTGTGATTACGATCGAACCCCAATGAAGGATCATTGGTTCGTGATAAATTTTGCTCTTATATCCCATGAGTCTTGCTTATATAAGACACTTATATTTATAATATAAATGCGCATTATAAATGCATAAAATTGTTTTTAATAATTGATAAGCTGGATTGCTGATTGAAGCTCACCCCGGGTTTGCTTGATTTCTTGATTGAGAATGCAACGTTGAGGAGAATTTGGCGTTAGCAAGCATTTATCTTCCTTTTAGCGATCCAACTCCTCATCTACGACGTAATGTCGACTCGATTCTAACCAACCCATTCCCCGAATACCTAACCTCCCTTTGTTTTGCTTTATTGTGTATCTTTTGTTTAATCGAGATTGAAGAGAGCACCTTCTCGACTTCCTCTACGAATTGTCCCCGCCCAATCAAAAACTCCCTACATCTCGAGTCTATTACACACGCATAATACACACATGTACAAGCGCTATGCGTGAAAAAATGACAACAATGATAATTGACGATTATAAAGGCTACTATGGTGACACAAACACGAGCACACGTACACAATCACACGGGCGCACTGTCGAAGCGAAGTAGAGCTACAAACACTCGACAGGAGCCTTCAATGAATAAATAACCAATAAATAGCGGCAACTGTGTACTCGAACGTTATAATATAAAATTAAACTATATCTTTGGAACCTTTACCTTGAGTTCTTATTATTATTATTATTATTATCATTATCATTATTATTATCATTATTATTATTATTATTATTATTATTATTATTATTATTATTATTATTATCATCATTATTATTATTATCACTATTGATTATTATCATTACCATTATCGATTATTGATTATTAATTATTAATTATTGATTATTGATTATTGATTATTGATTATTAATTATTGATTATTGATTATTGATTATTGATTATTGATTATTATTATCATTATTATTATTAATTATTATTATTAATTATCATCATTATTATTATCATTATTATTATTTTAATTATTGCATGACATTAGGAAAGCTTTTTGATTATTTAATGATAAGACTATGCGAACGAGCACGTTGAAGTTTTCACGTGATGAAGACTTGACACGGCGTTCGGTTTGTGCTACTTCTTTAGTTCATTTTAGTTGATTTAGATGTTGGTTTTTATTTGTAAGCTTGTAGAAGTGAAATAGCGTATCGAGTTCGTTCGGCTAGAAAGAGAGAGCAAAGATACGAAAATAAATGAAGAGAATACGGGGAAAAAGTAAGTTGGGGGTGGGTGTTTGCACGAAAAAAAATGGCGGTTGGATGGGCGGCCGGGAGAGATGAAGGGGTAAAAAAACCGAGGAAATGAGAATGAGAATGAAAATGAAAATGAAAATGAGAATGAAAATGAAAATGAAAATGAAAATGAAAATGAAAATGAAAATTGGAATGGAATGGAAGAGAATATAACGTTAGAACGTGGGAAGGCTCGTCGTCCACCTTACTTTTCTTACACGATGACACTCGGCTTAGTGAGACGTTGACGAGAAGGCCGAGGTCGACGAGCCTTCCCCGACTAGCCAATTGCTTGCTAACGAAATATACGAACGAATTCTTGAAGAATCGACGTCTTTTGCTATTACCAGCATTATCATTAATATAATTAATAACTGTTACTGTTAACATTCATACGACATTCATATGAGGGCAAGCGATGCCGAAATTATGAGGAGGAACGGACGTGCTGCTTTTTGTCTGGATTCAATTGAAACGGCTTATTAAAAAGTAAGTTAATGTAAATAGATGAAGGAGCTCGAAGAAATTTGACGTGAACATCAATGTAATCGTATCGACGAACGAGCAAAAACAGTAAAACGCGAAAAATAACGATTGTTGTTTCACTCGAATCGCACGAAAAGTAGAACGAAACGTTGAAAGGAAAAGCCCCTTTGGCAGCCAAGAAGACTCGGCAAGAAGAGCAATGACGAATACGGGAAATGGAATTAGCAAAGCAAGTAGTAATCACGAGGAATGGTGAAAGAGTGATAGAGAGCAAAATTATAATGAAATAGTTATAATTAGGCACGTTAGATACCATATAGAGGCTGACGTAAACGTAGGTGCGATTAAAATTGCCGCAATACTATCCTGCGTCTAGCTTCTCCTGTCACTATGTATAACAGCTAGCTGTATAATAATTACACAGCATGCCAGAACTCAGTGTATATGTCTCAGTGCGTGTGTGTGCGCGCGCGAGTTTGTGCGTGCGTGCGTGCGTGCGTGTGTGTGCGTGTACGTGTAAGTGTGTGTTAGCCTACGCATATGCAGGTACACATATAGATATCTTATGTATATGTATGTTTATATGCAGGAAATATGTGTGTGTACACACGCACACATACGCGCGCGCGCGCGCACGCGCACACACACACACGCGCATACACACACACACACATACACACACACACATATATATATATATATATATATATATATATATATATATATATAAGCGTGTGTGCGCGCGTGCGTGAGCGCGTGAGTGTGTGTACATATATACGTGTGCAAATGTCGTAACCGGTAAGCGGATTACTAAAATATGCGTGTATTTACGTTATTTTATTTTTCTCATCTATTTACCAATTTATACACACATGTATATGTATATATGTATGTATTTAAATATATGTGTATATATAATATATATAGAATATATATATATATATATATATATATATATATATATATATATATATTAGAATATGTAGATATTACGTTTACAATTTGTAATTTCGAACTCGCATTTTATAACATGTTTTACGTTATTAGCTTTAAGGTTGCGAAATTCTTTTTTAATTTGTATGTCTTCTTATTAACGTCTTTTATATCCGTACTATTACGAAGTTTTGTAAAAGCTTATAGAAAAGAAGAAAAAAAAAATTAAAATTAAGGAAATACAAAATAAAAATAAACAAATAAATAAACAAGAAAAAAAAACAAAATAAAGAATAAAGATTAATGAAAGAAAGCTTATTATAGAATTAAAAAATTGTATCTTTGTATTATAATCATTATGTGCACTAGCAAATTTATTCACTGTGCTTAGCTCACGCATGCGAGCTTTTTTTACACTTTTGTGCTTATATGTAAATTGCTCATATTTAATTACAACCGACTTATGAATTTTATTATATTGTATTATTGGCTTTTTCTAAACCATTGGTATTTTATATTTTATCAATTATCTTTTGGTGTTGGTATATATCATTTCATACGCTTTTATCACTTTTCACATCATATCTTCGACATTCATATTGCGTCTGGAGGTTTTTTTTCTCTTTTTTCTCACAATGATTATTTATTATTATACGATTGCAGTTATGTTTATTTTATGCTCGATTTAAGCGATTTCCACTCTCTTTTGCTTGGAACGCCATAATTTTTTCAGATGTAGTAAACATTGTTATATGGATATATAATGAGGATTATGTAAAATAGTCGATTGCATGTTTCTTTTTCTATAATTGTTAGTGAAGTAATTTGAACAATATTGAAACGTGTCTTTTTCATCAATAAATTTAATTGTTTGTGAACATTCATTGGTCTTATAAAAGTTGTTATCATTTTACGCTGATGTTTTTTTTTTTATTATTATTATTTTCCATTGCTTAGCGTCGCGTATAAACGATTATCGATGATATTAAGGATAATATTATGAAACATTTTTTTCGTCGGTACGATCAGGTCCGCCGCGACGATGTCTTCTTTAATTCGTGCTCAATTATTCCGGACTTTTTTTACTCATACTTTTTGATCACTCTTAAAGATTAAAAAAAAAAAAAAAAAAAATTATACAAATAGAAGAAAAAAAAAGATATATATATATATATATATATATATAAAGAAAATAAAATGAAAAAACGGTTGCTTTTGTGTCTGTAGAAGTCGTTACATAGATTCACGTTCCCTCGGTTACGGAACACGTAGTAAAAATAAAAAGTGGATATTAGCATTACTTTTACAGCATGTTATCAAAAGTTTGATAAGAGAACATAAATAAAAACACAAGTGATATAACGATGAAAATAAACGAAATACACAGACACTTTTTTTGTTGTTTTTGTACCAAGAATACAAAGTTGCCTTGATATAAATGAGATACGCCGCATAATTATATTACAATTGATTTGAGTACATTGACGCATAAATCGGGCAAGCATGAACAGAGTGAATTTTTAAAAATTGTTGTCAATTTCATAACAACGTCACAACGTCACAACGTCACAACGTCACAACGTCACAACGTCAATATTTATGCCTCGACGGATATTTTATTTCGGCCAATCTACTTGGTTGATGCTTGCTCTTATTGCTAATGACGTTTGTATAAATGATCTTACGAACGAGAATGACATTTAAAATGAAATGTGCGCAGGCGCGGAAAAAACGCCAAGAAGAAGTGGAGAAGATACGTATGGAAGAGCAACAGCGTAAGCAACAGGTAATAAAGAACTTTTATTTTAGCCTGAGCAATAATAAATTTGTGGCGATGTGGGAGAGCGAAGGGTGGGACTGATGTATCTTTGTTGTTGCAGGAACGAGAGTTAAAGAGGCAACAAGCGGTAATATTAAAGGAACAGGTGAGCTTTATCGTATGGTTGTCGTCCTTTTATCCTCGCTCGCTCATTCAAACGATGGTGTGCCGTAGAATTAGTCTTATGCCGTGATTTTTTTTTTTTTTCTTTCTTACCCAAACTCCCGCCGCCGCCCCAATCTTCTTTTCATTATAACCCCTTATATCAGCATTATATCGACTTTTCGTCTGTCGTGAAATAATTACTTCTCGAAAAAGTTTTCATGCGTTGCGGTGATTTTTTTTGCCTAGCGAACCATATAATTTTCATATTAACCGACGAATCATCCGCGCGATATGTAAGCAATTTCGAGAAAGTAGAGGAAAACGTTGAAAATTTTATTGTTTAATTTTTTTTTTTCTTCATTCTCTCTCTCTCTCTCTCTCTCTCTCTCTTTCTATATATATATATATATATATATATATATAATATATTTTGTTTTTCTTTTCACGTTTGCGTATTTACTCGAATATATCGCCTCTTTTACGTTGAACTTGATGAAAGTAGCTTGTCCTTGCATTTTTCGTAGTGGTAAATATTTATTGTTGGATATTCCCCCTTTTCTTTTTAAATGTTCATTTTCCTCGCATATCATATCGAACCATTTCATTTATTAAAATTCTAATCGCCTAGTATGAAAAGAAAGATGAAAAAAACAAAAAAACAAAAAGAAACAAAAAGAAACAAAAAAAAAAAACAAATAAAGAAAAAGGGACGTTTCTCTTGCCTTACTCGAAAATTCATTGGCAATTAGGGGCCGAAATTCACAAAATTTTAAAACACTTTGTTTAAAAAAAAGCAAAAAATAAATAAATAAATAAAAAAAAAACAAAAAACAACACATCGACAACGCGACGCGGTGCATTATAATGCGCTCCCAGCCTTACGAAAACCGATCGATTATCCATACGCTCCTACCCATGTGTGCATGCGCGCATACACACGTACATACGCGCAATACAGGCACGCGCACGTACGCGAATGCGCGTATGTAAGTGGGTGTGCATGTATATAATTATCTAGTGGCAAGGCAAATAACGAACGGCATGATAACCAAATTTTTATGATCCTAAGAAAGCAAAGCAAGATGAACTAAAATTATGAAATAAAAGTATTCGATATGATGGCAAAGTAGATATTAGAATTTTTTTTTTTTTTTTTGCGAACCTTCCTTTGTTCTGCGTTCGTTTCTCTTTTCTTTCATTTTCCACCTAGTGATTGAGTCCTTGAGAACGAAAAAACAAAAATCAAAGTTAGTTTCGCAAGGCTTAGGCAAAGCGAGATTCTTAGATTGAACGTAGCGGTAGTTTGAGCACTGGTGGACTGGATGTGTTTTGTGCCGCAGATGTACATGCAGGAGCTCACCAAGCAGCGCGAGATGCTCTACACCGTCGAGCTGGTATGTCTCATACCTAACTTGGATTAAACCCGAACCACCCACCTGACCGCCCGACCACCCACCTGCCCACCCTGCCAGCCGCTCACAAACTCAAACTTGACACGCACAACATTGTCTCTCAACTCACACTCACACTCACACCGCCACAAACGGCCTCACCAAATTTTCATCGCCATCCCGCCCTCGTCATTGCACCCTTTTCCTCGGTTATACTCGCCCTATAACACGCGCCCACCCTCGCTTACACACGTACATGTACACGTACGCGTATCCAACCACCTAAATACCCACTCACCCACTCACTCGCCTTTACCCCTAACCCTTGATATCACACACTACACACACTCTCTCTCTCTCTCTCTCTC
>NW_011948412.1:9075597-9077173 GCF_000503995.2 Ceratosolen solmsi marchali
CCCCCTCCCCCCCCCCCCTCCCCCTCTCACTCTCACTCTCCCTCTTTCTATCTCTCTGTTTATACATATATTATTACCGTAATAACTATCCTATAACATTAGCAAAACCCAATGATTTCGAATGGCTTTCTTTTTATTTCGATTATGAATGCATTTTAATGATTAAAGACGACTCATTTGAAACATTCACACTGGCTATTGTTCGCTAATTAATCGGGCCTAATATTCATTCGTTGTACTTACTACCACGAGTACATACTAAAATCATATCACAATATTAATGATTATAACTATATAACTTTAACATAATGGCTATTCATTTAATTTTCCATTGCTACTTAACATTTCTCACGTACACGCTTTAATAAAATTTCTCACGTTTAAACTTTGTAAAACTCATTTAAATCACGATACTAATAAGAGTCGATCATTTATGCATTCGATAAGTTCATAAATGCAAATGTATATTACATAACGAAATAACAGTTTTGTGGAGGAGGATGTGCCAATTAATAATTCAATGCGCCTAAGTTATTGCGGTACACGAGTATTTTGGGTGCGAGATGGGTCAAGTAACAAGACGAGGCGCGTTCAATACAGAGACTTGACACTTTATACGAGTAATTTTTCCACTCTGCACGTTCTTTCTTATCGATTCACGCAACAATATTAATAATAACCAAAAGAAAAACAACGAGAATATTAATAATTAATTAATAAAAATTAATAATTAATAATTAATAATTAATAATAATAATTAATAATGATTAGTAATAGTAATGATGACGACACCGATACCGACACCGACACCGACACCGACACCGACACCGACACCGACATCGACGACGACGACGACGACGACGACGACGATTATATTAACATCAATACCCAGAACAGCAACGAAATTTTATTAATAATAGCACTACTTACCATCCCATCAATTGTACATCCCACGTGTTTTAGTTTTAATGTCGTGTGGTAAGGGAAGCCGATGTTTTTAAGCATCGCAGTTTTACCGTGAATTGGAAATTCGTATGCGCGTGCTAAAATGTGTTTTGCGAGGGGTTAGAGAAACATGCTGTAAGAGAGAAAAAGTTTTGGTGAATAGAAAATGCATTCCGAGGAAGGCAGCGTTTCCGACCTCATTTTGCCATTTCGTTAGGGCACGTACATCGCTAAACAATCAACCTTCACACATCGTTTCTCATTTACTGTATCATTACACATTTATTTTGTTTTTGTTCTCTATCTAACTAGTTGTTGTTTTTTTTTCCATCTTTTTTTTTTTTTTTTTTTTTTTTTCTCTCACAACACCTATTAACGGGGATCTCTTATTACGAATTGTCTTTTTCTTCTCCCTCGTTAACTCCTCATCTCTCTCATGATCAGCTGTTAATTATTAACCGTAGTTTGAAGTATATTATATTTATATTGAGTGCTGTGGTTTTGTAGTTGAAGCATGACAGAAAGGGTCTTTGGGACGAGACGAGCGAAAGAGCGTCAGAGTTTTTGTCACGTTTCGACTATCGCCTCGATGTTTAATCCCTCCTACCCTCACCACCACTACCACCCCCCA
>NW_011948412.1:9077185-9082185 GCF_000503995.2 Ceratosolen solmsi marchali
CTCCCCCCCCCCAACCCCCTACCCCCTACCCCTCTACACAACCAAATCGAACCGCCGACCCGTCTCCACCGCCCAACCCACTATCCCCAGCACGCGCATTTCCAGCCGACCTAATGCATGAATTTTGGTCGGGCGACAGGAGAGGGAGAGAAGACGGCAGCACATGGCACTCATACGCGCCCTGGAGAATCGGCGCAAGATGGAGGAGCGCGAGAAGAAGCGGCTCGAGGCCAGGGCCGAGCGAATCGCCTCGAAGGAGAAGAGGGCCGAGCAGAGGAGGATCGAGCTCGAGCTCGTCGAGCAAATCAGGAAGCCCGTCGAGGACATGGAGCTGACCGACCATAAGGCCCTGCCGGAGATCAAGCGGATACCGGGCCTCAAGCTGCCGGGCCAGGCCTTCGCCGACATCGTCATGGTCTTCGAGTTCCTGCACAATTTCGGCGAGACCCTGGGCTTCGGTAAGTAGGGGGCGACACGTAGTCAATAATTCGCGTCCCTGCCACCCTTCTTCAAACCATCCATCCATCTCTTTCCCCGTCACCAGCACCCACCCCCTGCCGCCACGCCTCGTTCATCATTAATTTTATCTTGGCAGACATGGACTCGCTGCCGAGCCTCAAGAGTCTCCAGGCAGCCCTTCTCAACGACGAGGAGGCCGAGGAAGAGATGCTCTCGGTCATGACGCACCTGCTCGTCTGCGCGATCGAGGACCCGGGCATTCCACAACCGGCCCGACACACGACCGGCCTGGGGCAGAGCTTACGCCAGGCCGACATAAGCCACGCCAACATCAGCGAGGTACTGCGCATCTATCTTTACGCGAACGCGACCGGCGAGGTAAAGGCCCTGACGGGCGTCTGCCTCGAGCGCGAGCGCGACAAGCGCTTCGCCGATCATCACCAGAACGGCGGTGACAACGCCCTCAACTGCTCGAGTAAGAATGCTCAGTTCTACGAGCACCTGCACAGCAACGACACCTGGAGAATGTCCGAGAGGCTGCGCGACAAGCCCTTCCTCGCCCTCAACCCCACGCACAAGGCGCAGATGCTCGCCTTCCTCTGCAACGAGCTCTTGCAGAACAAGGCCGTGCTCCGGCAGATCGAGCTCAGCCTCGAGAACGTCGCCCAGCTGAAGAAGGAGCGCTTCCTCCTCGACACCAAGATACGGAAACTGAGGCAGCTCCACGGCCGGAAGGTGCGCATGGAGGCTGTGGGCGTGATCGTCAACAAGACCGGTGACACGATTACCATTGAGAAGAAGGAGGTCGACGGCGAGGAGGTCGCAAGCGGTATTGGTGGCGTTTGCGGTGTCGGTGGCGGTAACGGTGGTGGTGGCTCCAACACCAGCACCAGCACCAGCACCAGCACCAGTACCAGTACTAGCACCAACGCCAATGCCAACGCCAACGTCAACGTCAACGTCAACGCCAATACCAATACCAACGCCAACGTCAATGCGAACATCAACACCAACACCAACACCAACGCCAACACCAACACCAACGCCACCACCACCACCAACGCCAACGCCAACGCCAACGCCAACGCCAACGCCAACGCCAACGCCAACGCCAACGCCAACGCCAACGCCAACGCCAACGCCAACGTCAACGTCAACGTCAACACCACCACCAACACCAACGCCAACGTCAACACCACCACCATCACCAACGCCAACGCCAACGCCAACGCCAACGCCAATGCCAACGCCAACGCCAACGCCAACGCCAACGCCAACGCCAACGCCAACGCCAACGCCAACGCCAACGCCAACGCCAACGCCAACGCCAACGCCACCACCAACGCCACCACCAACGCCACCACCAACGCCACCACCAACGCCAACGCCAACTCCAACGTCGCGGCTACGACACCGACCCCCGACGATCCCCACCACGAGGAGGAGACCCATGAGGAGGAGATGTCCGAGAACGAGAGCGAGGGCACTCAGCCGGAGGAGGTGCGTGCGCGAGTCCCACTCTCTCTTAATAGGCAGGCCTCACGGCCCACGGCGATTGTCCATCATCAATTCATTATTTTTCTAATTGACCTTTCAGGAGGAGGACAAGAATCTGTCGGGCGAGGAGCTCGGCAAGAAGCTTGACAAGCTGCTGAAGCAGTCCGAGGAGCAGCTGCAGAAGCTCAACAGCTCATCCAAGGAGCTCCGGGCCCACGTCTTCGGTCAAGACAGATACTGGAGAAGGTATTGGGAGCTTCCTTGTGCCGGTGGCATTTACGTCGAGGCGATGGAGAGCGCGGAGACCGATGTCTTGGCTCTGCAAGCTGAGCTCGACGAGACCTACAAGAACATGCCCATCGAGAAGAAGCTCGAGCCGACGAAGCAGGAGAAAGAGACGGCTGACATCGAGGAGGGCGAGGAGGGGGAGGGGGACGAAGACGACGATGATGAGGATGATGATGAGGATGAGGATGAGGAGGATGACGAGGAAGAGCAAAAACAGCAGCAGCAGCAGCAGCAGCAGCAGCAACAGCAGCAACAACAGCAGCAACAACAGCAACAACAGCAACAGCAACAGCAACAGCAACAGGTCAAGGGCGGAATCGAGAATCGTGAGAATGAAACTCCAAACGAACTCAAGGAGGAGAAGAAGCTCAACTCACAGAAGGAGGACGACGACGTGAGGCCGCACGACGAGAGGAAAAAGAACCAGGAGGGCTCCGACGACGTCACCGGCAATAAGAAGGAGATGAACAATTGTATATCCGACGAGTTGAAAAATTCAATATCCGATGTGAAGATGGAGCCCGAGGATACAACCGATCCTATAAAGAACTCGAGCACGGAGGACATTAAGCAGGAGAGCGATGTAATGAAAATGGACGTGGAGCACATTAAGTCCCAGGAGACCAAGAAAGAGGAGAACGGCATGGACGAGGAGATGATTAAGCCTCTCATTAAAATGGAGGACAAATTTGTCGAGACAATAGCTAACGGCGATAAATTCAATCATGTCAATAATAGTCTGCACAACGGTAAGGAATTGAACGGCAGCAGTTACCTCTCGGGTAAGTCATTTCGATCGCTATTCACCTCCTTCCGTTCCCTGGACGATTAATCATCCCAGGCTCGTTTTACAGACGTTAACTGCACCGAGGCCAATTGGTTTTCGATTCTACCCCGGGAAACGTGCGATACGCCTGGTCCAAGTACAAAGCAAATTTTCGGAATTGCCGAACCCACGGAATTGAAGATACCGATATTTCCGCCGCCCGCTAGTCCAAGCTTCGAGAGGTGCGAGAGCCCGGCGCCCCTTATACTCACCCAAGACGAGGCGGCACAACTCGAGTATCTCAAAATCCACGGCCTCCCACCCCCGGGCGAGCCCAAGCCCGTCCCGCAAGGTAAGCAATAATAACATAAGACAATCGATGATCGAACGGCCACCGAATCCCAATGAATCCACGACGCCCGATACATTAATTCTCTAATTAACAATGTAATTAATTAATAATGCATTAATTCTGCCGTTATGCATTAATTCGTAGATTTGAGATACGGCTGGTGGAGGATTACCGACGTAGACACGTTTCAAGAGCTCCTCGAGCACATTCACTCGCGCGGCGTGCGCGAGAAAGAGCTGAAGCGCACGACCTGGGCGACAATGGAGTCCTTCCTCGCTGTGACGGGGAAGATCCACGTGGATCCGGGGAACGTCGCCGCGACCGATATGTCCGACGCCGAGGAGGACGCCAGCCCGGCCCCGGTGCCAAAATCCGACGATCCGGAGGACTGGAGCGAGCAGGTCGCGATGCGCGTCGATGCCCAGCTCCTCGAGCAGGTCGAGGCCCTCGAGGACAAGGTCGCCAACGCCAGTATGCAGGTCAAGGGCTGGAAACTCCCGCCCCGAGCGGGTACCGAGGAAGCCGACGAGCTCGAGAAGCTGCACGAGATGGAGCAAGTCAGTGCGGTCGAGCAGGCGCGCCAGAGGCTACTGTCCCTCGAGGCCGCCATTGAAAGGAGATACCTCAAGCCACCCCTCGGCGTCTGGTAAATCCAAGCATCCAAAGCACCTAACGCAAACTAACAGCGTCGGGCGAACTCCGAGGCTCGCTCCCATCCCTCACCGTCACACCTCCCCCCCCCTCCCCTCCCCCAACACACCCGTCTCGCTTAGCTAACTCGCGTGGATCAGTCATGGGGTCGCGAGACCACAGGGCGCTCCACCACTCCCCGTCGGCCGACTTCGCCAACGTTACTATTTATAAATTTCAGCACGGGCGACCCGAACCTGGCGGCTCTCAAGGCGGAACAGGCGGCCGCGGCCGCGAGCGCGAGCGCCAACTCCTCGAGCGACGGGGGCTCGGGCTCGGGCCCACCCGAAGAAACGACACCCCGGGGCCTGAATAACTGGCGCGAGGCCACCGCTCGGGCCCACACCTCGGCCCAGCTCGCCATGGCGTTGTACATGCTCGAGGCCAGCATCGCTTGGGACAAGAGCATCATGAAGGCTGTGAGTCTAAATCCAGCTAGAAAGTCCGTCTGCGTCAAGCTACGAAATCGCAGCGTCTCACTCAAATCTGCTACTCAAAACAAACAGCTAATGTCTTCTACTCAGGCCTCTGTGGGTATTTGCACTAACTTACTAACCAACTTTCTGCGCTTCCTGTCTCTCACCTCCACTCTGTCTCCGCTCTGCCTCCCCCCCCCCCCCCCCCCCCCCCCCCCCCCCCCCCCCCCCCCCCCCCCCCCCCCCCCCCCCCCCCCCCCCCCCCCCACCCCTCCTGTCTCCGCTCTGTCTCCGCTCTGTCTCCGCTCTGTCTCCGCTCTGTCTCCGCTCTGTCTCCGCTCTGTCTCCGCTCTGTATCCGCTCTGTATCCGCTCTGTATCCGCTCTGTCTCCGCTCTACCACCGCTCTACCACCGCTCTACCACCGCTCTATCTCCACTCTACACGCCTTAACAATTACCTCCATCCACACGTTTTCGTCCAAATTCACCACCAACACTACACCCAACTATTTTCTTTGCTTCACTTGGCAA
>NW_011948412.1:9084155-9085248 GCF_000503995.2 Ceratosolen solmsi marchali
GGAAGAGGCATGTGTCATAGCATATATTCTCTCTTATTAGAAGCTACATTTAGCAAACATCGTATCGAGCTCGTTTATTTTCATGCTTCAACAATAGAGTGCCTTTTGTTGCAGAACTGCCAATTTTGTCACAGCGGCGACAACGAGGATAAGTTGCTGCTTTGCGACGGCTGTGATCGCGGCTATCATACTTATTGTTTCCGTCCAAAAATGGAAAACATTCCCGATGGAGATTGGTTAGTAGTTGAGCGGAGGGAGTAGTGACCCCGTACACACAATGCCTCGGCAGTCGTATGAAATGTGCTAAATTGCTTTTAGGTACTGCCACGAGTGTATGAATAAGGCAACAGGAGAGAGAAATTGTTTAGTCTGCGGCAAGCGAGTTGGTAAAAATTTGGTCCTATGCGAGCTTTGTCCCAGAGCTTATCACACCGACTGCCATAATCCCGTCATGCCAAAGGTAATTGCTCAAGTCGCTTAATGCCGTTAGCCAATGCGCGGCGACCGATTCCTTAATTAATCCCAACGATCTTTTAATCCTCGTTCCGTCGATGCTTTTGCTCAGATGCCCAGAGGGAAGTGGTACTGCTCGAACTGTCACAGTAAGCAACCAAAGAAAAGAAATAGCAGCCGAAGGAGTCATAAAGGCGAAAAAGGAGGAGGAGGCACTCGAGACAGTGAAAGTTCCGATCATCCACCAGCTAGGTGATTACGTTAAAGCAAAACAAATGTATCGGCTCGTTGGTCCAACGTATTCGATTTATAAAAGGTTTACCATTGCGAATTGAACAAAGTTTTAGAAACACATAGAAAAAAGATACGATAAGAAATCAAATAAAACGAAACAAAACAAAGACAAAACAAAAACAAAAAAAAAAAAACAAAAAAAGATTAAAACAAAACAATGAAAGAAAGAAAAGAAAAGAAATAAATGAGAAAGAGGTAACGACAACTACAGCTACTACAACTACAACAAATGCAACTACAACTACAACTACAACTACAACAACTACAACTACAACAACTAGTTTTTAACACACAACAACAGCGACAACAACAACTACAACAACAACAACAACAACAACAACAACAA
>NW_011948412.1:9090316-9106537 GCF_000503995.2 Ceratosolen solmsi marchali
GTTTTAGAATTTTAGAATTCGGCGTCCTATGGACGATCGCTAGCTTTTCATTATTACTACCTTTACCGTTCGTTTTTCATTCTTTCAACCACTGTCGTCCGTCCTCCTTCATCCTCCTCCATCCTCCTCTTTCCTCCTCTTTCCTCCTCGCCAAACCCCATCGCCGTACCGTCTCCGACTACTGTCCCTTTTCTCCTCGTTCCTCTCCTCATCGACGCCTTGTCATTTTCACGATTAAATTTACGAACAGGCCAACTCGAAAGCAAAATTATTCAATTCACCACCATCTTTTATTTTTTCTTTTTTTTTCTTTCTTAACTATAACTGTAATCAATCCATCCATCCATCCATCCATCCATCTATCTATCTATCTATCTATCTAACTATCTAACTATATATATATATATATATATATATATATATATATATATATATATATATATATTTATTATGTGTGTATAGAGAAAGGGAGAGGGATAGAGATAGAGATGCATGGCTCAAAGTTATTTTTCTTTTTTATATCGATTCAAGCTTCTATGTGATTTGTAAACTTTGTAAAATTTTTACTCAACAACTTCGCGCGTTGATCTGCGACTTTTCCGAAACAGTGAGTGAGTGAGTGAGTGTGCGAGCATCAAAACTGTTCAACTAAAACTTGTTTTGTATGTAATCGATGTAAATGACTTCTCAATTAAACTTGTAATAATGATATGTATAACAAAGATCGTAGATAATATAAAAGCTATTTGCACTCTTAAAGAAAAAATAAACAATTCAGCCGTAAGAAGTGGCAAATGACAAAAAATAATAAGAGAGAGAGATAGAGAGAGAGCGCGCGCGCGCGCGTGTGTGTGTGTGTGTGCGCTTGTAAAGGATTTGCGAGAGGGTTGGGTGGGGAGAGGGGAGTGTAAGAGTTTAAGTGCTAGTTGAGTGTGAGCGAGCGAGCGATAGAGGAGATGGTGTTTGGTTGTTGTCGTTGTTTTTTTTTTTTTTTTTTTTTTTTTTTTTTTTTTTTTTTTGTCTTTCTCTCTCGTTCCTCTTGCGTCTTGATAAAAGTCAATGGATTTATAATTTACTAATGTCACCAATAAATATGATAAAGCAATAAGTTAATCCATTGTACTAACTACTTTTATGTTTGAGAGCGAAAATCTATTTGGTCGATAGAGCAAAAAATAGACTTAATTGTTTTCTGTCTTTGTGTAAGTTATTTATTTTTCTTTTGTAAAAATTGTTCCGTAGCAATGTGCAGTATTGCGTTGATTCAGGAAAATTTCAAAATATATAGTTTTGTCCGTGAGATACGAATGACACATATACATTAGGGTACTGTAAAGTAACATTATGATGTACCAACAGTTGTAAGAGATGAAACTAATTTTTTTAAGGATCAACTCTTATTTAAAAAAAAAAAAAAATGGAAAAAAATGGAAAAAAAAAACCTAGCTCAACTAAATCGTTGGCTCACGAATAACGACGCTTTTTATACGAATTTTAATTTTTACGCGATCTTATGATACATTATATAGTGTAATATTAATAATATAGCGAAGTTGACCGTATCAATTCTCGATAACGATAAACAAATAAAATAAATGATAAAAGTAACGAAACGAAATGCGCGGGCGAAAAAGCGATGAATTTAGAGGTATTATGATTGTCTATAGTTTAAACGACGGCTCACTTTAGGTAGCCAAAACATTGCTATTTAAACAGACTTAATTAATGTATTGCAAATGAATTAATAAAGTGTAAGCGAAGCGTGTAAAAAAAAAAAAAAAAAAAAAAAAAAAAAAAAAAAAAAGTGTCTTTTAATTTCAGTCTTACCATGGCATTATAATAGACGTTTGTTTACAATCCCCTTATTATTCGTCCTTCGTCCTGGATGCGCCCGTCAATGTCGTTTATTCAAATTATTCTTCCTATTGCTATCCTCGATGCATATAATAAATTAAGCAAACGTATTGAATAATTTTTTTTTTTTTTTCTACAAGTTTTTTGTTCACTCCCCCACCCCCTTCCGAAACGCCATTTCATTAGTACTCATTTCATCTTTAAATGCGATTCTTTGGAATAATAATTTGGCTTTATACTTGGACCCATAAGCGACGACGGCCTATTTATTATTAAACTCCTCCTGCTCCGTTAACGCGACGTAACGCGAACGTTGAAGCGAGCTGCATTACCAACGCACCGCGTTGTTATTATCGACGGTAGATAAACGGTAGATCAACGTTGTAAAAAACGGCCTTCTTCACACTCGCAGTCAATCGATGAATCGTAAATTTTTATCGTCGCCCCCGCACGTCGTACCGACAACTTTTTGTTAATTTCTTTCATCTCGCACGAGAGAATCAAGAGTAACGCATAATGTTGTTTAGCGAGAGGCTGAGACGTTTAGAGGACGAACCGGGGAAAGTGACCGTTGAGGCTCGTTGGCGCTGGTCTGCGGTGTTGCTTCTGCTCCCGCGGCCCCAATCGATTCGATGAGTCGCGTCGAGCTGGCCGGTTGTCGGGAAAGAAGATTCGCGCGCAATAAAGAGTTAATCCTAGTTGGTTAAAGTTTCGAACGCTCCCCTTCCGTCCTTAAATCGGCTAATTGCGCGCATCGCTCTATCTCAATCCTCGGGATTTGCCGGCTACAAAGTCGAGATCGCCCATGAATATACGAATTAACGTACTTTGATCCAACCCGTTTACCCGCGTCTTTACCGCCGTCCAACGCTCATTAAGGATCCACGCGACATCCCCACACCCTGAAATCCAACCCACCACTCCCAAAACACCGCCAAAGTTTCACAAATATCGCGCGTCCACCCAATCAATGGCCAACATTGCTGCTGCTAATGCTGCTAAGCAGTTAAGGTTAAGGTCGAATAAATATTCGATCGAATAAAAGTTACGTTGGGCGCAGTAAGTAGGGGAGACACCGTGGAAAGACATTTACGCCACTCGATACCCATGCACTGACACTCCATTTTAATAATGACGGCGTTTGCACATCTTAGAAGAGGAGCTAAGAGTGAGTAGTTACGACTTATATTCCCATTCCCATTCCCATGCATGTCGATCCGTTTAATTGGTGGGGTTGACGTGGGATTGACGTGGGATTGACGTGGGACGCGAGGCGACTCCTTCTCCAGGTATGGACGATCGGAGTGCCCGAGGCATGTCCTCGCCCCATCTAAATTACCATTGCTTATCGTTGCGCAGGAGCTCGATCGATTTTCCAATCGCACCAGCACGTTTGGGGACGTCGATGGGTAGCCGAGTGCCGTCAATGCCCTTTTGTGCCGGAGCGCGTCCTCGTTCTGACGAAGATCTCGAGGTATCAAATTGAGAAGCAGGTGAGTCCCCATCTGAACGAGGATCGATTGAAGAGTCGACTCATTGCGATTGGGGCTGATTACGATGCCATTTTGTCGGGACATCTCAGGAACAAGGACACTCTGATGAGAACGCTCGAGGCCCTCCAGCGTTTGAACATTGAGTGTCGAATAAGGGACAGGTAGGCTTGGCCGGTGACTGTTGTGCCACTCGCCTACTATTCCCTTTATACAGTATGCTAATTTTAGATATAATATAGATGATGAGAGCGTCGCTTGGGCCGACCTGATTTTGTCGGTTGGTGGCGACGGCACCTTCCTCCAGGCTGCCAATTTAATTGCCGACAAATCCAAGCCTATAATTGGTATTAATTCGGATCCAGAGTATTCAGAAGGATTTTTAATACTATCCGCTAAATACACCAACGACATATCAAAGATATTTGAGAGACTCGGAGCTGGAGAGTTTAAGTATCTCATGAGGAGTAGAATTAGAACGACGCTGTACGGTGATAATATTTGGGAGGTGCCCTTTCATCTGCACGCCCATCGTTCTCTCAATAAATCTAAAACGTACTCCCAACGCTTCTTCTATATTCCTATTTTCACGAGCATTATTCAAGTCAAACTATCCACTACTAAATGTTAACGTCATGAAACTCGTGTCTTTTTTAGTTTCTACCAAAGCCATTACGAGGCGACTAAACCTAAGGGAAGCGAACTGCCTAAGGAAAGGCCGTTACCTTGGCTGGCTCTTAACGAAGTAAGTTCAATATTATAGGCATCGTTGGCAAGCCACCGATTATAAATATATCGATCGCGTAGAATTATTGTCATTGCTTGTAGACGAGCGAGCGAATGGGCGAGTCCATTGGTCGTTATCTTTGTTATATTAATTTCTCTTGTACTTTGTAAGTAGCTATCGTCGACCCGAAACCTGATAAACCGAGCTCCTTTTAACGTCGATGCAATCATCCTTGACTTTGCCCATTCGAGACGGATTACAGTTCGACAAGCCGGACAAGTAACAATTTGACAAGTTTACGGGTGTTAACAGAACATTGACATAGAAAAATAGTCTCTCTAATCGTACAAGCTTCAAAGAATTCTCTAGAGTTTGCGCCGCTTAGCTTCCACTTAATGAAAGTATACATATATTGTACGTAGAGGCGAAATTATATGTACATTTTTATGTATAAGCTCTCGTCTAATAAAACTGAAACATACACTACAGTCATGAAATTATGCAACGATTCTTATATTTCTCTGTAATTATCCATCTAGGTTTTCATAGGCGAGTGTCTGTCGGCACGGATGAGCACCCTCTATGTCAATATCGATAAGGACAAAGGATTCAAAAGAGTAAAGAGCTCCGGTATGTGCGTAACTACTGGAACGGGTTCCACCTCCTGGTACAGAACGATCAATTATCTAAATCCACAAATGGTTAAAGATGTACTGTCTATGGTCAAGTACGACAAGGCCCTCTCCCACGAAGAAATAAAGAAAATTTGTTTTGATTTTAACACAGGACTGCAGTATTCCGCAGGTATGTACAGTTCTTGTATTACGTTTGCGTTTATGGGAGAGTAATCTTGTTTCCCTCGACGATTACCTTACGAGAACCCACTGCACATTGACATTTTGTCATTTGGCGATGGGGCTGAGAGTAAATTTGAGCCCCAAAACCTTCCCCGAGTTCCATTCCACCCGAGTCAAGCCACATTTTTTTGTCCTCCTTTATCGTCGAATCTTCCCTCGTCTCCATCTCACCTCAATCGACTTATTGGATAAATATCAAACCCTAAGGCATATTAAGAACCTACGGTCGCACACGTATACCTAAGAAGACACATACCAAAAGAAAAGGAATATAAACAATACGTTAATTTTATTTCTCCTTCTTAATTATCCAGAGGAGCTTAAATTAGCTTACGTCATTCGAGATATGGTTGTGAAGCACATTTGGCCATTACCAACACACATAAATTATCGTGGCTTTTGCGATGAGTTAACAGTGAGATCGCAATGCTACGAAGGCGGATTGGTTATCGACGGCGGTGTCGTGGCTCACTTTAACCTTGGCACTACAGCAATACTTCAATGCCTCGAAGATGATCAACTCTGCAGCATTATTTTCCCCGATTGATGGACTAATGAAAAGAGAGAGAGAGAGAGAGAGAGAGAGAGAGAGAGAGAGAGAGAGAAAACAATCAGTTTTTAAAAGTCGAGAACGAGAGGTTATAATCAAGAATAATATAAAACTCTTTAGCGAGTCCATAGGCTGTAGAAAGAAGTCCTAGTGGCTGGTTACAACTGTCTCACAATTAAACAACAATTTATAATTTTATATTGAAAATATAAATGAGCACACACGCACACAGGCGCACAACGATATTAATAATCTTATATGTAATAATATTTCTGAAATATTAGCGCAAATACATTGTAAATTAGCTATCTCTCATCACTGTACAAATGCACTCAAACGTAGTTATTAGTTATTAAGAATTGCATGGAGAAAAGAAAAGAAAACGTCACAAAACTATTAAACGTTAAATAGCTTTTTTTTTTTTTTTTTTTTTTTTATACTTTTTTTAGCGTACATTGGAAAGCTGGTCATGTAAAATAAATATATTAAAGTAAAAATTTTAAACAAATCAAGCGATTAATTATTAAAGAACTTCTGAAAATGTGATATTTTTAATAATGATAAATGGTTTATATTTTATACATATTGAAATTATGAATAAACGTTATTTTAAACAAATGTATCTTGTTTATTGTTGTTGTTGTTGTTATTATTATTATTTTTTTTTTTTGCTGTAATTGCATTTTATTGTACAAATATGTTTTGCCAATGGCACGTTTGTGAAGAGAACGAGTCACAATTGGAATTCTTAACCGTTCAATTCCACCAAACAAAATAGAGATGATAACTATAATTATTGCACTATATTACATATCTTTGTCGATCGATTTAAAGACTCGATTTGAGGTAATAGAGTAATAGATTTTACTACGTTATTACAGATTCCATAATGCCGAATTGAAACAGCCAATATGGAAATCATCATCATTGTTTATTATCTTATCCATAATACACACACGCAAACGTAGCCAATTAACTAATTAAATTGAGCAACAAAATCAAGCAAATAATTAATGTTTACGAACCCTCATAAAATATCACTGAATAATGTAGGTAATAAAGATAAGAAAATAATACAGAAATTGACCGCTATTGTAAATATGTTTGTGCGTGTGCCTTCAATTGCGTTAATAATTGAATGAAAGATATAAACGTAAGTAAATAAGAAAATCACTCAGCCACATAATGTTTAATGTATATTTAATATAAATTATTTCCATATAATGTAGAAACAAAGTAATGTATAAAAACATTCTGAATTTGATGCTTACAAAGCTATCGATTACTTTTAATAATACCGAGAATAAAGGTTGAACGAAAGTTTGTTATATCATTTGTGATATTAATGAGTCTTCCATACACGCAGAATTTAAAACAATTTCAACATTTCACGTACTCATCAAATACCGATTTATTTTATTCATTTTTTATGAAAGAATTATTTTCTTATATATCGCATCACCATCCTTATTGTTAATAAAATTCTAAATTGAAACAAAAAAGAAAACGATATAATTTCATTGTATTCACAAACATTTTTACTGGATTTGCTTACTTTTATTATAAATTATACTTATATAATGTTATGCGTGGTATGTTGCCGTTTACGTGAAAAATATTCATGAGATATAATAATAGTGTTTCGAGCACCTAAAGGAATTAATTATAAATGCATCGATGGAGGCTAGTTAGACGAATGAAAAATCATTTTCCTTTCAAGATACTCTTTGGTCTGATGATGATACTTGTTAATGAGAAAGGTTAAAATTTTCTTTCACATAATGGAAAATACCAAAATTTAATAAAATTTATTTGCTGGCATTTCATTTAAAAGTCCCCCCACCCACCACCCCTCTCTCTCTCACTCTCTCTCTCTCTCTCTCTCTCTCTCTCACTCACTCTCTCTCTCTCAATCATTATTGGCACACGTCACTTAATTAAGGTACACGTTCAAATTTGGCACTGCTCATCTCCGTTGTTAACTAATTTATTGAGGAATATTTGTTGTAATTCTGACTTTGTGGAGTGAATTTGGATTTATATAAAAGGTTACCGTATTTCTTTACCCGACGGTACAAAATTATATACAAATTACGTATCCGTAATTTTTTTTTTCTAATTTTGACAATAGCTTGAATGTCTCTTTTATTTTATTCTTTTGCTTATATACACGTATATACACGTATATGAATGTGCATGCATATGTGTGTGTGTGTGTATATATATATATATATATATATATATATGTATGCGTATGTATGGGTATGTATGGGTATGCATACGTATGTGTATATTATTGACGAAGAAGATGTTTGTCGTGTAAAGGAGTGGTAAAAGAAATGTACGAGATGTTATCGAAATTTTTAAGAAAATGTCTAAATTGTAAGATGTAGATTTAATATAAAAATTTATTAAACACAAAGGAACATCTAGCCTATAAGTACGTGTTTACAATTTTTGGGTAATACATGTTTTGCACCCCCACATGGAAAATGAAGAGCGCGAAACGTCTGTAAAAACACGCAGTCAACATTAAATTAAATATTCAATTTATTAGCTCTTGTCGATGAAAAATATAAGATGAAAAATAATGGTCGTAATTGCTAATGGATATAAAAGATCGTTGAGATTTTGAAAAATATCAACATCCTCAAATATTAATGTTTAAACCTCGCGGCGTTTTATTATATAAATAAAATAAGATGCTTCACATCCAGTCATTTTTACAAGGCGGTTGATTGCACATTCGTATATAAAAATGGGAGTTAATCCAAAATTAAAACAAACAATTAACAAGGGCATAACACAAGTTATACGATTATTGTAAATAAATTAAGTTTAATTACTAAGTAATAAAATGTTAATTACATATTGATTAATCGATCAATCAAAGTACAACACACGTCTCGTGCAAAAGTGTAAAGAATTTAAGTGCTACACTCAATACCGTCTCTCCACGACTCAAAATTCTGTTTAATAATTCTCCACTACAATAAGCTCTTCGTAAAACGTAGTAACATTGTAGTTTACAATAGTTTACAATTGTTCACGCCTTGATCGTCAATGTGTCTATTACATAGCTACACATTATGCCAGAATCCAGTTGTATGAATTTGGTATCCTTTATAGTTTCTCATCGAAGGAGACGCGATTGGACCTCGAACAAATTATACAGTCTTATAAACAATTAATTCTCTGAGAATAAATGTTGATCGCTTTATTCAACGTTTATTATAACATTATCGTCGCTTACAAGAGGTTTAACGAATATCGACAACTCGATCCTGGCATTTGCACTTTTTCTCTACGCATTAAAAACAAATAAATTAGAGAGAGAAAAAAAGAAAGAAGAAGAAGAAAAAAGAAGCTATTAATATAATAATAATAATAATCATCGTCGTCTTCGTCGTTGTCGTTGTCGTTGTCGTTGTCGTGGTCGTTGTCGTTGTCGTTGTCGTGGTCGTTGTCGTTATCATTGTCGTTGCCGTTGTCACTATCATCATAATCATCATCATCATTATCTTCTTCGTCTTCTTCTTTATAATCATTATCATCATAAACATCCATCATTCGTTCGTCGTAGTACTGTTTTATCGTACCGTCTTTATAATCGCGTCTTTCATATTCTCAAGACGCCTAAGTAAATATAAATAATAAATAATGAATATTCGGGTAAACTATTATATCCTTTGGTATGTCACGTGAACTCGTCGGATTACTTCCGATCGCACTAATACCTACAGTCGTCACGCATCCGATACACGCACACCTTCTCATCCACACTTGGGAGCGATCGTACCCTACCACTATCATTTAACACAATACAATAGCACACTAATTTCCTTATTTCACGTCACTATATTTGTTTGTATTTTTCCTAAATAACGTCATTCTCCTCGACCTCGGCTATTACTTCGACCCATCCCGTTCTCGTAATACCCTTCGATAATCGCAATTTGACTAAATCGTTCTTACTAACAATCATACGATGACTCTCATGATATAATAAATATAATAACGTTTACTTGGTTTGTATTTATATTTTACATTACCTCCTTTCCCGTCAACTAATCAATACCTTATTGTCGTGTGAACTATTTTCTTTTGTTTACACTGTGATAGTCAAAATAAGATACAAACTAGATGTGTGTAAGAGCAGACACGTTTTCACAATCGCTGCGTCCCTTTGTTGTCTCGTTAAATGCACTCGAATTCTTAAACCCCCACACACATATATATATATATATATATATATATATATATATATATATAATTGTAATTGCAAAACATTGCAACCGATGCTCACTTTAAATAACAACGCGTCGGAGCTTGGTGATTTGCCTCACTATTTCTCTCTCTCTCTCTCTCTCTCAATCGTTTATTCGTATTTTAATTTAATTATTTAATTATTTGTATTCATTTATTTAATTAATTATTTGCATTTATTTTATTATATAATTAATTATCATTATCATTATCATTATCATTATCATCATCATCATCATCGTCATTATCATCATCATCATCATCGTCATTATCATCATCATCATCATCGTCATTATCATCATCATCATCATCGTCATTATCATCATCATCATCATCGTCATTATCATCATCATCATCATCGTCATTATCATCATCATCATCATCATCATTATCATTATCATTATCATTATTATTATTATTATTATTATTATTATTATTCATTTATTATTATTCATTTATTATTCATTTATTATTATTTTTTTTTTTATTTTTTTTTTGTCAAGGCTTGCTCGTGACACTTGCTCGTTACCACCGCCCTCGTATTCAAGCGAAACACGTTTTGATATTGCCAACGATACATTGCGTTAAAAATCTATATAAATTACACGGTTTGAAGCGACAAGCTGTTCAATGGTTATTTGTATATCTTTGTATGTCTCACGACAGCCACGTGCTTATTGTGCCACGACTCTTGGGTCGTCATCGTCCAGCCTGATAGATATGTTTTTAATATCAATGTACATGTTGCTTTGAGTTTATCTTACAAGCTTCGTCAATGCATGCGCGCGAGTTTCCAAGTATGAAGGTAAAAAATCATTTATCCCTACGTCCGAACTCATGGCTAATGTGAAGCGTACTACTCCCGTCACTTGGTACTTTGTCGTAATTGATGATGCGGGTAATGGAATTCGATGCAGCGGCGTAATCGCGTGTCCACTGAGCGCAAGAGACGTGTGCTTAATTTTCCTTTAATGACACCGAGAATGTAATCGTTAGTTTAGTGCTTCCTCATATGTTCCTTCCTAGGCACTTCGATCCGACAGGGGATAAACACTAATCAAGATATCCTGTATATCGCAATAGCAGCTAATGATGTCTCACAACGACATTCTGCAATGAGAACCCTGGCGAATGAACGACGGGTATAACTGCCATATTTTTTTATTATTCATTTTTTGTTTTCTTTTTTGCCTTTTGCTTTGTTTTTTCATTTCTTTTTTTCCTTCCTCCCCCCTCCCCTCTCCCCCTCCCCCTCCCCCCTCCCCTGCCCCGCTTTATTTATTTAATTTTTTTTTTCTTTTATCACAATTTCAGTGTCTTGAATTTATTCTAATACAAACAATTCGAACGCACAATTACGAATCAATAAATAATTTATAAATATATCATATATTAATTTATTAATTAATTAATTAATTAATTTATTTATTTATTTTTTTTTTTTTTATGTTTTACTAATAGACATTATTCGTGTGAATAAATAAATAAATAATACTATTTATCGTAAGGAATGTCACTTGAAGTATGGAAATAAGCGCGTCGGTTTAAGTCCGCAACTCGAGCAAACTTCGTTTCAACTCGAGCCCTTTAAAAAATCATTATCCACGGCTTATCGAAATAATTATGAAGAAGCGGTCAAGGAATTCTTTGAAAATGACTCAAAACGACGACAAATTAATACGAGGATAAAGCATTAAAGGTCTATCCGCGACGATGTAATTCATTAATTAATGGGCCCGTGAATGGCCGAGCACACGATCGTCCCTTATTATTTCGTTTGCGAATTATAATTACGGCTAGTCATGACCTAAATTACACCGATGTCGGTCCGCGCTCTCGATTCTCCTCTTAATCAACATTTTCCTTTCTTTCACTCTTTTTTTTTGTATTTGGAATTTTCGAAAGAATTTGTTTCAATTACTTATATAACATTTGCATATAAAAAATAAAAAAAAAAAAAAAAAAAAATAAAAAAATAAAAAAAAAAATCACACACACACACACACGAATCAGAAATAGACTCTTTTCATCGCTTCTTCCTCGTCTTCCTCTTTCTCTACTTCCGCTTCTTGTTTTCCCTTCTGCTTCTTCTTTCATTAAATGATAAAATTGTCTATCGTCTCATCTCCATAATACGTTATTCATAATTGTCTCGTAGTGGTGCATTGGCGTAAAATTGCTTCGAATGTACGGAGCGAGGAGGTTCGATATACCGAGATATTGTCAGTCAGTCAATGCCATCCATCGGATATTTTAAATACATAATTAATTTGAACGTTTTAGCAAGGATTATCCTTCCTTTAGGGACTATTGACTCCGATAAAACTTTGGCAGATATTCTCTATTTCTCATTCGCAAGTGCAGTCTATTCTTGTATTCTTTTTCAGAGTATTCATAAAAACTGATATTGACTTCGATGAAAATAGCTCGTTAATTAAATGCTTTGTCGAACATTACATAATAGTCAAGATAAAAATATTGTCTCATTAACACGACGATGGAAATGAGCGTGTAATGGAAAAATGGAAAAATTTCAAAACAACAAGTACTCGATCGTGATTTTGTATTATAGCACCCTTTAATTAATTGCTTTCTCGTCCATTTCAACTCAACGTGGAAAACATAAAACAACAACAAAAAATCAAAACAAAACAAAACAAAAACAAAACAAAAACAAAAAAAAAACAAACAAACAAACAAAAAAAATCAAAAAATCAAAAAACAAAAAACAAAGAAAAAAACCAAGCGTAATTGCTCTATATTGCTTGAATTACCCAGTGAGAGTTAAGATTTATTTCAACGTCAATTTTTATCAATCCTTTTAAAATTTGTACAGAATAGCTCGTGTTTGTATAGACGGATTTTATTGGAACGAAGTCGATAAACTCTTTCCAATATTGACTGTCAGAGAATATTCCGTCGAGTTTCTTCAAAATCCGCAACCCGATTTAATGAACCCGATTTTAAAGCACGATGTACGTACGTAAAGCCAAACAATAATCACTTAGGCATTAATACAATTAAAACAGTAAGAACGGAATTTCTAATAAATCAATTAACGCTTATAGATGCGCAACAACACATGATAATTATCAACGACAAATCATTATGCCCTCGCATCATCATTATATATAAATAGTTTATTAATTTATCCTCTGTGTGAAAACGAAATGAATGCAACGGTTCGTATTCTTCTACATTGAATTAAGTAAATTTGCCGCGTGACCTTCCAGATTCCAGAAGGCTCAAGAAAACAAATGAATCAGTCCTCTGGTCATACGTGTTCGTATCTTCGTTACGCAGTATTCACTTTTTTTTCTTTTCTTTATTTACTCATAACGTTTACCACTATTATTAATTAATATATTATACTATGTTCCTTTGCTTATGTTACGCTGTCTGTTCTTTTACTTTTTTTTATTTCAAGGTGTGTACCTCATATCTCCCATACATTATACAAGTTTATATCATTTTTTGTTCTACTATGTAACTACCTACTGCTTAGATTCCTTAACAAAAACACTTGCATCAATATTTATAGAATAATAATCGCAATAATAATCATTTTCTTCGTAATAATAATCATCGGTAATAATAAACTTTTCTTCGCAACTAATATATATTTACACTGTTATTATACAAGTCAATATGTTTCACGCCTCAATACGCCCTTTATTCTCAATGTTTTTTATATCATTTATTTTATATGACTCACTCGGACAAAATTTTACACTTCAAATGCCATTATTATTATTTATATTGCGATTGCACGTCTAATCGAACGATACGTTTCGTTTTATCTTTTACAAATCTCATTTTCGCCCCATTTCCATTATTTGTTTGTTCGTTTGTTCGTTCGTTCGTTCGTTCGTTCGTTTGTTGGTTTGTTTGTTTGTTTGTTTTTGTTTGTTTGTTTGTTTTGGTTTTTTGTTTTTCTTTAACACTAACAATTTTTCACGTCTTGGGGAATGCTAATCAAATGTATACAAGCTAATTTTATTTTACAGTGCCTCGATCGGCCAATTCCTCAAAAATTTATAAGTCGTGTATGCAAACGTTATACGTGAAATATACATCTCAAGCTTGCCACCGCCGAGATTTGTAAAGCCGCTCGATTATGATCGACGTCTCATTATGGCAATACAACTCTAATGCGACAATTGAAATGTTCAACTTTTCATTCTTTGTTGATTTTTTTTTTATTTTCATTCTCAATTAGTAGTCTCTCAGAGACAAAGGTAACTTCTTAATTAAACGAACGGTAAATCGTCGTTTCTCAACACGCTAATTTCGAGTTCATCTCTTTGAGCTTTTTAAATTTTCTTACCATCTCCCATATCTCACACTTACAATTAAATTATTTCATCATTATTATTATAATATATGTTTACTTTGTACTATATATGATCTTAAACCGGCCGTAAAGACGGCCGCTATTGGTACGACGAATTTTTACAATGACTTTATCGCGACCGTGCCTGTTTGTTTGTTTGTTTTGTGTTTGTGTGTGTGTGTTTTTGTGTGTGTGTTTGTGTGTGTGTGAGCGCGCGTGTGTAATAAAAATCGTTCGTTTTTGCAATACTGATCACTTCATTCTTAACATTGTCGAAAGCACAAGTGGGCGAAAGTGCAATTAATCTATTGGCCTTGTCCGCCAAAACGAACGCTATTTCAATTTCGGCTTGTCGTTACATTCGTATGAAATTCTTGCTTAATTTGATAAATGAAAGCAATCACGAATACGTGGACAGCGAGTCAATGGATATTTAATTGTTCATATGATACACAATTGCCAATAGTTTGCTCATTAATTGTCCATCTTTGTTCGCATTATTGTTCTTTGATTCAGCGTACAACGACTGACAGCCTACGGTAAACGATCACCGGCATCTTTGAAAAAACAATGCGAGCACTGCGAGGCACAAAACAGTAATTCACAGCACCTACGCAGAACGGAAACGACGTCTCCACATTGGCGTCGGCTTATATACAATTTTCATACGACGGGCAAGAGAAGGATAGGTAGCACGGTCTCGAGCAGTCCCTTGCGTAAATTCAGCACGTGTGCATAATTGTCTAGCTCCGGATAAAGTGCGGCACTACGATCCACGAAGGTTGAGCGCAGCCTGGGAGTAGTGGACGAGCAGTGTCCACCACGGGGCGTACGAGGATGATGTTCGCTGTCGGTGCACACACTTGAGCGTCCATAATTTCGCGCCGCCGACCAACGAGGGTACAACGAGTGCCTCGGCCCCGCGCCGTGACGACGCCGCCGTTCCACTGTCACTGCCACTGACGGCGCCCCCAACTCCATCACCACAACCATCATCACCACCACCACCACCACCACCATCACCACCACCACCACCACCACCACCGCCACCACCACCATCACCATCACCATCACCATAACCATCACCACCACCATCACCACCACTACCGCCATCACCACGACCATCACCATCATCACCACCACCAGCAACAGCACCGTCCTGCTCGGTGGGCCCGTCACGTCCTTAGGAACTTGCAACACTCTTGGCCTCGAGGTTCCGCGCGCAGCGACGATTTGACTAGATTGAGCGGGATCGTGAGGGGAGGGATCGCGGTGGCGGAGATGGAGTATTGGAATTGGAATTGGCGAATGCGAGGGTAGACGCCGCGCAGCCGTCTCATGGCACTCGGGGCGAAAGGCGGGGGCCGCGATTCAGGGGTGGCGACGGCGGCGTCGGCGACGGTGACGGCCACAGTGGAAGGTGAAAGGTGATGACGGTGATGGTGAGGGTGATGATAAGGATGATGGTAAGGATGATGATGAATTGGTGAAGACGACAATACGGTTAACGGTGATGATTATGGTGTGGGTGTCGGTGTGGGTGAGGGTGAGGGTGATGGCGAAGATGACGATGGCGGTAGCGGTGACGGTGGCGGTGGCAGTCGCGTTGTTGGCAAGGGTGAATGACGGCAACTATAAAGATGAGGGCGACGGCGGCGACGATGACGGCGGCTGAGTCGAGGGCGCGCGGCCATCGAGGTGGGACCTTACGAGAAGGCGAGGTCCTCCTCGGGCGACTCGTCGTGGTACTCCTCGTGGTCGGACGTGTGTCACAAAACGTCGCTTGCCTGCCGCGGGCTGATACCGATCGTCGGCGAGAGCTGGCCCTCGTCCACGTTGACCGCCTTCGGGTCCTCGTCCTTCCACTTATCCATCGAGCGCCTGCGCGCGTTCATGAAGAAGTTACCGACCGTCGTCGGCTCCAAGCCGAGCTGGCGCGCGATTGTCACCTGCATCTCCTTTGACGGCCTCTTCGTCTCCTGTAACAGAGGGCACGCGGTTAGTGGCTTGTAACTAAGGGTGGCGGTGGCGGTGGCGATGGTGTTTACTGCGGAAGGTGGGGATGAGGGATGAGGGGCGAGGGTCGGTTGAACCAGTGACGGGGGAGGGGAGGGGAGGGGAGGGGAGGGGACGGGAGGGGAGGG
>NW_011948412.1:9106560-9116368 GCF_000503995.2 Ceratosolen solmsi marchali
AGGGGAGGGGACGGGAGGGGAGGGGGGTCGGGTGAGGGTTGGTCGGCGAAGGAGGCAGCGGGGGTGCGCCTGAGAAATTATTCACGAGCCGATCGATACGCGGCGACGGTGGCGGCTGTTGCGCGACTATCCAGCGCGACCTCTAACACCCATCTGCTACTGGCTGCCGAATTTTTTCCGATCCGGGTCCAACGGACCCTCGCTCCTAACCGAGATTCACAAGATCGAGGGAAGCTGGTTGCCACGGTGCCATCGACATCGATTCTCAACTGTTAGGAAAAGAGATTTCTGTCCGGTAAGCCCGAGATAAGAAAAGCGAAGGGTAAAAGGAAAGCGACGGGGGCCAGCGGTACGGGCTATGGGCGATGGCCGATGGCCGATGGGCGATGGGCAATGGCCGATGGGCGACGGGTGACGGGTGACGGGTAACGGGTAACGGGTAACGGGTAACGGGTAACGGGTAACGGGTGACGGGCGACGGGCGACGAGGTAAGGAGCGCGGTGAGGTGGGGTGGGGGCGGGACGAGGCAGGGAAAGAAGCGTTGGGACTCGACTCGGATTTCGAAGCTAAGGCAAATAAATGAGACAGATAGGAGCCGCGATGGCGAATGAGCGAGCGAGCGAATTTTGAAAATACAAGCAAAGCCGATAAACCTAAACGGAGGCTTCATTGTCGCGCGACAATGCGCATTTCGATGCCGCGATGGCGATGCTCCCATGCTCAGGGCGAACTTCGATGGCTGACTTGAGGCACGATATACTACTGTCCAGCGGAAAGTAGGACAAGCCAGTAGTAGAAGGTTTTGTTCGCTGGCGGACGCGACTCGCGATGGCGCAGCGGACGCGATATTTCCTTTTAATGCCTCGGTAACTGTTACGTCTTCGCCCCGTTGTTTTGGTTCTTTTTTTTTTCTTTTTTTTTTTGTCCCCTCGGTCGTCGGCTCTTTTACGCTCGATGTAAAGGCCAACTCGACGCGATCGCGCGCGGTATTACTTCGTTCGACGCTCAATTTCCAATTCGGGGAGATAATTTTGCTCTTACAATGGTTCTCATCTCCCGCTAGCCAATCGATAAATACTGGCGCCTTTTTGTTTCCCTGTTTTTCGTGACCGATGAAGTAAAGTTCATCGACTCGTTTTAAATAAACTCGCGCGTTTTTTACATCGCGCGTGACAGTGTCTAAAATTGTGTGGCCATTGAAACAAAAAGAAAAAAAAAACCCAAAATTGAATCATCTTATCGAAGGCGATCGACGCGTACATATTAATGGTATTAAAAATATCTGCCAACATCTTCGGTTATCTTGGCTAATAAATACGATAATAAAATTTGCATTGATGTAATAAAATGATTTCGAATAGCTCGGGTTTCTCCAACAATTTTATACGTTAATTTTTCGTTAAAGCGTAACTAAAATAGATTCCAATTCCCAAACGCGTTCCGACATTCATCAATTAATAATTTTTTAAGCGATCGATTAAATCAGTAATTTTTAAATATTTTGAAATAAAGTATAGCTTGGTGAATGTAAATATAACGACAATTAATCGAATGAATTAATATATTTGTTTAAAAAAAAAAAGAAAAAAGTTCAGCCTTGTAGGTTATAAAAGCTTTAAATTATTTCTATTAAATCGGAATTGTGGTTTGAGAAATTTGTTTTTTACGTAATAGCCTATGGTATTCGGGAATTTTTGGAATTTTATTTATAAATTCCTGTGCAATATATATGGCGAATGAATCTAAATGCTTTAAGACAATTTAAATTTCTTATCTTTCCAAAACAATATTTACACTGTACGCTGCACCTTTAATTACTATTGAAAATGAATAAATTTGTCAATTGCTGAGGATCATTATTTTATAGAAAATCGTGGCCAACGAAAATATCAATAAAATATCAATAACAATAATAACGGTAATAATAATATCAAAAAAAGTTCACCCCTTCATTTCATTTATCACTATCGAGCACATTTGTTTAAAAAATACCGAATTTTCTTTGATGAGTCCGTTATCAAAGCGATCCCAAATAAAACGTAATAAGCTGATAAAATTGTTTTTTAATACATTCGTAAAAAGAGGATAGATTAAAATATTCAATATGGTATAAAAATAGCTGATAGGTTCTTTTTAAAAATATAGTTTATTGGGGCTATATATGCTCGTTAAATACGAAAATATCGAATCCAAAAGTTAACTGACAAAACTCCATTGAAGCAACATATGTTTGTGTGCAGTGAGCAAAAACATTGCGGTAAAACCAATGGCGCAGGGACTTGGAGAATAAAGCGGGTATATTCAACGTTTGTCATCGCTGTTTAATAAATTAGCTCAAGCGTATAATTATCTGTAATTTAAATTTGGAAGAGTTTTTCATAACCGATTTTATAACGCTCCTTTGAGCTATTCATACGATAATAATAAAAAAAAAAATTGTTAAAGCTCTTGTCGATGATGCATGTGGCTGGATCAAGGACACTTTTTTATCGCCTGACGATACATTCCATATTAATATCAAATGAATATTTTCACCACAGGCTTTTCTATATTTCCTCGTCTATTCCCTCCGCGTTCAAAAAGTCTCCATTTTTCCCGCGCAATGATTGTGCTTTTTTTTCCAAACCCACGCGCGCGTCTTGATCGTGGCTAGTCGGCCATCCAGTATTTCAATATAGCATAAAATATTCATAATTAACATTACGAAGTTACATCAACAATTAACTTGACTTTCGATATTCTCGTAAATTTCCATACACACCAACAAACAGTCGCGCGCCCGTACAATCATACATGCGTGCAAATATAATCGTTGAAAATAATCGATTAAACAAATGTCCAGTTTTTCGCGGTGAAACGTATTGAAGAAGAAATGGAGAGGATGGAGGTGGATTTATCGTTTATTAAAGAACTGCCTTATCTTATCTCATTGTTATATATATATATATATATATATAAATTATTTATTCAGGGAGTGAGGAGAGGAATCGCATGGAATGGCCGAGGCCGAGGCGCAAGAAAGTGCATCCACACGTAAATGGGAATATAGAACTCGATTGGCCAGCCACTCGACGAAGAGCAAGTGACTTTTTTTTTTGTGGGGGAGGGGGAGGGGGACAAAGCGCTAGGCTGAACGACTCTTTTGCGTCTATCCTTTGCGATCGATAGTTCGAGGGAAAGCTCTAAGAACGCGACAGGTATCATTTTCACGAGCGTCTAGTCGGACGCAACCCTCGACAGCTGCTGCCGTCACGTTACACGGACCTCGACTGCTTGTAAACCGGCCATTACTTTAGCTTTCAATCGCTCTCCGCGAGTTCGGCATGCCTTCTCTTTCTCCGACTACTGTCCTAATTGTCGATTAAGATAGAGTTGCATTGGGAGGGGAAAGCGAGGGGCGCCGGAGCTCGTTTGCGCTCCCCTCATCGTCAATTCTTTTCAAAATTAAAAGGCTTATGGTGTGAGGCGGGGAGAGCGCATTTATTTATCAGCACGTGCCGGCCCTCGATGAAAGGTAAATACATCGCTTGGTTGGCATAACCGAGGAATACCTTATCGGAAGCTCGGCTGACCGAAGCGCGTTGATGAATCTCGCCGACTATTGCGCGCGCCGCTATTCGGAGAGGCACGCAAATTCCCCGTGATTAATAAAAGGATATTTACGCAAAGCGGGAGCAACAAGTGAACCGGATTCGCGCAGGTACATCGAGTTATCAAATCAAAATTGCGCGCCGTGGACGCTGGCGCGACCGTCGTCACCATCGCCACTATCGCCGCCATCGCCATCATTGCCATCATCATCACCGGCGTCGATAATTTATTTGGCTGAATCGTGAAAAATGGACGTTCCGTTAACACCGGCTGCGCTATAAAATTCGCGAATAACGGTAGATAGGAAGATTAGGGGGACACGAAGGGCATAGGATCGTCGTTGCGATTGGGCTCACCTTAAAAATAGCCTGTAGAGTACGACGCTGAAGGTCTGTGAAAACCAGTCGGGGCTTCTTGGGGGCGGGCTGCTGGTGTTCTGCCTGACTCGACATCTCGTCTTTCCTCTTGCAAGCTGAAATTGATGAAACTAATATGTACTTATGCGTCGTATCTTAATGTCGATAAAGAGGTTTTATAAACGCGAAGCTTGGCCGACCATCTGTCGCTGGGAACGCATGATTTTATCGTCGACTTTTGATCGTCGGTCCTATGTCACTCGCTCCGCTCCGAATTGCATGCCCTGCTAGACGATGATGTTCTTGTAATCGTAATAAGAGCAGTGGCTTCGCGAAAAGCCGAGCTTAGTCGAGCGATAGAGCTGCAATGGATTTATAATGAATTTTCTCCCGGGAAAATAGAGAAAACAAACGAAAGTAGAGCAAAAAAAGTTAAAAGATAAAAGAGAAGGTAATAGAATCAGCCTGGCCAAGCGAAACGTCGCGCGTCAGAAAGAAAGTATAAGGAGAGCGATAAAAGCCAAGGTAGTACTTACTTCCGCGTTGTGGAATCTGTGCAGCTGAAAGCAGAAAAGAAAAATATAAATTAGTAGGAGAAGGGAAATGATATATAAGTCAAGGCGAGTCGTCGTCCGATCGCCGATCATCGATTGTGTACAATCGAGATTGAAATACAAATACACATTCAGAGCATAACATGTACAGTCATGGATAAGAGTCGAGTTACATACACGAAATCTCGACTCAAAACTACGCCAGTAACATTTCACTAGTAGGGTCTATACAGGAATGTGTCGTTTTTGTTTCCATGTATCCATATTCAACGTATAAATGTTGGTTAATTGTTATGTCATACTGTAGTATATAATAGTGTTACAAAATGGTTTTTCAAAATAAAGAAAACTCAAATAATTCCTACAAGTTCCATGGTGGGGCTAATCCTTGGAAACTGCGTCACAAAGTTAAATTCGCACCAAAGCGAGTTAAAATAATCACAATAATCATAATCTTCATAATAATAATAATAATAATAATAATAATAATAAGAGCATTAACAAAAAGAATGATAATAATGTTAAACATGACCGATATATGTTAAAATTGCGTATTTAAACCGTAAATTCGAGGGTGAGTTGGTGAAGTAATAGTAATGCTCGAAGGACGAGTAACCGGAAGAATTGGTCGACTTTCTTCTAAATCTGCGCTGCTGATTGTTTGACGTAGTAGTGACTTTCGGACAAAAGGATAATAATAATACATCGCTTCCGTCAATGTTAGCTCGCATTGCATGAATAAAGCCAGGCGTGCTCGTTAAAAGTGCCCCGGTGGCTGACTTTGTTCGGTAGTCGTAAAAAACGCTAGTTGCTTCCGGGCCCCGTTGGGGCATCGTGCCCCACTTAACAAAGATTGGGCCCCCTGGAGTAGCGCGAGGCTGGCGGTAAGCATCCCGAGCAAAAGGGATCCGCCGAGTTAGGAGAGAATCCAAATCGCGTGAGGCTCGATGTTAATGCGCCCCACTTGCTGGTGGGCCGGTCGCTCGTCGACGGCCATCACCACGGGGTTGTCAGTCGTTAACAGTGAGCTCGATTTACCACGGGCTTACCGATTATGGTCGACCGTTTACTCGAGGAGAGGAACAGCGAGGATGAAGGTGACGCTCGAGGTGACGGTGTGCGCTCTTTCAACATTTGCTTCTCTATTCTCCGTAGCTGCACAGCGCATAGGTTGTCCATCTCTCTTCTCCCTCCAACCCCTCCGCCATCTACCAATCACCCCGTTCCTCGTCGCTCTATCTCTTTTCGGTAAGCGCGTTCATTGTTTGTCCTGTGATTCGCCGACCGCCGCTCAGAAGTTGTGCCCATTGTAAACGGACGCTTTTTTAATTAATAACCAAAGCATTTTTTACATACTGATTCGACAAAGAGAGGGGGGAGAGGGAGATGGTGAGAGAGAGAGAGAGAGAGAGAGAGAGAGAGATAGATGTGAGAGAGAGAGAGAATAGTGTGTGTTTGTGTGTGTGTGTGTGAGAGAGAGAGAGATAGAGATAGAGGGGGATAGTGTGTGTTTGTGTTTGTGTTTGTGTGTGTGTGTGTGTGTGTGTGTGAGAGAGAGAGAGAGAGAGAGAGTGAATGAGCGAATGAGTGAGAGGGAGAGCGAAAGAGAGAGAGTGAGAGTGAGAGGAGGGAGGGAGGGCCAAAGAGCGGAGGTGTAAACACAAAGCAGTGGAGATGTAATGTAATGAAATATTCGAGGAATTTACAAAAAAATTCAATTTCCCGACGAATTCACGTAGTCCCAGCCACGTCTATACTGGAATTCATTGCCTTTACAGCTATAAAGATATACAGGAAATGTAGGAACATTCGAAGAAATAATTTTGTATCCCGGGCCACGTTAATATTTTTCCTCATCGACAATAAGCGGTCCGCGCCTCGGCTAAAGAAAAATTCCGGATATATGGGAGTACCGTAGCACGAGAACGTCCTATACCCCCCCCCCCTCCCCCCAAAACCAACAAATCGACCATTAATAACCAAGTATATCAACTTTTTTCTTCCGATATAAATTTGATACATCGGAATCCGATAGGCCGACCGACATTTCGCCAAGTTAAATATGCACCAGATTCTTCATTTAAAGCAGCCGTCGAACTCCCGATGCACCGCCACTTCCTCATTAATCGCGTTTTATTACCTTCCAATTAGCCATCAATCGACAATTGGTGAGCGTGTAATAATCATCCCTTGGCGATTCTTTTCTCGCCTTTCACGAAATATCAAAAAGCCAGGAAATGGAATTATCGGCTACCTCGGATAGCCGCGGATACGTATCTTATGCCAATCGAGCAAAAACGTGAGGAAGGAAGGGCCGAGCGATAAGCGATGGTGGCTGTGGCACGAGGCAGGAGGGTGGGCAAAGGAAGTACTTGGGACTATCGATAAGGAATAGCGCGACGACGAGTCCTTCGATATTCAGACTGGCCAATTAATGCACGCGGTGGAAAGCGACAGCCGATGGTCGATCGCGAGGCATGTAATGCGGGTGCGGGTTTGGGTTCGTCGACCCCTCGCCCTCTTCGATTTCAATAAAACGACGAGACCGCTGGACATATCGAAATCCGGGTCCTCTGTCCGCTAAAACAACAGGACACCTGCCATCCCGGTTGACAGTTTTTCAACATAACAAGTCGCGCTTAAGTGACGCATGACTGCCGCTGCTCGTTAGCCACCACTCGGCACACACACGCGCGCACAGTTCTATAACAAATTACACAACACTCGCGATTCTGTCTTGGTTGATCAGGACTCGGCTCCCCTCCCTCCCATGCCCTACCATTCTTCTTCCTTCAACGCAGTGATTTTAAAGAAAAAAAAAAAAAACGCACGAGAAGCGACCGTGTTAAGTGTCAATATGTCACCGAATCGCTTAGCCAATTGTATTCGCGAGTACAAAAGCTGATTGTCTTACTCGTCTATGCTGGACCGAGGATTGAGTACTGAATTATTCATCTTCCCTATCCATACAAACGCCATACGTTATAAAACTCGGGTCTGTAATTTAACAAACGGTTAACGCGTTCAATATTTTGTCTTACAGTGTTAGCTACTTTGTTAAAAATTGGCATTCTAATTATAATTGAATTTTACAATTTTTAACGAATGTGTTCTTTAACGATTACATTGGGAATTCTTTATTTCCGTTGTAAATTTTTCATTATTCACTTTAACGCTTTCAAGAGACATTTAACGCTTACAACATGCCATGCATATTACAAATCATTAACTCTGCAATTTTTCTTATAACTCGATCAATAATATTACTTAAGACTTAAGTCTTAATCGGCGTGGCATTGAATAGGAAAACGAATTTTTTGTAAACAATTTCTTAATGATCTTGAAAAACAAAGATAATGGACATTTCAATTGAATGCTTGTACGAAGAAAATCTTTTAAACAAAGCGAGGCTTAAAGCCTTAAGGCCTTATAAACTCTTAGGACCGATTTAAATAAAAAAATAAATCATGAAAACCATTAAAGATGTAAAATTGACATGAAAAGGTTATAGATGGAAAGTGAAAGATGCGAAATAGTTTTTCTGTGTGATTATACACAATCGCGTGTTACATTAAAAACATACGTCTAATCTCGAATGGAAATCATTGTTTAGTTTTTGTACTTTTTTTTTTTTTTTTTTTTTTTTTTACTTTACGATTAACTTTATTATTTTCAAGGCAATAAAATTATATGACGATAGCAATGACGTTAATGACTCACCGTGCAATTTCGTAGGCAAGAAAAATTTCACCCTAGCGTATCTATTTTTAATAACAGAATAATTTGGAAAAAACGCAATTGTATAATCCACGAAATATCACTATATGCGTATTTATTATATGTTATTAATTATTAATACATTTAGCAATTATTTCGATAAAGAAATTGTATGCAAGAAAACGTGCGTATCCCATTAATACTGAATATATATTAATACATTTACATTGCAGTACAGTCAGACGTAAATTTGAAATGATAACATATTTTTACGTTGAGAAAAATAGAATAGATAAGAAAATAAGAGAAGGTCCGGGGATATGAAATACGCGTTTATCAGGAGGTCAGTGCCGAGTAACGAAGCGTCCACCGAGGGAGGATATGTCGACGTCTCGTTTGCTTCTGTTTAGAATAACCCAAGAATGATTACATGGTATGCTGCCGAGGTCGTCACGTGCCCCGAATGACCTCTAAAGTAGACATCGGCATAGAGAGAGAGAGAGAGAGAGAGAGAGAGAGAGAGAGAGAGAGAGAGAGAGAGATAGAGATAGAGATAGAGATAGAGAGAGAGATAGAGAGAGAGAGATAGAGAGAGATAGATAGATAGATAGATAGATAGATAGATAGATAGATAGATAGATAGATAGATAGATAGATAGATAGATAGATAGATAGATAGATAGATAGATAGATAGATAGATAGATAGATAGATAGATAGATAGATAGATAGATAGATAGATAGATAGATAGATAGATAGATAGATAGATAGATAGATAGATAGATAGATAGATAGATAGATAGATAGATAGATAGATAGATAGATAGATAGATAGATAGATAGATAGATAGATAGATAGATAGATAGATAGATAGATAGATAGATAGATAGATAGATAGATAGATAGATAGATAGATAGATAGATAGATAGATAGATAGATAGATAGATAGATAGATAGATAGATAGATAGATAGATAGATAGATAGATAGATAGATAGATAGATAGATAGATAGATAGATAGATAGATAGATAGATAGATAGATAGATAGATAGATAGATAGATAGATAGATAGATAGATAGATAGATAGATAGATAGATAGATAGATAGATAGATAGATAGATAGAGAGTTAGAGATAGAGTGAGAGGGGGAGGGGAGGGGAGGGGAGGGGGATGGAGGCGACACGTTGATGCGGCTCTAACTGTCCCAAAGACGCCCCGTAATCGAAACACGATACGCCAATGTTATGCGAGGAGTTCTCCATCCATCGCTCGGAAAAGTCACTTACGCGCGTAAGGGTTCGCGAGGGCCATTTCCTAATTTTTTTCGCGTGCTCTCGTGATTTACGGCCAGCAATTTCCCTTTATTGCCTATCGGCCAACAGTCGGCAACGCATTGCCCCTTCTCTTTCGAGTAAAAGAAAAGCGAAAAGAAAGGAAGAAAATTACCGCGGCATTGAGACTAGAGGAGCGAAAGATAGGTAAAGAGTGAGAGGGCAGAGGGCAGAGGGTGAGAGAGTGAGAGAGATTAAAAGGGATTATGGAGGGGAAGGAGGAAGCGCGCGGGAGGGGGGGGGAGAGGGAGAGA
>NW_011948412.1:9116408-9117995 GCF_000503995.2 Ceratosolen solmsi marchali
CGATAAAAGGAGGAGGACTGATGGGAGAGCGGCGTGAGATAGAGTGAGACGTTGGGAGGGTGGGGGCATAGTTTGGTAGTTTGTTTCACGCACAGCAGTCGCAGAGATTTTAGAAATACGTACACGTGCAGGTGGAGTCGAATGCCCGCGTTTTCATTCATATTATTGTACAATTTTTTCTTCTACTTTCCTTAAATATGCGAACTTTTCCTTTACCACACTGCATTTCTCTCGAATGTATAGCGCCTTCTGTTGCCGCCCCACTATAATTCCCATTCAAATGGTCATTTAATAAAAAGTAGCTAAATCGAGATTTATAAGAATAAGAAACAAGAACAGAAAAAAAAAAAACAAAAATCAATTTAAATGTAACCTGAGATTGTATTATTAGGTGGAGATTTACGGTCTTGCGAATTATCGAATAATAAAGGGAATAAAAAGTGAAAGGCGACGTGTTGGGTGATTCTGAGAGTGCGTACCTCGAGGAAGGGTGTATGTGCAGCCGTTGCGATGTATTGGTGGTGTCGAAAACGAGAATTGCCCTCGTGTTATCGTATGCAAAATGCACGTTGTGTATGTATGAAAAGTCGAACGAATCGACTTTTTTCTCTTTTCTGTCCTCGTCGATTGTTGCTGCGGATGCTTATACACTTTCCAAGATTCTGAGTTTTTATGATATGGTATATTCATTACATACATGCTATGTAGGTTTAGGGGGGGGGGGAGATTTATAAGGGGGTACATTCTAAGCCAGATTTCGTTATATTTATAGGTGTGTATATATATATATATATATAAGGGCTTCTATCGGTAAAAGTGTCTTCTTATATTTTACATCTAACTATAACTACTGTATAGGCGCATATTTTTGTACGCTTTGCTGTTGGGAAGTAGTAACAGGGGCATAATTCGTACAAGATGCTCACGTTCAGTGATACTCGAGATGATGAACCTTAAAGCGACATACTATGGGTACGATTGTAAAAAATCTTTCAAATGCGTCTTTTAATCATCAGTGCGACTGACAAGAACGTTGGTGTTGCCGACACATTGAATTGCCGTGCGCTTGTGAGTAAAACACGCAAATGAACAGGATGGATTATTATATTATTATATTATTATGAATTGGCCATGCAACTACATTTTTATTAGCCCGGTGGCGTTTTATTGAGAACTTATCTCTTACAAAATCTACATTATATATTTATTCTGTTATCGGAACGACCGACCGACCGTATCCCATCCCGCTTTCCCTCTCTTTTTGCTTAAATATCTCTCATTAGAGTCTCAGCATTCTTTCTTACGTACGTATCATTGTTTTTGTTTATTGTTTTTGTTGTTGTTTTTTTTTTCAAATTCAAGTCACTGATCAGTCATCTTCGTGTCGTTATATATTTGAAGCATCGACACATTTATTGGGGTAAATATATTCTAGCTTGGAAGGATGTATTTCAAGCTCATCCAAAATCGACTCCAAATGACATATCGGAATGAGACAGAGAGATCGAGATAGAGATAGAGATAGAGATAAAGATAGAGAGAGAAAGAAATCTATATATATATATATATATATATATATATATATAT
>NW_011948412.1:9118085-9125585 GCF_000503995.2 Ceratosolen solmsi marchali
CGTGTGTGTGTGTGTGAGAGAGAGAGAGAGAGAGAGAGAGAGAGCGCAGACATTATTTTTGATGCTATGAGCTGCTACTGTAACTATTCGTATAACTTTTCAATTTTCTAAATCTTATCGAATATTTTATATAATTAAGTGCTGATCGACATTGGCATAAAATTTTTTGGACTAATATAGTCAATCGAACCAATACGATTAACAGTTATCTGGACACGCGTACATTCTATCCTCTTAGTCCTTTTTGTAAATTTAAAATTATCTTATATAAAATGCTTCCTGCGCTTTCTTATACCACATTGCCGGAGTTGTCGATTATAACCATCGCTCAATTTCAGCAGATAACGTATCGAAAACACAGAAATAGAATTAGTTTTTTATCTATTAACAATGAATACTAATGAATCTCGATTTGGGTGATTTTCTTTAAGGCGTTTAAAAATAATCGCGAATCTTCTTGAATCGGAAAGCACGAGTGATAAGGTAAAGGAGCGTTTGCGTTCTCCGCCTAGAAAAATTAAAGCAAGATGCATCCTTTATTTATAAGTGATTGAGAATATTTCTAATTCGATTAAGTTTTATTAGCCTGTCTAAAAGTAGTGCTAAATACTATCAATGACAATAAGCTTAATAAATGCAATAATAAAAAAGATAATTTTCATCTCGTGCCATTTGAAACTCTTCACATTTTCACCGAATATGCTGCTAATAATAAAATAAAACTAGAGTCTTTTAATTCTAATCGAATATTTGAAAATACCCTTTAGCGATTACGAATTGTTACCGATAAAAATAATAAATAAAGACGCTTAAAATAAATCTTCGTCGATTATATTGCTCCATACGTATCTAAATTTTGGAAGATACTTTGGATAATTTTCTCTTTCCATTTTTCTATATATTTGCTCTCCCTCTATCACTTTTCTCTTTCTCTCCCCCTCTCACTCCCTCTCCCCCTCTCACTCCCTCTCTCTCTCTCTCTCGCGCTCTCTCTCTCTCTCTCTCTCTCTCTCTGTCTTTACTTTTTTCCATCTCTATCTCGGCCTTTTTCGTACTCGCGTACGTCGACTAATCTTGCCGTTGCAGTGACATTGAACATTTATTTAGCGGTGTTGCGTTATCGTTACGTCAATATCAATAACGGCTGAGTAGCCTGAACGCTGAACCGTGACAATTCCGTTTAGTTAGTGTATATAAAACGGAAAGTCGAATCTCCGTCATGGAAGACTGGTTACACTCTAAAAACGTACAACCCCTTTTCTACGTCGCCCCAGAGGTTAGGTCGTATTCTGGAGTCGACGGCTCATGGATTGTATTTTCTTTATCTTTGTATTTTATTTCTCTTTTGGTTAAAAAGTCTTTCCTTGGTTATAGACTTGTTTAGGTAATGACAATGTATGGAAAGTAAAAATGCTTGAGGAATAAAAAGAGTTTGAGAGAGTGATATGTGAAAAACGAAGATACGTGATGAAAGGAATTGGCTGTGGTACGGAGTGAAGTATGCCTATACCAGAATACCACCCACTTCTGTTAATTTGGGACCTCTTTTTTATTAAGCACACAGGGCCAGGAAGCGCGATCCAGTCGTCTTACGAATATATTATAAAATTTTGTAGATTCGACGAAAAATTTGAAACGTTAACTTTTCTACACAATATTTAAAAAAATCCATAGCTGTCAATATAAATTGTTGAAATAATTTGAAATAAAAAAGCGAGGCTTGATTGTCATTTTTTTTTTCACTTATACCGTAATATCAGTAAATATTATAAAAATATGCAAGTTGTAATAAAAAAAATTCCTATCCACTTTTAAGGGGTTAAAGATTGTTTATTGATAGAAAAACAAAAAAACAAAAAACAAACAAAAAACAAAAAAAAAAAACAAAAGCCGTGATTCCATGCTCGGAGAAATGGTCATTGCGTACTTGATATTGAAGAAGTCCTGAATAAATATTATATTATCATTGTAAACATTATCATGCATCGAGAATCTGGAAAAATTATCATTTCTTAATTTTTTCAGATACGTAGCTTATCAATATTACAATTTCAATATACACGCATACACACACACACGCGCGCGCGCGTGTGTGAATGTATGCTTATCATGGTAATTATTATTAAAAAAAAAAAAAAAAAAAAAAAAAAAAAAAAAAAAAAAAAAAAAAAATATATATATATATATACGTATACTCGCTAATACAGGATTTATATCGATTTTTCAATCTTCTGTTTCGAATTTAGAGTGTGTCTACGCAGTAGCAAGACGACTTGGAATTAGCTTGCGTTTATTATTTAATGCAGAAAAAATCTATCTTGATAAAATGGACTTTGCCGAGAAACGCAATATCAATGAGATTGTCACAATATGAATTTTACAACTTTGATTTTTTACGCTGTTTGATGTAATGCTGATCGATGGATAAAATTTGAGCACAACCGAGATAATTTTTCCTCGTCATAAAGACTGTTCGTTTTAAATAAAGCATTTAACCGTATTTCGATACAATTAATTTATTACTTTAGTGTATATCTTAAATTCTCAGATTCAGTCAGCTATTTGAAATGAATAATTTGTATGTTAACGTATAGTCAGCATTATTATATAAATTTATTAAATCGTTGACATTATTGTACGTAAATTTACTTTGTCAAATGAAAGTTGTTGTTGTTGAAAAAGGTGATTTTCCATGTATTTGTGTCTGCGTCGTCAACTTGCGTCATTAGAATCTGCCGCCATTATAGTACGAAGGTAGAGATATATGAGATTCAATTAAAATTGATATTTTAATTTGAAAAAGAAAAGCATTATTATTAGTATTGCGATGAAAGTTCATTTCCTCTTAACAAGGAATCTGACTTTTAACCTAAAATTTTGCAGCACGGTGATGTAAATGAGACTAAGTAAACATTTTGTTTGTTTGTTTGTTTTTTTTTTTATAAGATCCCGATTAGTTTAATGTCCGTTGAGCTGACTATACGGTTGCTAAAAGAAATGTAAGTAACTATTTAAAAAAAAAAAAAAAAAAAAAAAACCCAACGGAATTTCATATATAAATACAATTTAATAATATGGCAAATTGTTAGTGGTCAAGGCATTATCAGCAAAATTTTTTTAACCGGATTAAATTAAATTTTTTATTTTACGTTATTTTTAAATAAGATTGCCGTAGTTTAATGAAAACACGATTAGCGAGTCGAGCAGCTTCTCAATAAAATGCCTCCGTATAGATGTGTCGTTTGTTTGCGTTTGTACATATTAATAATTTGTATCGATTGTCTTTCATGTCATTTTGCCTGTTTATATGTATCTCTCGATAGTTGGTTTCTAGCTTAAATACGTTTAATGAAGCAATAACAAAGTACAATGCATGTAAATATAAATAGAAGAGACCAAAATGTTTATATAGAATTAATTATAATACGTCTTATACAAGAACAGCGAGCGTGCAAGGATTATTCATGTATGTAATTTGCTTGTACAAATGGCTTATCTTTCGAGCTAATAACTTAAGATCTTTCAAAAATATTTTCCTTTCATAACTGTAATTGTAAGTGCATGTTGTACAATGATGGAGCGCATGGTTGAAGCCAAACTCAAAAAAAGAAACCAATCTTTTTGGCCAATACGTTCAAAGTGCATGGTGAGGTAAATTAAATTTACAGCGGCATCGCGCGAAATTGCCTGGATCTGTTTCTCGGGAATTTTCATGACTATAATTGTCAATAATCCGATCACTCGTCGAACAACAGCCAAAGAGACTCACTGCTCGCATAAGCCGCCCTCTAATGAAATACCAAGCGAAATTTTCGCATTATACGTCATTATTGATACGTGGCTCTAATCGCGTATGCTTAATTTAATGGGCAAACAATAGTTTCCAATCGTTACAAAATTTCGATTGACGTGCTTCATAAAGTCACAGAGATAAAGGAAAAAGTACGATCGTTATTGACAGTGCTATTAGATAGTATCGATAAATTGTTTGCACATCCTGTTGCAAATGCACATAAAGTAATGCATTTAAAACATTGAAATCGACTTGTCGGCTCAATAATTAGCAGTTTGCGTTAGTAATTTCAGCGTCTTGACAAATTCACGACGACGCAACAGCAATTTCGAATGGATTAATTCAATTTAGTTGAAAAAGTTCCGATAAAATGTATACATTGAAGCTTTAGCTTGTGGAGCTACGGGATCGTCGCGTGCGTCGAGTCAAGATGAACTGCGATTGAGGCCTACAATCGCAAAGCATCGAAACTACCGACAAACGACGATCTACTCCTACACGAAATAATGAAAGTGAAAGAGATAGATAAATAGGTAGATAGATAGATAGATAGATAGATAGATAGAGAGAGAAAGGTGAGAGAAAGGAGAGAGAAAGGAGAGAGAAAGGAGAGAGAGAGAGAGAGAGAGAGAGAGAGAGAAAGAGAGAGAGTTTCTTGGTTTCTCGACGCTTCACAGCGTACGTCTATGTTGCGTCAGAACACTCTTGCAGAAATCAATCGTAATGCCTTGGCGAGATTTAAAATCCATTCGAAATCGATGCCTTTCGCTCCTGTTGTTTTATAACGCCCTCTGGCACTTTCTGCTCTCGGTCTCGCACTTATCGAATACTTATCGAAAAATAAAACATTAGCCATCGACATGTTACGGTCATTGCAAACTAGTAGTAAAAGAAAAAACTGATAATAATACAGTAAAAGAGAAAGTATTCTCTCGCGATCGGGTGTGAAAATTCGAACGAGCCTTATCCTACCGATGTCTCAGTAGCTTTAAACACTGACGAATGAAAACGTCAAAGCGGTGTTCGAGCCCACCTCCGACGAGCACAAGTGGAGCACCGCGAGTATCCGCGAATAATAAAATTCGCAAACAAAACTCGCGAGAAAAAGAATCTGCCTGCCGATAATAAGATTCTGCGTCGTGGGCACAAAAGGAGCGCGGCTCATCGAACGCGGAGCCCTTTAGTCGCGACGCACTCGAGCCGTGCGGCTATCGGCGCGTGAAAATAATAAATTGCGCTCCGAGTGCAAATTAGCTAAAGAGAATTTCAATGCGCGTAACGAGGACCCTCGCGAGGGTACACCCGCACTCGATTCCAAGGATCGCGCACAATGGGCGCCTTTCTTCTTTATCTCCGAGTGCCAGCGAGATAATGACGAGTGCGCGAAAGGACGTTATTTAAAACTTACGTTCTTTGGTTGCGCCACTCGATCCTGCCGAGTTTCCTAATAAGCCGACGGCAAAGAAGATCGGGTATAAGCGTCGAGCGTCGCGCACATTTTTCAACGCCGGTCGTACCACCGCCGAGGACTCTGCCGGGGGTTTTTCGAGCTGCGAGCTCGACCAACGCGCGCTTTTACACAAAAAAAAAAACAAATAAAAAACAGCTGATGAGGTGCGGGCCAGCGTATAATAAAGCTGAGTTGAGTTACGTGAGGAGCTGTAAGGGAGTAATCGAGTGAAAATTATAAACTGGCAGGTATGGTCGATGTGTATGGTGATTACGGTTCAAATGACAATCTACAATACAAAGTATGTGTAGTCAATAATATTAAAATTCGTATTAACAAAGGTTTGGGTTTATAATTAATAAGAAATCATGGAAGTCGGTATTTATGTCAATTTGTGTCAATAATGCACGTGTTCATTATTTCATCCTTCAGTCAATCAAACAATTAACAATAAGATTTAGAATGAAACTAAAGAGAAGAGAAGAGAAGAGAGAGAGAGAGAGAGAGAGAGAAGATAAATAAATAAATAAATAAAAGTTAAAAATATGTAATGAACTGAAGAAAACGGAGCCGTGTATCGGTACATACATATATACAGATATATTTCCTTACAGATACGCACACGCATACATTTGTGTGTGCGTGAGTGCGTATATATATATATATATATATATATATACGCACACACGCACACACATACATATATTTGTATATATATGTACACACAAAGAATATTGTATGCAAAGGCAAGTTTAAATCGGCAAGAGTATACAAGTACAAAAGGTCGGGTTCTGGTTCAAGTAATATACACGTTATATCTCGTTATTACAACAATATTATTGGTAGTATAGGTTGGAATTATAACGAACACCGAAACTGAGAGACTCACAAGCAGGAAGAGGAGGGTGTTTTCCTTCTTTTAGAGTTGACTGATCGCACGTTAACATTGCGCATCTGGCAGTCTGCAATGCAAAACATAATTGGGAGGGTCAACAACCGGCGGTCTTCTCTCAACAGACATTTTCACCAAAAGTCCATTATTTTGGTCACTCCTCCTCACTCATGGGTAAATATAGATTTTTTCGTTGCTCATGGTCAACACATTGTTGCTGTCCTCTTACATATGTTTTCTCTTTCGTCATTTGCGTTCTACTTATCTGTGCTGCACTTTTCAGTTAGAGGGAGCTTCGCTTACATTAATTGCTATGGCAAGTTTGTAAAAAGTTTGCCAAGGAAGAAATATGCGTACTCTCGTTCAATTTTCTCGCGTATAATGAAGCGCTCACTCGAGTTTTATATTATGCCGTTTAAGCTTTATGAGAGTACACATATGACATCGTTTTAAGACTCAAGGAAGCAAATCTATTTCACAGCCATATGGTGAACAAGATATAGCCGTCATCAATTTTCAAGATGATGTTTATGTCATTGCACTGATAAGTTTAAGACTATATCCCGTTCAAGTGAGTGCGCTGAGCTTGAAGTGCCAGGTAATTTTAATATGACAACTCGTATTAACAATTCAAGCTGAGCCAAATGTAACTGATGAGAAATTAATAGAAAAAAAAAAAAAAAAAAAAAACACATTTACAAATGAAAATTTGTACACTGCACTACACTTACGAAAATAAGAATCAAAAAACAAAAAACAAAAAACAAACGAACAAAGGACAAAAAAAAACACAAACAAAATAATCAATAATAACAATAGTAGTAACAGTAATAGTAATAGTAATGATAATAGTAACAGTAACAGTAATAATAATAATAATAATAATAATAATAATAATAATAATAATAATAATAATAATAATAATACTGAGATGGGAGAATAACCAACAACAATATCGTGATCTAGGATAAATTAAATAAGGGAGATTCTGCAATCCCTCGCATCACCTCTCTCTTTCTGTCTCATTCTCTCTTTCGCTCTTTTTCTCCTTTAGCAGGTTTCCAACTACGAATAGAATCCACTCTAAATTCGAAATAAAATTAATTAAAAAGGATCGTGTTGCGAGGCAATTTTAATGACAAGACGGCAATCACCGCTCCTGTCACTTATTCTCTTTTATTGCTTCTTTTCTTTGTTGGTCCAAGAGTTTGGGATTATTTATCCATTGAGTATGGATCATTTGGGACTTGTATGTTACGTGTCGCACTCTACTTCAATTAGCATATCGATTAGACGTAATTGCAATGAATGAGTACTATCTTCCAATATAAATAAATAATTGTATGCACTTGGTCTATCAGAGAG
>NW_011948412.1:9126742-9131948 GCF_000503995.2 Ceratosolen solmsi marchali
GTTCAGCATTTCGCGGACGTATATCGAAGCGTCAGTTTACGGAAAGACACTTCAAAAGTGTAACGTTTATGACGTGCCACGGAGTAGACGCGGGATGGGGGATCGCGAGGACGAAGAAACGAGAAGCGCTGTTGCGGCCTTTGATCGGAGAAATTAAATCCCGAAGTCGACAGTCGACGATGCCACCAGTTTTCTATTGGCCGTCTCTCGCCTTCTCCCTGTTCTTTCCTTTTTCTCGATTTCCGCTACTGCCAGCATCTGTCTCGCTTTCTCTCTCCTCTCTCTCTCTCTCTCTCTCTCTCTCTCTCTCTTTGTCAAAGTTGGAGAAACGGTTCATTAACCTGTCTACCGCATTTATTGGTGGGCTCTTGAGTGGCCAGTAAAATGGAAAGCGCATCTCTTCTCCCTAGCTTCGCCCCCTCCCCCCCCCTCCCCTAGCCCCCTCAATAACACATTACAATATAACACATTACAATATCAAATCGATTGTGATTCGAATACATTGGCTTAATTCTTTCGGCTCGGCCGGGCTTGCCGAAGAAAAAAGCTCGCATTGATTGACTACTTTGTGTCTCGAGGCTAGCAGCGTGTGACCATTGTTATGAATATGCGAGGGACGTTTCTCGTAATCTCGGATTCATTCCTCCGGTGCCATAAAATTGCGTCGACGCTCCTCCCTCCCGATCACCTTCCCCCAATAAACGGATGCTCTGCCCGTGTCGCGTCGACGGGAATCTATCGCGGCGAGCCACTTCTCCACGTACTCCTCGAGGACTGTCCGTCCAGCAGAAGCTATCACCGAGCGCTTTCGATCAAAATCCAAAATAGAGCAGCATTAAAAATAGGCTATCCGCTGCTCTTGCGCGGGCTGCACTCGAAATAATAATCCATTGGCGGAGGGGGGGGGGTGGAGGTGGAGGTGGAGGTGGAGGTGGAGGTGGAGGTGGAGGTGGAGGTGGAGGTGGAGGTGGAGGTGGAGGTGGAGGTGGAGGTGGAGGTGGAGGTGGAGGTGGAGGTGGAGGTGGAGGTGGAGGTGGAGGTGGAGGTGGAGGTGGAGGTGGAGGTGGAGGTGGAGGTGGAGGTGGAGGTGGAGGTGGAGGTGGAGGTGGAGGTGGAGGTGGAGGTGGAGGTGGAGGTGGAGGTGGAGGTGGAGGTGGAGGTGGAGGTGGAGGTGGAGGTGGAGGTGGAGGTGGAGGTGGAGGTGGAGGTGGAGGTGGAGGTGGAGGTGGAGGATCGGCACGAAGGAAGGGCCGGTAGTATCGATGTGTTCCCGTACTGTGCCGCGTCACTTTGTTCCTTTTCGTGCAGACTCCGGGCTTTTTGCGCCCCACGTACACATTCGAAATATTCCGCTGCCAATGCCCATAATAGTTAATTTTTTATCGATCGACCGTAGATGGGAGAGCGAAATTACGGGAAATAAAAGAGCGGGGGCGGAAGGGGTTGGGTGGAAGGCGAAGAAAAAATGCGGAGCTCCAGAGCTAAAGCTTATAATATATGCTCGTAAGGGTGTGTGGGACGGTGTAGGGGGTGGGATTGGGGTAGGGGGAGGAGGTATCGCGGGACCACTCGGAGGCTGGCGCTTAGCGCTGTACCGCTCGGGTGGACCGTTCGATTTTGTCCAAATATGACGGGCTCGAGGTCGGGGTGTTTTAGCTGGAGAAGTTCGCTCTTGGAATATTGGAAAATGCCAGGCCCGAGAGCGGAGGAGAGAATCGCAAGCTCGATATGCATATAAACACAATACCTTTTCATCCTCCTCTCCCCGTGGACCCTACCACTCTTTCACTCTACGCTAACCGAAGGCGCAATACGCCATATCTCTCCGGTTACGTGTATATTTTATATATTCACTGCTGTGCTGCGAGAGGCGGGAGAAGGCCAGAGAAACGGATTGTGCGTACACGAGCGCACGTGCGAAAGCAAGAGAGAAAACCATTCCGCGCGACGCTCCAAGCTAATCCGAGTTCCTCGTTCTCCGTTCTCCTTCTCCATTTGCTACCACATCAACGTTGCCACGGTATTCCGTCCTTTATTATTCAGACGGCAATGCTTGGCCCAGCCGAGCATTTGTTTACGTCGAATGCCGCACGGACGTTGTACGTAGCTTTTAGTAATGACTCGTGGTCGCGGGGCTGAGATTGCGTTTTTCGGTTGCAGTAAAGCCCAAAGTCGATTAATGAACAATCACCGACAAACTGGACGGCGCTTTCTTTCTTTCCGACAAGTCACATCGTGCTTTATCGAATGGCCTTTGACGAGAAAATTCTCTTCCTCCTTTGCGTGCACACCCACGTTGCAGTACCATCATAAGCTTTTTTCCTCTTTTTTTTTTGCATTCGAAGATAGCGAGTTTGCCTATCCTTTTTAGTCTGCCCTTCCCCCCCCCCTCCCGTTTTTTTGTTCATTTCGATTATATTATTGATGTATGTGCCGTGTTACTGTGCACCTGAACTTGCCGTTATTTCAGACGGAAGTATTTGATCGAGACATCGCTAGTGGACGGGCGAGTTTTCAAAGAAATATTTGAGCATTCGTAAGTAATTAGTCCAGGTGGAGCTGCCACTGCAATTTGACGAGATCGTCGACGGCAAATTGTCAATTTGAGCATCAATGCCAATACTATCATTTATAATTTTGCGTCCGCTGGCAAAGGTTCGATAAATTCTATTTCTCATCATATCGTTTTCTCATTTTGCGTCCGGGGATAAAAACTTGAAATAAAAAAAAAATGGAAAACTTAGTGTAACTAAACGTCGAAGGATTGATGAGCAGCTAATTACGAGAAAAAATGCACTGGGCTGTCCGAAATCCGTAAAAAGATATTTACTTTATCTTAACCTTCGATATTAGATAAATAGCTCTGTAACTATAAGAGAAATCTTTTAATTTTTTTTTTTTAGCACATGACGATTGCCCATTTTTCAGAAAATATTCATCAACGCTTATGAAGTCTATGATATTCTCTTACATAGATAATATAATTGGTAGAAAATTTATCATTTCAAATTAAAATTAATCTTAGGTTAATAAAAGATAAAACTTTTCCTCTTAGATGACTCGGTTCGCGTCATGATTTTGTCTTTTTACAATATTTAGTCGTTTTAAATGAATAAGTTGAAAGCGCGTAGAGGAAATGACGGTTAATAGACACACTTCGATTTAGTTAAAAACTTGGTTACAATAAATTTATAGATAATCCTCAAATTGCGTTTACGTAATAGGCAAAGTCTGCTTTTCTGAGTCCGTAGGATTTTGATAAAGACGAATCGTTAGGTAGATGGAGGAGGGATAAAGAGAGAGAGAGAGAGAGAGAGAGAGAGAGAGAGAGTAAGTGACACAGTTTATGTCGATTTGAGAGGGTGTGTAGGTAGTGTTGGCATGGCGCGGGGGGTGAGAGGTAATTAATATATGCATAGAAAGGCACGTTATATCAGCGTAGGTACGGAGAGAGGATCCGGGGTAGGGGGTAGAATCGAGGACAAGCCGTCAGCGTCGCTATTCCTTTAACTTCCGTCGGCTGCACAAGTTGACGTCATTGTAGTCGTAGTCGTCGTCGTCGTCGTCGTAGTCGTCGTCGTAGTCGTCGTCGGTCGTCGTCGTCGTAGTCGTAGTCGTTGTAGTCTTAGTCGTCGTAGTCGTCGTTGTCGTCGTCGTCGTAGTCGTCGTTGTCGTCGTCGTCGTTGTCGTCGTCGTCGTCGTCGTCGTGTCGTCGTTATCGTAGTCATCGTCGTCGTCGTCGTCGTCGTCATCGGCGTCGGTCTCTCGACTTCTGCCTACGTATGCATGTGCGCCGTCTCCGCCTTGTGCCCCTATCCACTCTTCCTGTTCCCTATTCCCTGGCCCTATGTCGCATCGCTACCGAAACTGGGCAGGCGAGCTTACGCGAAGAAGATCCAAGTTTCATCTGGTTTGCAAGTTTGATCGTGCGAAGCTCTCCCGCTAGGATACCCATAAAGGACTTGCGGATTTAACCGCTATCAAGTGTACGTGCTCGCGAAAAGTGCCTCTTATACGTCGCTTTCACCCATCCCCTCAGTCCTTTCTGTCCCCGAAACTTGCCATCCGCCATCCGCTTTTGCATTCACTATTATTGTTTCGACTGGGAGTGTTTTTGCATTACGTTGAGATATATTTTTCTGGCTGCGTATCGACGATGTGACTTAAATCGACAGGGCGAAACCGCGGCTCCGCTTAAGTGACGTTATCTCGAAGATTGATAGGGAGCGTCGAGGCCTAGGAGGTGCGTAATCAGCTTTGCGAATTTACGCTAATCAAGTTTGGTATTGGGTGACGATACGTCGTGTCCGCAATCAAAATCAGGTCCCGTGCTATATTACATTAAGCTATGCAAACTATGCAGGTCTGAAAACTCGAGCGAGAGATACTTCACTTCGTAATCCGCATTCGTTATTTAAATAGTTGTAGTGAAAAATATTTATGAGCGCCCAGCTAATTTTACCCCTCGGGGAATAAAAGGCCGTGCTAGCGCTAACGCGTATTATAAACACTCGAGCGATCTATTAAACTTGAAGTGCTTCCTTATAAAATATAGAATTTGTATAAATAAACTGGATAGTTCACGATGCCTCCGATATTGCGCGCGTAGAGTTGAAGGGAGAGGGAAAGTGGGGCATATTGCATTATTGAAATAATCTCCTCATTGGGAGGAAGTGTAAAAAAAAAACTAGTTTATCCCTATCCACAGATATTCTCGGACTCTTAGAAACGAACACGCGTAGTAACTAACGCTGGATAAAATAAGAGGAGTGAAAGGGAAAAAAAGAAAGAGGAGAAGCAAAAGCAGAATGGGAGACGAGACGATGGAGGGGGGTAGGAGGAGGAGTAAGAGAAGGAGGAGTAAGAGGAGGAGGAGGAGGTGGAGTAAGAGGAGTAAGAGGATGAGGAGGAGGAGGTGGAGGAGGTGGAGGAGGAGGAGTAATAGGAGAAGGAGGAGGAGGTGGAGATGTAGGCAGAGCTACCGTGGCACGCGCCGATACAGGAAAAATGTATAAATTTTATTAATTGAGCCTTTATTAATTCCCCCATAACGATTCCCCGGGGAATTGGTTGGAAGCTGCGGCTGCTCGAGCTTGGCGATATATAGAGGTTACCAATGAACGGTGAGGGAGAGAGTGGGAGAGAGGAAGCGGCGGGGGGTGGGCGTGTGGGTGAGTGGGTGGGGTTATGTCGGCGGCGGTGGTGA
>NW_011948412.1:9131958-9136471 GCF_000503995.2 Ceratosolen solmsi marchali
GGGGGGGGGGGGGGGGGGGGGGTTGGGGGGGGGGGGGGGGGGGGGGGGGGGGGGGGGGCTGTAACCGACTCGCACAAGACCAGATCGCATTTCCGCGTTCGCTCTTATTTCATCTTTATGAAACCGTGTCCATACGCTCGGAGTTGCTGCGGTCGCTCGCAAACCTTTACTTTCCTTGTCGACGCCATCCGCGCCGATACTATTTTTATTAATCATTCGTTTATCCCACTGCAATATCGCTTCCTTTGCCCCCTGCGCCCCGTAAATCCTATCGCGACTCCTCCGGCTTATGCAGTTGCCTTTACACATGAATTTAGTGCCCCGGCATTAGGATGATGAGCAATTCGGAAAGTTGTTCTATAAGGGAAAGCCCATAAGTCACTTAACGGTCTTGCACTCCAGAGACGAAAACTTAGGTTATGTTTCGGTTAAGCACGGAACCATATCATGACTTACAGTATAAAAAGATGGTCGTCAGGTTCATCGAGTAATAAAGTTGTGATCTAACGATGTGTGCGCTATTAATTTCATCAATTACATTAACGAAACGAATCCGCATAATAGAGATTGATAAACGAAACGATCTTTTAAGACGTTTACTATGCGAATTTAACTGCAAATCAATCAAAAATATCTCTCAATCTTTCGTATTCGCTTGTAAAAACAGTCTTGTTTATTTCTGTAAAATAAGTAGGCAAAATCGTTTGAGAGCTATTTAAAGTTTCATCGAGTTACTCGACACTCGTTCCAATGAGCACATTGCCACGGAATTTGGAGGTACGTGCGATCCTGGGAATAAAAGGATAGAGTTTACACTGGGCCTGGATTAGTTCATGGTGTAATGAATTCATTGGAAAGCGCACGCGACTTATTGGCCGTGTTATATCGCATAATTTTACGATGTTCGACTTAGCGCTAGTATTTTTTGATTTACCAATATATATATATATATATATATATATATATATATATATATACACACACACACACACACACACACATATATAGAGCAGTGTTTATAAAATAGCATAGAATCTGCAAGGCCGATTGTTAGCCGAGTCCTCGTCCCTTCTTCACAAGTTTTTCCTTTATACCTATTTAGAACTGTGCCAATCACCAAGCACAATAAATGACATGTCATTTATGATTCGAGCCAGCCTTCGCTCGATTCTCGTTAAAATAATACTTAATTATGATTCCGGAGGCGATTGCGTCTGTGTATGTAGGTGGCAGAGGCGAAAAGTACGGCGGATGCGGTGCAATGCTCGGGGCGAAAAAGTTGTAGGAAAAAGTAGGTGGGAGGAAAGCGCGGCAAGTTGAGAATGACGGAGCAAGATTGAAAGGAACTTCCGAGTAGCGTGTACGGTTTGCGTTCTCTAGCACAAATTTTTTCATCGCTCGCACACTGCGAGCCTGGTTATCAAAAATTCCAAATTCAACAACAGCAAACTATATAGGGTGAGACGGGAGAGAGGAGACATTGAGGGCACTCCTCCATCGGATGATTCTCGTAACATCAATTTTCCCGGGGAATCACCGGGAAAAAATTTAATTATAGAAAAGTTTTGGCATTCCGTCAGTTCAGTTTAGCCACTGCATCGTCGAGTGATGCTGCCCTTTTCGACCCCCCCCCTCGTCGGATAGACGTTGCCGGCGCATTTCACTGTCCGTCTCTTTTCCGCGGCACGGCGGCTCACTTCGGTCGCGTATCTGTGGTTTATTTGAGCCAGACATAACTTCAGCCCCTGGAACTCGCGAGCCAGCGAACGATCGCTGATCATTTTTTTGCAAAGGGTTATGCAATATTTTATTAATAATACAATATACACCCGAAGAATACTATCGAACGATCATCACAGCGCTTCTCCCCCACTCCCCCGCACTCACTCACTCACTCTCTCTTACTCGTTCGCCGTTTCGCTAGCCTGTTTTTCCCTCCACTTTTTCCTTTTTCCAAGCATACGAACGCCCACCAAGTTTATTATTAGTTATCTTGTAGATTTTTTTCTAATAACGTAAAACGAGTGCACTCACACCGAAGCCGCGAAAGTCCATGATGCTCAATTTCCCTCACGATACAGTTTCTCTATCTTTTTTCAGCTGCGTTCCTGACACGCTTATTATGTCGTTTTTCAGGGCGCACGTCGTTACTACTGATGCGAAAAAAGGTAGTTGCTCGTTAAACGATATAAGTTGCGTGCGAGAATTTTTGTTCCATGAAAAATTATTTTTCAATATTTCCTATAAATGAGGCTGGTATTATGTTGGAGGAGTACAAGAAGGCGAAAACGGACTCCATACATACTTGTGAACGAGCGATGTCGCTTTATAATTCGAAGGTTTGGGGGGGGGGGGGGGAGAAAAAAAGAAAAAAATTAACCAAAAATCTACGTCAAAGTCTATAGCCGCCACCAATCGTGGTAGAGCGAGAATTTGATTAAATGCACGTTATGAATTATCGATGTGAGCGTCGGATTTTTTTAAATATTTTTGACTGCATTTCCTAAATTTTTCAGTCCTATGTAAATGAATTCGCTCCTCGATGGTACTTGAGTAAGAGGCAGAAACTAGTCAAGCATATAGGTATAGAGACAAGGGACGAGGCAGCTTACGAGCGAGCGACTGAGCGAACGAATGGACGAGCGAACGAACGAGCGAACGAGCGAATGAACGAGCGAATGAACGAGCGTACGAGCGAGCGGACGAACGAACGAGCGAGTGAACGAACAAGCGAACGAGTGAGCCAACGAGCGAGTGTACGAACAAGCGAACGAGTGAGCCAACGAGCGAGTGTACGAACAAGCGAACGAGTGAGCCAACGAGCGAGTGTACGAACAAGCGAACGAGTGAGCCAACGAGCGAGCGAACGAAGGGTCAAAGAGCTTAAATGAAAAAGAAGGAAAAAAAGGTAAAGCTCCCAACGGCGAGTGTGATCGATATACGTACGTGCATACACTGCCCCGGGGATATATGTATTCAGCGCGAGGCGAGCGAATATTCGCTCCTCGGTCGGTCGCTGCGTATATCCCTAAGTGTAATACTCTGCCAATGATGAGGTAGGTTGAAAATTTGTTTCGGAATATTTTTCGAGACTCCATTGATCAAATATTCTCTTAGATATTCGCCAGGGCCGCGTGCTGAATAAATAATAAGCCAGACATTTTTAATAATAACTACACTCGTATATCTCGTCGGGCGTAGCGATGGGAGAAGGAAAATCTCGTAGCGCCTCGGTACTTAATGCACAATCGCAACGCTTGTTTTTCCGCGATTATTTATATAGCGGATTTTTGGGTGAGAAGGTAGAAGCTACGTGTCAAAACGAAAGACAATAAAAGCAATGAGGAAGCGAGGAGGACCGATCGGCCCCGCCGAGCAAATCAATTGGAATTGGAAAGGACAACAGTGGCTTTAAATCGCTTAGCATTTGGCAGTGGCAATTTTAATTAGTGGACTCTACCTTATAAGTTTTTAATTAAGACGCGCGCCGGGAGCAGATGGTATTAGTGTTTACCGTATGCAAAGTGCAACATTATTTTTTCCTTTTGCGGGGAGAGTCGCGCACGGCCGCAGTCGCGGGAGGGTATTATTATTGAAAACTAGAAACTATAAAGCGGAATCCTGATCGAGTGCACCTCGCGAGCGTTCGCGATTGAGGGAGCGAGGGACGAGGGGAGAGAGGGCAAGGAAAAAGATAGAGGGGAAAATACGAAAGAGGGATAGAGCGAGAGAGAAAAAGAAAGGGCGCCCGTGTACAAGGGATGAAAAAAGAAAGGGAGAGAGAGAAAGGTGGGAGGAAGGAGACTCGGGTATATAGTTATAGCGCCAAGGCGGAAAGCGCGTGGAAGAGTAGCAAAGAGAGAGAGAGAGAGAGAGAGAGAGAGAGAGAGAGATGTAAAAGATTGGTGGTCTCTCCCTCGGCGACCGCCCTCCACATCCAGCCGCGAACTGAGGACAAAAATCAATATGAACGTGTAGCCATTTCTCTTTAATCTGCCGCGTGCACTGACTGTGAGCCGAACGAGCTATAGCCCCGCGCGCGTCCACACAAAGGCGCTCGACGGGACGAGTCTGAGAACCGCAGCAATTGGAAGGAAGTCCGAGTCTGGATCGCGATTAGTCAGATTACGAGATACTCTTTGCGCATCTCATCGGCCGTCGATTCGTCGAGCCCTCCGTTCACCCATCTGTTACCCTAGCAGCCCCGGCCGATCGAGAGGAATTATCGGCCCGCGAAAAACGCCCGAAAAAGTTGGAATCGAGCATGGCGCGCCGCTACATGCGCCGGGAACCCGCGTCAAATCATCGATGGAGATCCATTTAAAAATTGAAATTAAGCTCCTCGTGCTCTTATCCCAGTTGCAATGTTCGGCGACGAAGCTTTAGTCGGAGGCGCGCGCGCGCCGCCACCGCCGCAGCCGACATCGTCACCGCCACTGCCACCGCCACCGCCACCGCCACCTCCACCGCCACCTCCACCGCCACCGCCACCGCCACCGCCACCGCCACCGCC
>NW_011948412.1:9137152-9167113 GCF_000503995.2 Ceratosolen solmsi marchali
AGCTTTAGCCGGGGGCGCGCGCGCGCCGCCACCGCCGCAGCCGACATCGTCACCGCCACTGCCACCGCCACCGCCACCGCCACCTCCACCGCCACCTCCACCGCCACCGCCACCGCCACCGCCACCGCCACCGCCACCGCCACCGCCACCGCCACCGCCACCGCCACCGCCACCGCCACCGCCACCGCCACCGCCACCGCCACCGCCACCGCCACCGCCACCGCCACCGCCACCGCCACCGCCACCGCCACCGCCACCGCCACCGCCACCGCCACCGCCACCGCCACCGCCACCGCCACCGCCACCGCCACCGCCACCGCCACCGCCACCGCCACCGCCACCGCCACCGCCACCGCCACCGCCACCGCCACCGCCACCGCCACCGCCACCGCCACCGCCACCGCCACCGCCACCGCCACCGCCACCGCCACCGCCACCGCCACCGCCACCGCCACCGCCACCGCCACCGCCACCGCCACCGCCACCGCCACCGCCACCGCCACCGCCACCGCCACCGCCACCGCCACCGCCACCGCCACCGCCACCGCCACCGCCACCGCCACCGCCACCGCCACCGCCACCGCCACCGCCACCGCCACCGCCACCGCCACCGCCACCGCCACCGCCACCGCCACCGCCACCGCCACCGCCACCGCCACCGCCACCGCCACCGCCACCGCCACCGCCACCGCCACCGCCGCCGTCACCGTCACCGTCACCGTCGCCGCCACCGCCACAGCTACATATAGATTATTGATTAGGCAATAACTCAAGGACTAGTTGGGGATGAATATTACTGGAGCTCGGCCCCGACGCTACGACGCACCAGCTATGCTAATTACAGCTCCGGTCGCGGTAGAAAAAAGCACCGAGAGCCGCCCGCCAAGCGAGTCGGGTAAGGCGCGGACATAAGTTCCGTGTATTTGTTCTGGCGCCGCTTCTCCAACTCCCAGCTGGGTATCCCACGTTTACGTCAATTACAACTTGCCGCGCGAGGGCCGCCGGTTACCTTTTCTATAACCATTTCTCACGAATGGCGTTCGTATTTGCTTGTCGGGTATTTATTATCGGACATTTATCGGATTAGGCCGCGAGCCTTAACGGATTTAATGAAGAATTACCAACAAGTCCGTGTGATATGCCACTTTCAATTACATGTAATTAAAAGTCATCGATGAAATAGCGCGCTGCTACTTGACTATATTGACTTTCCATGCTTCGTACGGCAGCCACATGTGCTACGATAAAAACTTTCAAGAATTAATTTTAATAATTCATTCATCTCTTATAACTTCGATTTCTTCCCGAGGAGTAAAAATCAGATTAAAGTTTTAAGCACTCCTATAGATTTTAGCTGCCTGCGGGGTAAGGAAAGTAACTTAAATGTTGCTTACGCTGAAAAAACTGATCGATCGGTTCTAGAGCGACCGAGTAATTTTTTTTTTTTTTTTTTTTTTTGTAAACCTATTTAAGAAAATTGCACTTTCCCTTAAATAAGTTTAATTTTAATTAATTATCTATAGTGTATTGTTAAATAAGCTGTTGAACGTCATTAAATCTTTACTCGGCATCATCAGCGCGTTCAATTAATTTAAAAGTCATATTATGTAAGCTCAATCATAACTTATCATTGGAAAATGGATTTCAATATTTCAAGTATCACTATTCCATAATTATTGAATCATTTAATCGAAGCTCAATAATATAAATCGTAAAATGTATTTCAAACGGATTAAAACTTACGGGAATTGTATGCCAAGTAAATTAGAATTAGCGCTTATATTGTTTAAAATTCATTTATAAATATTTCTTTTGCATCCCTTTAAAATGCAAACAAATATCGATTTAATTTAATAATGCAACGCTGCACTTCGTCGAACAAGGACGCTCCATAATTACTATCACCGTTATACATTTATACTGCTTTCAATATTCAAAATATTAGTTTTATTTAATAAAACTCTGGATATAGCTTTTCGGTTAGTAAAAAATAAAATCTTTAACCACTGCTACCTATGCAAAATATTTTAGCTTTGTAATTTTAATTTTAATGTTGTCTAAATAGCCGGAAAAAAAATTCTTAAAGTAAACGAACCTTTAAAACGTATATACATAATAATGTTTCGCTTCTTCGGTTAGCAATTAAGACGCTAATGTTTTCCTTATCGTCCTTTAGATCCTATTGTTGCTTTATTTGCCTAATACTTTAGTCGACATACGCAAACGATAATGTGAAAACTCGTAACGTGAAATTAATGTTTTTACATGATATTAAAGTTTTTTCTTTTCATATCCCCTAACGATCGACTGAATAATGGACGTATGAACTCGACTGGTGTGGAGTTGGACGTGTTTAACTTTAGTTGGATCACAAAATGAACAAATGTGAAGGAAAGGACTCGCATATACACTAGTGTTTACTGTCAGGGTTACAGTTTTTATGATGGAAAATTATTTCACACGAGGCTCTACATTTATCGAAAATTCTCTCCAGTCGGTTGAATATTTTTTTCAATATTTTTTTCAATTAATAATAATTTGCCGGATGGAAATAGATAGAGTTTGCCTACTTTGATATAATACGAATATCAAGACTATCGAGACAGGGAAATCTATCCCACTACTCCCTATGTCCTATTAACGAAATTGCGAAAGCTGCGGAATAATAACTGATGATACGTTGATCTAACCTTCATTACGATAAGATGAATTTGCGCATGTAAAATCCGTAGCTCCATATTAATGAAACGAGAGCTCCAAAGAAAATCATTGATTCCAGGGGACATTGCAATTAGTATGTCATTATATTAGTCATTGGCAGTTGAAGTTGCGGTTCGCGATATCATATTTGCCTAGTTCGTAATTTCTCGGGAAGGCCAGTGAACGGATGGGAGATCGATGTAAGAAAGCTCTGGGCAAACTTGGAGCAATCGCACCTGGCACGCGGGCCTCGAACGTATACCACAAGCTATCTAAAAACTATCATAAGCCAATAATGGAAGGAGAAACGATGGTTGGGGTGGGAGGACGAAGAAGTGGGTAGTCCGACGCACCTGATCCTTTGGGCAAAAAAAGCTTGGCGCACAGGTCGTAAAATGTGTCGGCATGGGAGGCCGTTTTAAGACAGGACATCGGGATGCGCGGGTCCGCGGTGAATGTAGAAGCGGGGCTGATAACGGACGTAGAAACGTCGGGCCGCCCCGTAGATGTTAACCGCGGGCAAATAGGTGTAGGTAACCGGTAGCGTCGCGACGCTCAGCCACTACATGTATAAGCGAGTCGCGTAGGAGCTCGAACGTAGCTAGTAAGTAGAAATCGATAGCCGGTACGTTGGGCTCCCTCTATGCTTCGGCCCTCCCCGTTTCTCCGCCGGCCCCCTCACCGTCACCCTCGCCTCCGCCCCCTCCCCGGCCCCTCGCGCGCTACGACTTCGTGCTCTATAGGTCTAGCGAATGTCTATTAAATTGACCCCAGCGAGTAGTACGGTAAAAGTTCTCTTCTCCGTGCGAGCACGAGCACCCGACAGGACTCGAATTTTCGTTATCTTTCGGGTTGACCTACTTTGCGCAGACAATTCGTACCACTCGCCGAGCCGCCGTGCCTTTCTAAGTAGCGTGTACTAACCGCTACGAAGCAGTCGTGTCTTTTTTGTTGTCGTCATTTTCGTCATCGTCGTCGTTGTCGTCGTTGTCGTCGTGGTCGTCGTCGTCGTCGTCGTCGTAGTCATCGTCGTCGGTATTATTAAGCTCGGGCGTCACTGCTGGATTAGGAGTAAAGTGGCTTCTACCAAAGTCAAGTGCACACGTACATGCGAGTAGGCGTCTGCATCGTCGTCCTCGTCGTTCTCGTCGTCATTGTCTTCAGCGTCTTCATCGTTCTTGACGTCTTAATAATTCTTTACTTCCGCTCGTTACCATCGCTACACCCTTTCCTCTTCTGCACTGCTCTTATCCTGACAAACCTGCATCCATCTACCAACAGCCCGTTAAGTATGCATTAACTCGGACGATTGTTCGATAAAATGAAGCCCATCGACTATGGACGGATGCGAATATACATATACGTACATCACGCACGCATGTAAACAGACATGACCGTATGCATAGTGTTGTTACAGAAGGCGCTCAGTGCATGAGTAAGGATACGCGTATGTATATAGATATAAATAATAATTCGGTGCATCGGTTCTCTCCGTCCTGTTCATTCCGTGATTTTATTTATATCGTCCCCTCTCCCGCCCTGCTGCCCATTCCTTTTATCACTTTATCCCTTCGTCGCTCAATTGGCTACTTAACTATATTTGCTCGCCGGATTCCAAGCAGATGCGTGCAATTTCAGCGAACAAGTGAACCAACCTGCAGTAGTAAAGGTGGAGTAGAGTCGGACGTCGCCCGCCGAAACATTTCCCATTGTTTCCAGGCGAATCTACGCGGGCTTTGGCTCCAGCAGCGTATGTGCGTACGAGCGCCACTTATAACCGACTTTCCTCTGGATAAAAGAGATGAAAATTCGAAAAGAAATTTTCATCCCGGCGCCATCCGAATACCCTACGATGTAGCGATCGGTCAGATGCAGCTTCCGCGTCTCGAGGTCTCTTTTAACTCGCTCCAGTCTTATAACCCCCACCCCTTAGCTACGATAGATAAAAATCCTTTTTCGCGAGAACGGAAGCCGCCGCTGCGGTTTATCGACAGGGAGAGGATATATGCGGAAAGCGCGAGGCAGTGTGGTGCGCACGAATACCAAGAGGATGCACCCGGAAAGAATGAGAGAGAAATAGAAGCAAAGCGAATGGACATTAAAGAACGGGGAGCGCGTGTCCATCGTGCACCGAGAAGCGACCAAGACGAACTCACTGGCAAATAAACTTCTTCTTTAGCATTTTATTTGCAGCCCCGTCTCGAGAGAGGAGCATTTCTCTCGATACAGATCGTCGATTAATTATGTCGGCCTCTCGTTTTATTATTCACAGTGCTCCCGCGGCCCGTAGCGCGCTCCACTGCTGAGCCGTTATCGGAAACTCGTTACATGCACAGAGGGCCTACTCGCGAGACACGTGTTTGTCAGCAAGGGAAGCGACGGAGATGTGTGGCGAATATGGGGGTGAGTTGTTTGAGGAACTACGAGCAGCCACGAGCGTTTAATGCGAGTGGTCCGGTAGTTTCGGGCGAGGCTTATGTATATACGGCCGTGACGACGTACGAAATCTTAACGAGCTCACTCTGTCACTTGTATGCCTCTTTATCTTCTGGCATTAAGCTACGATTGGATTAGATTCGCTTTGTCGGGCGCGTTTATTGTTTTTCCGGCCAGAATCGAGGCGAAAGTGCTCTTTTCTTTCGATCTCTCGCCTCGCTTGTTACGATAAGAGGAAATTTCGTCAGGTCGCGCGCTAGCAGAATTACCGCTGCTTCATTTGTTTGTCGTTCGATCGAAAACAAGGGGTCATAAAGTAATAAAATACCATTTGTTTATCGCCGTAAAGGCGCGTTAAAGTCGCTCGATACGATGATACCCGAAAATGCAATTTTTCACTCGTGATATTTCTTACGACGGAATAGATGAAATTTACAAAATGAGCGAAGATGAGGAAATGCATTTACACAGACTCGTTTAATAATATTTTTAATAAATCAGATACAATCCGAGGATTTGTTAGCATACGGTAAATTAATTTTGTTCTATTCACAATGGAAGGTTATTTTTTAGTTCGTTTTTAATGCAGACAATGTTAATGCAATTCAAAGATAATCAAATAATGAGTAAGAAGGGAAACGATGAATGTAAATACACTGCACCCTTCATTCGACAAATGATCAATTGAAACAAGAATTTGAGTAATTTATCGATGGACGTCTTATGGATAATTTATCGTAGAATCTGGATAATAATATATTTTATAATTATATAAACGGGTTAATTAATAATACAAAATACTTTTAAATTCTACTATGACATTATTTGAATTTATTTTATCATCTTCATTTATTCATACGAGTACACACAATAACTAATGATTATAAAAGCAAAACTCTAAAAAAATCTGTTACCTATGCTTCAAAGAAAAGAAAAGAATAATAATAAAAGACAATGCAAATACATAACATTCATTCCATTTTATGAATTTAAAAATGATATATTTATTAATAAAACGCTGTTCCGTACGAATAAAAACAATACTGTAAAATTTATCGACTAAAAAATATATTATTAATTAAATTTTATTGAAAAAGTTAGTAACAAAAATGAACATTCTCTAGTAATTTCGGATAATTGAAATTTGTTTAAGGTATTGAATATATTCTTTAATATAGACTTGTCGCGAATAACAACGTTAATAAATTAACATAAAATATTTTCTATTCATAATACAATAATTAGTTACATTTTCCTTTATGTATGGTAAAGAAGAGTATATGAATATGGTAGAATCGATGGATAAAAAACCAAAAGAAAGCTTGAATTTTTGCGTTATTTTTGTTTATTTGAGAAGCTATCTAATTAATCTATGAATACGTACATGAGAATCGTCTATTATTGTACTACCATTTGAAAAAATAAATCTGTAGGAATTGGTAGATTATTATTAAATGACTTTCCATTTCATATCTTTAGCGGTATTTGTATAATGAAATACGCGATCTATCGATATATAACAAATATGCATTCGGATAAAGATTTATCTAATGTTTCGAAATCCATGTTATGTGCTTACTAATTACATTTTAATAATCGAACTCAGTGAAAATAGAATCGAATTAATCGTTTTATCTACTTTTGGTTTTTGTTTTGTTTTTTTACTCACTATGACACTAGGTAATCAATTGACGATTTTATTATCCAATTAATATTTGTTGATATTACGCGTTGATAAATCATAAATATATAAAAATCTTAGTTTAGTCGAGACGTAATTTATGGCCCGTTTATTTAACATTATTTCATTGTAGAATTTCATTTTAGAATAAACAAATTTAAGATAAATTATAGGTATAGAATGAAAAAATGCGGTTATAAAGCTTGATATATTTGCAAAATGGGATCAAATCATTATTTAAATTCAATATAATTTTTAACGCGAATTTTCTATATATATATATATATATATATATATATATGTATCGAGTCTTATATACAAAAGTCAGAAGGAAAATTAAGATTTCCATCGTGCATTAATAATACAATTAGTATCGAGTAATAAGAGCATGAGAAAATTCAATGCTCTTTATGCGAAATTACTTATCAAAGGCAAAAGTGGGCATGGGCAAAGTAATGCGGCCGTCTCGAGCTTACAATGTATAAACAATGTTTTCAACAATAGAAAGTCGGTGCTAACGCGATGGTTGCTTCACGTATAAAAATAGTTAAGTACATACGACGTGGTGATGTTGGTGGCAATGGAACTTACATCCAAATAGAGATAACGTAGCCTTAGCGAATAAGAGGGAACAGGAAATGGCTATATTGTCGATCGACCCAATTATTATACCGTACAGTCCCGAAAATGCTTTATGTATAGGATTTCTTTTGCGCGATGAATGACGGATGTTTGTTTAATTGTTCGATAAGCTCTTTCATCTTCCTCGGCGAGATTATTTCATGAGACGCGTGCACGTCGAAGTCTCATTAATATTTGAATAAACCTCGCCAGGAAATTGAAATAAATAATATGATCCTGTACCTTAAACTAATATTAATAAAAATTTCAGGCCTTAAAGCCTTGCGCGGTAGTCAATCTGTCGATCCGATGTTTGCTCGCCTCGTGATATTTGATTGAGCGAGTGCTTCATGGCGCCTCTCTCCTCTCGATAATAATGGCCCACGCACTTAACGCCCCCGAGGAGCTATTTTTCGAGGGTAAATTTTGCCGATCTCTCGGTGCATTTATTTAATGGACTGCGAAGGGGCCGCAGCGCCTTGCTTGACTTGTCGGATATCCTTATTTTCTCGTTTTTTTTTTCTCGTTTTTTTTTTCTCGTTTTTTTTTTTTTTTTTCTGCGACGACAGCACACTCGAGCGGTAATATCAAGAGCTAATACGCGCAGCTTCAACAGCTAATTGACCAACTTCTTTACGTTGGGATAACGAAATTTGCTCGAGCTGCTTGACGAATGTTTCCTGTGGGGCGCGAGTCATCGATGGCACTCTTTCGGATCATCGAAAATATAACGAAGGAGAAGCGCAGCCGAGATTCGGTTGGCGGCGCATCGAGCGCTTGTCAGGTCGCGAATGAATTTGCGGAAAACAGCTGTCGTCATTGAAAATGAAGCTGTCAAGCCAAGGGAGATTATATTAAGTTCACGTATAAAATATTTAAATTATTAATAATTCAAATATCAAGAGCGGGTATGTCAGTCAAGTTGAAGCGGTAAAAATACAAAGAAACCGACGCGACTTTGCGATATAGTCATAAATCACCGTTAGGAATAAGACAGCCGACGAATCGATTATCCGTTTTAGTTTTGTAGTTTGAGTTTTGTAAAAAGACAACGCGGAAAACAGGGGAAAAATTGGAAAGCTGAGCAATCCTGGAACGAAACCTCGATATTAGTTTGTGCGTTCGCCGAGGCTTTTCCTCTCTCGTGGCAACGAAATGCCGACCGCGGGAATATCAAGAAACATGGGGACGTCTTTTAAAAGGGTAGCATTAGCCCCCTTGGAAATCGTTTTAAAGCACAAGCGAATTGAACAAGTCGTCCAAACCGCATTTTAAACTACTTTTTCCTCTCTCTGTCCGCGAGAGTAATGGAGAGAAGGCAAGCGCGGGAAGTCCGTCGGGATTCTGCAGTGTGACTAGGGGCGAGGAGATGAAGTGATCGGTAGAGGGAGGGTGAGGATGAGGATGAGGATGAGGATGAGGATGAGGATGAGGGGGTGGGGTGGGGTGGGCTGTGGGAGGCTGTGGGGGGGGGGGGCAGAGAGCTACACGAGAGGCCTTCATTATCGAAAAATTGATCCTATTAGGCAGTAGATGTGGCCAATGGCCAAACTTTCTTCCCATCTCATGTTTTTTCTCACGCTTGTAGACGCTGGGACAAGGATGGTGTAGGTATGCGACCGATGCAAAATGGATTGGCTTGAATGGAGAAAATCCTCACGACCTTTTGCGACTTGCCGCAAAAACTTCACCCCTTTTCGAAAACAAACTAGGCCGCTTTTTATTCTCGTCCGTGTCACGCTTTATTTGAATTTCATAGCGTCTAATGCTACGAACGATGAAAATTTCAAAAGCTCAAATTTCCTCAGTCCCGGGGAATTTCAATTTTGATACATGTACGGATAAAAGTGCTCCGTTATCTCAAAGAGTGAACAGGCCGACGATAATGAGGTATAATTAATTCGAGATACACACGGCGGCGCTTACAATTGCGTGTCTCGCAGCCCTTTAATACTTTCAAATCCATTAACCGTGCGTGCGTCCTTTTTTCCATTTAGCTGCTCGTTAAAATTGCGAGCGCAGGAGGGAGATTTTCACTTTTGACGATTTTACACAAGCGCGTCCTTTTTTGAATATGTTTACCACCCCCTGTTCTTCATAAATGAAACAATACCTATAAAGCTCGATTTTATAACAGGTGTTTGCATCTAATATAACTGTATTGGATTAAGTATAATGGCAATACAACCTATTTGTTTAGTAATTAATTATTACGCGAAAACAAATTGGAGTCAATTGTAAATGAAATTCTTTTTTAATGACGACAAAGAGAACGAAGCTGAATATCTAAGTAATTAATTATCTTAACTTTACCAGGTTTATTATAAAATTACAGTAATTATTTTGTGAGATGAAGTATGTAGCGAGGCACTTGTAATTAAATAGCCCCAAATAATCGAGGAAACATTATTACGTTAAGTCCATTATATTAAGTGCATGCGAACATGTTTACATTAGTCTGCAAGTAAAAGTAAAATGTGATATCGTCTTATGCGCCGTCGTCAATTGGCCATTGGAATAACAGAAGCCACACTGCAATGACGAAGCACAAGAAACTCGGCTGTTTGGGTAATGATGAAAAATTAATGTGAAATGCGACCGCGACGGTGGGGCAGTGGTGAACGGGGGGGGGGGCTGAAAGAAGTAAGGAAAGATGCCCACGAACAAAGCCGATTGGAAGCGATCCGTCTCGTCTCTTTGTCCCATACTTCTTTTTGTTATAGTAGAGCTAGGAGCGATCGACGACTGCGCAGCATACCGAGTTTAATTAGCTGCGCCTCCGCCTAACTCTGACTCGCTGTTTACAAACCGATAGATAGGTATTGTCGAGCCACGGTATTGGCGAGGGACAAAGGGAGAGGGAAACGGACGGTCCTACTCCAGCTCCTCGGTACCTGCGCACCCTTCATCCAATCTCCCTAGCTTGACTTCCATTTGGCTTTCTTCTCGTTCTTGGTCCGTGCGCGTTCCGCGATCTTTTCCTCGGCCTTCGCGGTTATATACGGCAGCCCACTTCCGTTCCTCCTTATCGGCATTTCCTCGCACGTTGCTGCCTTTTTTCAAATCCCACTTTTCGAAAGTATCCGCGCGAGTTACAATCAGATCGGGAGCCAAGTTTTCATCAATTTTGCATTCGGCTTACATCGGGCCAGGGTGACAAAGGGGGCGGGGAGGACAAAAGGGTGGAAGGGGCCTAGGTATGCGAGTTGTCGTGAGAAATTGAGATTCTCTCTTGAGTTCGAGTGGAGGATTACTCAATTTTGAGGGCATTGGTAGGAGAGGAACTAGTCATTTGCCGAGCAGTGGAGAAATTTGTCATCGAATGATAAACTATTTGCCACAGGAATCAGTTGGCTGCGTTTTTTCTTTTTTTTTTTTTATCTTTTACGCGTTATTCTTTACTGTTCGCGAGATTCGTCTCAAAATATATTGATACATTAGCCGTTTGCGAAATTTAATACATGCGAAGGTATATATATATACAAATCGATAGAAAATATCACGAATAAGAGGATATCTCGAGGAGCATGGACTTGAACATGGACAGGAGCATAGACGAGTATACGCTGGATTGAAATTTAGCGTGGGATTTGAACGAGCTTCCAAAGTTGCGAGATTACCTTCGGCGACTTCGTCGCTACTTCTCTCTCTCTCTCTCTCTCTCTCTCTCTCTCTCTCTCTCTATCTATCTATCTATCTATCTCTATATATATTTGTATCTATCTCTCTCCCTTGTATCATTGTCAATAGCTCCGTTGCTTAAGTTTAGTTTCGTTGCCTCTGGTTTCACCGCCTCCACTTTCCGCGGATCCACTCCCCCCCCCCCGCCGCCACTTTCTCTTTCTCTACGTTGGACTTTTCGACTACAAACTCTAATTTCAATTGTCGAATGAGGCATTCTTCGAGCTTCGCGAGTCTATCTTCACTCGTGGTCCCTATGCTGGATTTTCTCATTTTCCAGCCGTAGTAATGGAGTTTCGAGTCCTCTTTATATATTTTATTTACTCCATGAATGGTCGTTTATAATCCGAACTCGTAACTTTTTCCAATCGATATTAAATATAACGTATGCTGGTATACATGGAATAACAATAAACATATGGATTAAGATGCAAAGGACATTTCAGGGGAGTTGATGGTATACAATAATTTGTCGGAATTGAAAATAATAATTGAATAGAGACGGATACGGCAAAACATAATCAATGCATTGCATAACATTCCTACGACATAATTCGTAATTTTAATAGAGAAAGAAATGTAGATTGAGAGCTGGAGCAGGAAGAAGAGAGTGAGAGTATGTTTGTTTGTGTGGCTGCGCGGGCGGGCGGGCGCGTGCGCGTGTTTGTCAGAGAGAGAGAGAGAGAGAGAGAGAGAGAGAGAGAGAGAGAGAGAGAGAGAGAGATTTCGTGTGAACGATATTTATTGTGTGAGAGAGAGAGAGAGAGAGAGAGAGAGAGAGAGAGAGAGAGTGAGAGAGAGATTTCGTATGAACGATATTTATTGAAAATGTATAAGAAGCGTTTGACGCCAAAATCGTCAAAGCCCAAACCATAAATGTACCGTACGAACAGCTTAATATATTTAGAGTAGAAAATTATTCGTTTCCACAATATTTCCATTAAGGGTAAGGTGTGCGAGGGTTTTTAAAACTCCGATGATCAAATATTATAATAAGTATAATTAACATTAGAGAAAAAAGAATAAGATAAAAAGTTTGATTGGGTTAGTGAGCGTTTTCAGGATAAATGATGATTGATATTTCATATTACCATATGAGTTGTGAAACTGTTGATGATGCGCATCCATGGATGCAGGCCCAGTGTGGTGGATATCCAGCATGGCGTCCGGGTCACCGCCGCTCTCAGAACAGTTGCTGAGCGCTAAAACCAAACCGATAGACACACACCTTGCATTTTTACTTTACTTTATTGTGTTCATTTTGCTTAGCTTTCTCCTGCTCTCGGTTTTTAGGTTTCAATCGTTTTTCACTATCCTCTCATACCTTAATGCCACTCTCGTTTTTCTTAATTAGTCTTTTCATACAATTATCGCATCTCGACCTCATTTCCTCTTCTATTTTCAAGAATATGTACATTGCTTTCTGCGTCTATTTTGTTCGTTGCATTTTTATTATTATTGTTTGGTTTTGTTTTGTTTTGTTTTGTTTTTTAATTGTAGATATGTATGCGTTATATTTATTGTATTTATTTCAATCTTGTATAGATTTAATAGTCTAGTCAGAGGAATCTTTTTTATGTGCCCTTAGTAAATAAGATATGGTAGCATGTGAATGGTAAAACTTTTTTTAAATATTATATTATAAATGCTTTGAACATACTTCTGTCGTGTCTTTAAGGCACGGAAGCGAAAATACAAGCAAAATAGAGAAGAAAGGAAGCGATTCGCATGATCGTTCGAATAGCATAACAACTTATTGAAAGTCACTCGATCGTACCGAGCTGTCAGTTTTCGAGAGTGGCATGTATATCAGGCATAAATATGTACAAATTCGTCACTTGACTTGGCCAAACCGTAAATGAAACGAAATTTCGCGAAATTTAAGCTCGCTCTATTTCGTCATGATTGAACGAAACGACAAGGTGATTTGAAAATTATTTTACAAAATAAATGAAAAATCATAAGGAGTTTTACAAAACTGATAAAAACCAAGGCGTCACATAGCAAGCATTAAAAACACACTAGTAAACTTATTAGACTATAATAAAATTAAATAATTAATATATAAAAGTGTCTTTATTCTAGTTATTACGCTTCTGTAAGTGCTTCTTTTTTTTTTTTTTTTTTTTTTTTTTTTTTTTTTTTTTTTTTTTTTTTTTTTTTTTTAAATTAATAATAATTATAATAATCATCGTTATATTTGTTCATTATCATTATGAATTACTGTCGTTATTGTCGTCGTTGTCGTCGTTGTCGTCGTTGTTGCTGTTACTGTTGTCATTATTATTCCTATTATTATTATCATTATTATTATTATTATTATTATTATTATCATCATTATTCCTATTATTATTATCATTATTATTATTATTATTATTATTATTATCATCATTATTCCTATTATTATTATCATTATTATTATTATTATTATTATTATTATTATTATTATTATTATTATATTACATCAAAGTGCGATAGCTCTTATTGAGCCTAAAGACTAGAATAAAGACGTGGAACAAAACAGTAATAGTAGGATTATTCGAAAATATTCGACAGTCTTGCAAGTCGAATTAACAAATATTTATAATAGGAAGGAATAGGAGATTGGAGGCGAAAGAAACAAAAAAAAAATAAGAAAAAAAACGGTTAAGGGTGACGTGAAAAGATGGGGCCCGGGCTCTATGAATTTTTCGTATTGAACTGAAAATAAAACGAAGAGCACAAAATTAAGAGAAACCTTGTGTTCAATCGGGGCGAAATACTACCTCTGATACGTCTTTATCGCGTCAGCTGCATTTCTTAAATGTACGCGTCGGTACGAGCGGTAGCTTGCAAGCAGCCACTGATTACGACCGGATTGCGCACCGTCACGGAGTTCACTATTCAGTGCGTTTGTCTATCCGTTTGGTTTTTCATCCATCTAGATCGGGCACTGCGGCATTCGCCTTAAAGTACGCAACTCCGTCATGTTGACGAGAATTAAACTCCTCCTGCCTCGAGCTCGTATCGTTCTAACAGCAACAACTAATAAGCGTTGAACGTCTTGATCTTCCGTGAAGCTATCGACGATCTTCAAGGATGAAACGAGGATGATTGATGTTGTGAGGTGATAAGAGTAAAATTGTAAGCGTTAAATAATAATGTTAATGAAAATGTTTGCCATTGAGTGGGAGCGACACTATTCGATACAAATGGTTAAACAACGAGGAAATTTCAAATTTTGAGAGCCATTTGCAGACTGTGTGCACAGCGAACAAACGGACCGGCCCGAATATCGTTGTAAAACCACCGCAAAGTGACCCGAGCCGTACTATGCTTTCAGGGTATTTACACAGTCCATTATGATAACTTTCGAGATGGTGTTTGGATAATTTTGAATATCGCTGAAAACTTTCGTGAGTATCAATGCGACTCGTGCACGACAAGCGCACTCTATAACTTTGTTTCCGTAATCGTATAAACATTTTCCATGCCGGCATTTGAGCGCGCGTTTCGTTACAAGTTGGCCGAGCATTATTCAAAATAATGTTCATCGTTGCCGCGAGCATGGTAATGTCGAAGAAAAAAATTCCCCAACTAATACTCTCCAAGTGGTAATGTTAATAAATTTTGGTTTGAGCCGATGAGTAAAGAAATGACGTGGACGCATTAGCGTCTCGTGAGATGATCTGGAGCGGCATCGAAAGCATTTTATGGCATTTTAAGAACCGTTTGGCTTGCCCATTGTCGCCCATTCGATTCGACATTCGCTTCGTATGTGCTTCGCGAACTCTTCTTCCCACTCATCGCCTTCGTTATGAAAAGAAAGAAAAGAAAAGAAAAAAAGTTCTAACTATCTCGCCCCGCCATCGACTGCGAATAATCACGAAAATCGTTTATCCCACGACTTTCACAGTACTCGACATAAATATTGTAAAACGCCGCGTAATGATTCGCGCTCACATTCTCACATTTGGTAACAACGATTGGTCAGTGCTTTTTACGTGGAAACGCGCATATTTCGATCAAGCACCTAATACATATAAAGCGAATAAACATTGGAGAGAGGTGCGAAAAAAAGTGCGGCCTATACAAGTGCTAATGCTCATTCGCGCTGTAAGAGGGCAACGTTCTGTACTTATCGCGTAGCATACCAGTGTCACCTTTCTCTTATCGGCAATCTCGTACACGTTTAATTTGATACGTCTGTCCGTGACTAGCTCCGTGATTCTCGATTTGCGGCGCGGTGGCTTTCCTTTTTCCTGCTTAGCTCATATCAATGTGGTACTTGCTAGCAAAAAGCGATAGGTCATTGATAATGAGAAAGATCGGAAACAGAGGAAAGGGCTTAATATTATTTTAAGGGGAGGGGGAGAGGGGGAGATGGGGAGATGGGGATAGGGGGAGATGGGGAGATGGGGATGGGGGGGGGGGGGGGGGGGGGGGGGGGGGGGGGGGGGGGGGGGGGGGGGGGGGGGGGGGGGGGGGGGGGGGGGTCAATTTTCTAATCGGCCCATTATTTACGACATAATTGAAAAATCAGATTTTTAAAGCCATTAATTCGTATGATCCATTATTGGAGCTCTGCCTCGTAAAGTACAGTGCCGTAAGTCTCTGACGCTTGAGCTACTGGCATCGATAACGAGTGCATATGGGTTTCCTTTTCAAGAATTTATGCGGGTATATTTTACCTTACTGATAGACCTTCCGTTATCACTCACATGTCATCGGCGTCAATTGATATTATTCAGGGTTCTGCTGTAACAAAAGTGCCGAGGATTCGAAATTCGCGATCGAGCATATATTTCCAGCTGGACAATTCCATGACGATAGCTACCGAGGGGCAAGGCGCGCGAGTTGTCACGAAGGCTCAATGGTCATCTACAAGCCCAATAAGCTTTTGTTGGTCCTTCGTCGTCCTGGACAAGACACCGAGAGTCTCGTCCATTTATATATACATTAATTAATTATCGGTAACATTGTTGCGCGTCGAGTAATCATAATTCGCGAGCACCAGTCGGACAAATGATATTTAAATTTTCCACCGTTAAAACACTCGTGCGGTAAGTTGTACTGTATAAACAGCTGAGAGACGTGGGAGGAATTTACATTTCAGTTAAGCGATATATACACAAGCTTGGCGCATATAATAAAAGTGCTGTTGTGCCATAATGAGTAATAAAACAAGAGGCGATATAAGCGAATTCGAAACTATGAAAAGCAGACAGAAGGAGGGAGAGAGAGAGAGAAAGAGAGAGAGAGAGAGAGAGAGAGCGAATGAGAGATAGAGAGTGATTGAGAGCGATAAAGCAAAAGAATGAGAGAAAGAGAAAGAGAGAGTGGAAATGAAAGAAGCGGCAATGAGTATTAAAGTACAGGGTCGAGTCGATTAAAGGGTATCGAAAAGTTCTCGTACGAGGGTCTGAATAACCCCAATGGGATCGTCATTTTTCACAGGGTGATCGAGTTGAAATGAGCAAATTAGGTTTCTTGGACGGTCGCCGTCCGATCATCCCTCACCTGCCTCCTCGTCACTTCCTTGCAATCTGCATGGCTGACAGGATATCCCGTGGAAGTGGGATACCGCGCACGCACAGCAGACCCCCATAGGTGAGAGCGCCGCGCTCGAGTGCGTGTTCCTTATGAGGGGGCGACAGAGGTAGAGGTACAGGTAGGGGGGGGGGTATAGATAGATAGAGAGAGAGAGAGAGAGAGAGAGAGAGGTGGGTAGAGAGAGAGAGAGAGAGACAGGATGAGAGGGATGGAGCATTTGGAATATGGAGAGGGGTAGGGAGAAAGAGAGAGAAAGAGAGAGAGAGAGAGAGAGAGAGAGAGAGAGAGAGAGAAGAAAGTGAGACGTAGAAGCGAAGGTGGTGGCGGTAGTACCGGTCGGAGCATTGTCCACTGGTTGCACGGGAGAGGGGGCGAGGAGAGGAGAGGAGTGACACGGGAGAACGCGTATATGGCCTCTTATAGGCGCGATGCGCGCGTGTCGAATTTCGGCGCGTGCTGCGACAACGGCCTGAAACCCACACCGAGTCGCCGAGCCACAAACCTTCTCGTCGGGCCTATTCTTTCTTTATCGTTTCTGCCTTTTTCATCCTCTATTTCATATTTAATTTTACTTTTACCGTCACGTCTCGAGGCCAATTAATGCTTTGGCGTATCAAAGAGAAGCGGACCTGTTTTTGATTTCTTCTGGATCTACGATATCCACCGAAGTTTTTCGTGTTGCATATTCAAATGTTTTATGTGTTAGGCTTCAATGATGAATATAATCCCGTCCACCCGTTTAATTACCTAACGTTTTTTATTTATCGATTCTCTAAGTATTTTATTATGTGAAATAATTCGATAGATAACAATATATATGTATGTATGTATATTTAGCAAGTATTATTATAAATTTATTTAAATTTTGAAAAAGCAGAATTCATTCAGGCTCTTAGGGACTATGATTGATATCTCTAATCATTAACTAAATAAGTAAATTCAAAAATAAAATAAGGAAGCAGTCATTTCAACAAGATATATAGTGTGCAAAGAATGAATAAACCGTACATGATAGAGCATTATTTTAACGTAATTACATTAAAATGGAGGCCATAGTTTCGTATAATTCACATATTAGTAAATGTAAAAATTATCGTTTGGGCCTCGACAACGTCAAAAACCGCACAGGGCGCGTGTCGCTCGTCAAGGTGGCACTTACACTTGCGACGGACGACGTAAACGAATAGAAAGCGAGTGAGAAAGGGAGAAGGGAGGCGACGATGCGAAGGACAGAAGAAAAGAAAAAAGATCAGCTGCGACGGCTGACTCGTGCACTACGGGGACTTCGGGGACGCCTTCGCCTCGTGCGAGTAGACCCCTAACGGAGGGGCCATCGACGATTAGTTGAAAACCTCTCCGAGTGTCTACGTACGTACACCTTTCCTGCCTGCTACTCCCCTACCTCTACACTCGCACACGTTGGCAACTAGTGCACACACGCGCCGTCACAAACACACGGAAAATAAAATAGCCTATGCATACACGCGCGCGCGCCCGTGTTTGTATGTGCATATATGTCGACATATGATGTGGGTACCGCGGCGAGTAAGCAAACGAGGGGTGCTTACGTCATTTGGCGTGCGGTGTACGCGCCTATACACAAACACGTTGTCGGTCGAGCGAACGTACGTACGTGTAAACCTATGCATTTGCATGAACATGCGAGCGACAGAACACGAAAGCTCGTGCGACGAAGCCGTCGTAAAGAGAAAAAGAAAAATAATATGAAATGAGAGCGAGTTGGAGAGGGTGTGCGTACTGGGAGCGCGCGCGCAAAAAAAAAAAAAGAGAGTGTGCGAGAGTGGACAGGAGAGAGAGATTGAGAGAGTGTTTGAGAAAGATAGAGTTAGGGAAGGCAGGTGGGAGGGGGAGAGAGAGAGGGAGAGAGAGAGGGAGAGAGGGAGAGAGAGAGAGAGAGAGAGAGAGAGAGAGATGGAGAGAAAAAGAGTCGAGTATATGTTTAGCACGCGTCGGTTTGTTTCCTAGGCGATCAGCACACGATCGCGATCGCAACGATGACAATGCCGTAATTGCGCGTAATCACGAGATTATACAGTTCCTTCTTCATTTTTCCCCACCCGAAACAACGAATTCCCATGATTGTTTATCAAGCCTTTCATCGGTGCTTTTTCACCCTCTGCTTACCCTGCCCGCCTTTCTCTTTCGTGCTGCTGGCAAGCAGACTCAAATACATTCTGTACTTATTTTATTGGAAAAGACTAATGAAATGTCACAAAGTTTGGGAGTAGTGAAGTAGACAATGGTGAACTCTAATCTGAAGGGCTCTGGATTGAATCCTTCTCCAGCATTGTTTCTTACCAACCCTCGGTGCACTGCTCTTTTCTCTTTGCCCCTCGTCTCCTTAACTCCTCCTATATACCTTTCTCGTACAATATATACGCTGAACCATCCGCCGTCCTCTCCTACGCCCGCCAAGAGCTGCGAAATAGTTTTACTTGCGTGGCCTCCTTCGGTTTATCTCTGCCTTTCGCTGCAAGTCGACAAGTTCGAGGAGAAAATAACAAACAGATATTTTTTCTCTCGACGAGTTGCAAATTCTCCAGTCGCCCACTTTCTTATTCCTCCCACAACTGACTAGTGAATATATCCCCTGTGCTCTCTAAGGCTCCCTCTAACAATTACTCAAGCATTTGATGATGCTCGTACGAATGGACGCATGTCTGCAAGGAAATTGAATAGATTGACGAAACATATATTAGAGTGCATGTTTAAGTACAGTGTAAAAAAATCACGCGCGTTATTAATTTTCAGTTGATAAGTCCGCGAGCCTTTACGGAATCTTTAACGATGGAAAAGCAAATTTAACGAATATGACGCTCTCCGTCGTATGGCAACGAACAGAGTAATCAACATAGAGACAGACAGAGAGAGAGAGAGAGAGAGAGAGAGACAGAGAGAGAAAGAGAGAGTAAAGAGTGAAGAGAGATAGGTGAACGAGGGAAAGGGAACTGAGAGAGAGAGAGAGTGAGAGAGAGGCACTAAGGCAGAGAGGAGAGACAAGAAATAGAACATTAATTGTGTAAGCAATATACTTACTGAAATTAATATTAAGGGCTTTAGGCAATTATATATTATACAACGTACGTAGTGCATGTTATTTTAGCGGTTTGACTTTTTGAGTTAATAAAATTGGAGGGACACTATGCACAGTTAGATTAGTAGCAACGGCAACGTTGGCGGTGGTGGGACGACATTAACAGCAGTATCAACACCGATAACAATGACATCGACAACGACAACGACAACGACAACGGCAACGACAATGACAACGACAACGACAACGACAACGACAACAACGACAACGAGAACAACGACGACAACGAAAACGAAAACGAAAACGAAAACGAAAACGACAATGACAACGACAACGGCAACCAATACGATAACGAAAATGACAGTAACGATGACAGCGCAGCGGCAACAACAATAATAATAATCATAATAGTAGTAACAACGACAAGGTAGACGTCGGTCGACGATAATAATAAAGGCGGCGATGACAAAGTCTTTGAGAGCGAGGGCATCCTTCAGCACGCGTCCGCTTCCGTGGAAGCTCGGGAGTACGCGATAAGGGTGAGCGAAAGAGAGAGAGAGAGAGAGAGAGAGAGAGAGAGACAGACAGACAGACAGAGAGTGAGGCCGTGAGGTGAGTCGCGGGGCCGGAGGGGAGGCCAAATCGTCGGGGGCTGTTTGGCTGTTCAGACAACGCTTGGCGGTATTATGGGAGGACGACAGCGTGGCGACGGCGCGAGGTCGCGCGTCTGCGCGAGAGGCCGACGCGCGCACCGCGTGACACCGATCAATAAGCCCCCCCGGTATACGTAGGCGGCCGCCCCATGCTCTCGCCCACCCCCGCGCAAAGGATGTTGAATTCGAAAAGTGTTATTCCGCGCGTCTATCTCTGAATGATATGGAAGGGAACGCCTCTCCACGTGGGAAGCACGTGTACGCACCCGTCGCGGCTACGGAGCCAAGCCGAACTCCTGGGGGGGAGCCTCGGTCCTCGGTCACGCGCTCGCGAGCTTATCATTGCACGAGAATAGAAGAAAGAGAGGTGTGTGATTACGAGAAGGTGGCTGGTTGTTGAGGCTTTTGGGGCGGTTGTTGGACTGGCTAAAGCCAGTGGAGCGTAAGAGGCCTAGGCAACTAACCTGCGAGCCTAAGTGCCGACATCCTCTGGAACTCGGGCTCCTGCAGCCACTTCCACATCCGCCGGAAAGTCTCCCGACCGCTCTTAAGTTTCGACCAGGGCTTGGGGTTGCGTAGTAGGTCGCTCAGAGTACCCTGGCTTCGACAGAGCACCCTCTGGGCAAATATCGCCTGGGGTATGCTGTACCTCTTGAGCTCGGCGCTAATTCGCTGGGCTAGCTCCTTGGTGTTGATCTCCTCGACCTCGGTGGCTCCCGGTGTCGTAGGTCCCGTCTTCATTAGCACCGACGTGTGCTGAGCGTGTTGTTGTTGTTGCTGCTGCTGCTGTTGTTGCTGCTGCTGCTGCTGCTGTTGCTGTTGCTGCTGCTGCTGCTGTTGTTGTTGTTGTTGTTGTTGCTGCTGCTGCTGCTGTTGATGTTGTCCGTGCTGTTGCTGTTGCTGCTGTTGGTGCTGCTGCAGCGACGAGGGCGGCGGCGAGCCCGGGCCTGAGAGCGCTGGCGGTGAGTGAGAGTGATGCGCGAAACCCTGGGGCTGGCTACCCACCGGCGGCGACGGCGGACTCAGGGCCTGAGGGCTCTGCTGGAGCCGGGGCAAGAAAGCCGGCTCGTAATGCGGGCTCGCTGACTTATGGGGCGAATTGAGGGCGCTCCGACTGTAGGCGCTCTGGGGCGAAAGAGGCGAGGGCTGGAGACCCTCCCCTGGGGATGGATAGTTGTGAGGCGGCGACATGCCCATGGAGGGCAGCTTGTCGTAGGCGTAAGGCGAGCCAGCCATTCCGCCTAGTCCGATACCGCCGAGACCGTTGTTCTGCATGACAGCGAAGCTGCCGGTGACGCCGCCGGCGGTTCCCGAACCGGAGCCGGTCCCGCATCCACCAGCTCCGGCTACGGTATGGCCTCCATACGCAAACTTGTCGCTCATCGTTGATATCGGCGGCAACGGCTGCAAGGGCGTCAGCGTGGCGTAACTGGAGCCCGGGCTGAAGCCCGGGGGCGACATTCGCTCGGCGACCGAGGTCAGGGTCTGGTAAGTAGGCTCCGGCTGCATTGCCCGGAAGTCCGTCGCGTCTATCATGCTGGCAACACTGACCGATATACCCGAGGTTGGCGAAAGTTTGCCCGTCGAGAGCAGTTCGTGCTCCTCCTCGTGAGCGTCGCGCGAGTCTGTATCGCACTCGTGGGCCGGCACGATGACGGAGGCGCCGCGCTCGCGCTCCCCCTCGGCGCGCGCCTCCTCTTTTACAGCGGCGAGGGCGCCGGCCGCGAGCAACTCCAGGGGGAGGCTGGCACAGGCGATGTCGGGGCTCTGAGAGGCCGACGAGCCGGACATAACCTCGGCCCCTCCACTGCCAGCCGCCTCGTGCTGCTGCTGCTGTTGCTGCTGCTGCTCCTGTTGTTGGTGCTGCTGCGAGTGCCGAAGCGGCGTCTGCTGCTGCTGCTGCTGCTGCTGCTGCTGCTGCTGCTGCTGCGGCCTTTGCTGCTGCTGCTGCTGGTGCTGCTGCTGCTGCTGCTGCTGCTGCTGCTGCTGCTGCTGCTGCTGCTGCTGCTGCTGCTGCTGCTGCTGCTGCTGCTGCTGCTGCTGCTGCTGCTGCGTGGTCGTGGTGGTGGTGGTCGTGATGGTGGTGGTGGTGGTGGTGCTGCTGCTGCTGCTGCTGCGCCGGTTTGACGGCGGTACTTCCCCCACCGGTTATCGACGCGCCGGCGCCGAGGCCTCGCAGCCGCCGAGGCGCGGGCCCCTCGCCCAGGCTGTCCATGTGCGCCGGCGCGTGGATTCAGGCGGCCATGGCCGCCGCCTCGAGAGAAGGGGGTCGACCGGCCGCGGCTCCAGGTGCGCGCACGTGCGCCGGCGCTCAGCGAGCAGGCATCGAGGGCCGAGCTATCGATTTCCCGGTGCCTCGTGACCGCTGCCGCGGGCTTGACGCCGTAGCCGCGCTCGGGCCGAGGACGGCGGCGACGACGGGTGGGCGGGAGGCGGACTGGGGCCGTCCTGCGGGTCAATGCTGGGATCGATCTCGACACTCGTGGGGGGCGGCCATCGCGCGTAGATACGAGGTTCCTGGACTGCGAGAAGTCGATCAGGAATCACTGGAGGCTGGCGTATCGCGACGGATGCTGACGGCGAGATGGGCGTCCCATCGACTGCCGAAGCGACGGGCGTCGATTTTCCGCAGCGTCGATCGAAGCTCGAGAGCGCGACGCATCCCCCCAATAGAGGGGAGCGGGAAGCGACCCCAGAGGGTGGGTGGGGGCTCGGGCGTTGGAGTCCGAGCGCGTCGATACGCGAATCAATGCTATTGGAGCCGATAGCCTCGGGCTTCCTTCGGCGCGCAAGAAGACCCCTCGGCTCACCTCGGGACTCTTCGGCTGCTGCACGTTCGTAATTTTTGGGCCTGATCACGGACCTGATACGGCGCTGATCTGGCCTCTATAGCAACGAGAATCTCTCGAACGGAAGGACGTTTCCAGGCGAGACTACGCGCGCGGACGAGAAGACGCGACTCGGCCGAGGCGCAGGACTCTCCGTCAAAGGACCCCCCGTGCGCAAGCTCGTCCCCCTTGTGCGCACCCCCGCGTCAGCTCGGTGACGTCAGCTCCGTCGGAGAGGTTTTCGACCGAGGGCTTCGATTATTCGTCGCGCATCCGTGCCGATGGAGCTATGAGAGGCGCTCGGGCTCGACTGGGGGAGAGATCGCACGCAGCCGTTTTCTCCCCCCCCCCCCCCCCCCCCCCAACCCCCCCCCCCCCCGTTCCCTCCCCACCCCCGGGGCCGACACGGCCATCGTCCCGGTTTTTTCGGACGGGCCGCAGCTGTGCGTGAGGAGCCGAGCCCAGTGCTGGATGCAAAAAGTGACGCGCGATCGAGGGCGCGCGGTCCGTGGATTTAGTCCATCGTGAGCCATGGGCTGTCTCTCGGGCCCAATAATTGACACGTAGTCTGAGGTTGAGCGATATCGAGGCTCAGAAGGGAATGCCCGAAGATTGTCGAACTGAAGAAATCGATGGGATCGTTGGCACGAGGGGCGCCGCTCGATTCATCCCTGACTCACATGAGTGCGCGCGCGTCACGCACACACACGCACGGCGATGATGGCAAACAAACCGAGCAATTCTCGCACGCACGCACGCACGCACGCACGCACACTTAGAATTACGAGGGAGTGCGAGGACGCATGGTGCCCGGTGTGGAAAAAAGGAAAAAGAAAGGGCCGATTCTACAAATCGCACACTAGTGCGAGCAAGAGAGCGAGCTTTTCAAGGGGCGGAGATTTCCAGCGCGGGGATCTGTAACGAATTCGATACGCCCGCGAAGGGGAAAAGGAGAGGGGACGCGCGCACCAACACGGGCATGGTGGGGTCGACCAGTACCTTAAGTAGGAGGCCTGCGAATCAGGGATGTCGCCAGATGACGATCAACCCCCAGGCCTCAAGTAGCGTCGCGCTCTCGACTTTTCTGCCCTTCGCGTCGGCTTCCTCGGCCGTTCCCCCGTATCTTTCCACTGAAATTATCATCAGGGCCGTGGCTCGCGTGATCACCGCATTCCCATCGTCGGCAACAATTTCATCTATCCTAATCAATCGATAATGTAATGCATGATTTCGTCCATATCCCAATTATTTTCCTCTTTCAAGACCTTAGGGAATAACTTTTCTATCCGGCCCTTTGCACAGTCTCGATATTCTACTCTTTATTAATGAACGATTCCGCAAATCGTCCCTTATATCGCGCCAACGATTGTATCACTAACGAGCAAAAATTCTTGTCCCGGCATTGATAAGCTTGACTGCTCTTAGCTTAGTTCCTCTTTAGAAATAACGATTTATGTGATCTCTATGTATTAAGTTGTGCTAGTCTCCCTAAGCAATAAGCAAAAACTAATAATTTATAAGTCTTTCTGTACGCTATTGGTGTGTAATACGGTCAAGCCGGAAATAAGACCGTCGCCAATAAACTCTATTCGTTTGGGGTGAAAATAAGTCGGCTGTATTTTTTGTGTATTTACTTCATGTAACTGACAAATACTGCCTCGTAATTTTATTGGATATACAAAAAAACACGTGCCCCGTTTTCTTTTAGATAAACGATACTTTCACGTATACAAAATAAGCGGATCTTAAGTAATTGAGAGTGCCAGTATTATTTTTATTCTAGCTTATCGTTAAGGCTAGAGAAAACCTTGTTTTTCTATTTAGGGCTTACAAATAATATATAAAACGTACGAAAGCGTAGAGAGAAAATTACTAAAATACAATATTTCGATTTTGTAAATCCCCCCCCCCCAATCCACCATCCACCATGAAATAATTCTTAGACAATTGAATTATGATATTTTTGGAACTCTTGCAATGTTTCTTATGAATTCGCTGCGCTGCATCAAATGTGGGGAAAGTATGAATATTGTTGGCATGTTTAAAAAGATTTAAGAATGTAAGAGTCATAAACACATTTATCGGCTCGTTATCGTTAATTTCATGATTATTCAATCCAATCAAAATTTGTTTTTTTTTTGTTCCGTTTTTATTTTTTTTTGTTTTTTTGTTTGTTTGTTTTTTTATGTTTTGTTTTGTTTTAATACGGTGAAAAGATATCTTATAAATATCTTTGCGTAAGTCATCTGCTGTTAAACGTTTGCTTTTCATTTAGTGCTGGCTATTGACATGGTAACATTGAATCGTGTAGCTACGTTACGAGCGTTAATGCTCGTTTCGATAATTTCATATATAAGGGCCACGACAGTTTACAGGCGTTAAAATTCTTGACATACCACAGAACCCAATGACATTAGAGTCCATTGGTTCTAAAATATTATGAGAAAACAAAAAAAGCAAATGGTGGATAAAGGTGATGGAGCGCTTAAGGGTTACGACAGATATTAAATCCGCCTTTAATTGAATAATATCCTGGCGCGCGGCTAAACATATGCTGCTTTCGGACGGTTCGAAAAACCAATAAAACCATACAATGTACCTAATATTTCAAAAGCTTATTCAGGCCCAAACTATCCACCCCTAATACTCTGAATAGACAGCTCATAGCGTCAGGGGCCCCTGGCTTCCACCGAGCGCTCAAAACCGATTTTCCATTCTCTCCGCGCTCCATATGGAGCTCGGAGCGCTCTCATTCGACATGCGAGAAGCACCCCGATGAGCGACCCTCTGTGCGCCGAAAGCACGAAGGCCGAAGGAATCGCGAGAGAAGCCACTGTCCGTCGTGAAATTAATGCCGTCCGCGAGATCTGTCGATCGATACCCGAAACGCGGCCCCGCGACGGTGATCGCGGGGATCCCAGCAAGGCGAGGGGGTCGTGCGCATGCTACGAAGGCACGAGCGAGCCTCGCGTCGGGTTCATTTTGCCAGCCCTGAGGATGTCGGCCGCGTTGTCTCTTGGTCGGTCGCGTGCCGACTGTGGGCGGTGAGGTGGCGTAAGGGGGCGAGGAGGGGTATGGGAGGGGGGGGGAGGAAGAAGAAGAGGCGATGTAACGTCGATACCGCCGCTCTATACGCGAAGAAGCAGTGGCGATGTAACGTCGATACCGCCGCTCTATACGCGACGTTGCGTCGCTCCAAGTGACGGTGGAGGAGGCAGGGAAAGGGCGGACGCGCTCGGAATAGGGGAAGGTGCCATATGAAAGTAAAATAATCGATAGTGCCGACCGATATGTACGTATGTGAATGCATACACGGTTGGGTGAGCCGATGTGTGCGAGAGCGGTGGTGGTGGTGGTGGTGGTGGTGGTGGTGGTGGCGGCGGTGGCGGTGGCGGTGGTGGCGGTTCCTCCCGGCTGCTGCGCAGTGTTTCACGGCCCCAGAGCGAGGAGGAAGAGGACGATTGCGACTACAGTCCAGACGAGGAAGAGTGGAAAAAGACGATTATGGTTGGGAGCGACTACCAGGCGGCGATACCCGAGGGTCTCTGCAAGTACGACGATGCGTTGCCGTACGAAAACGAAGACAAGATGCTGTGGGATCCTTGCCACATGGGCCTATTGTCGGGTTGCGCCTCTCATACTCGGACAGTAGGCCCTGGTGAAGAAGAGCCTCGCAAGGGACCGATTGCCTTGCGCCTCGGTTTCCTTTTATGCTTGAATCGCTGCGTCGAACGGTATATCCCCCCGTTCTCTCCCTTTACGCCTCTAATTCACGAGGCCTCGGTACGTACGAGCGTCAAACGAGTCGAAGGTAAAAATATTGCCACCTAACTGCCGACACTAGCTTGCGTTACTTTACGAGCGCTCTTGTTTAACGTTGGCGTACGACCGACCTTCGCAACATTTCGCGTTATTCGCCGCTGGCTATTTCGCCGAACCGCATATATATGTAATGGATGGTGGGAGAGGAGGAGGAAGAGAGAGAGAGAGGGGGGGGTGACACTCGGGGAACGCTCGACACGTGCATATTAAACGGACGCGCGCGAGGAAATGAGGATGCAATGTGTGTCACTGCATCACATACGATACCTGTCCTATCTATATTATACGTAGGCGCGTCGAAAATTATTCCCTTGGCTGGTTTTCCTTACTGCCTGCCTATATTGCTCTTTGATTGCAATCCTGCGTACTTGAATTTCATTCCCAAGAGTCGAAATTTGTTGATTTGCAATAAGGGCGTTCTCACTAGAAGGAAAGAAAAAAAAAGGTACCGATTTTTATAATCCAGTCTGAGTAATCGGTCATAATAGAGAAACATAACTAAAAATAAATAGTGGCTCACTTCGGTTTAGTGCATCGATGTAGTGGATGTGCGATATATGTAATAAGTCACTGACATAATTAGCGAACTTGATTTATCGATTGGATCAAAATAGCATCTCCTTAATGCAGTGTACTAACGTTAACCGGAAGACGAATAGTAACACGTTAATACTTTCTTCCATGTCATAGGTTAGAACGTTGATTTTAAACTTGTAAAATTGTAATTTTATTATGAATAATGTATGCTGGATAGGAGTCGAGGACTGGTGAGAGGCTCGTAGCGATCAAAGGATATAATCCACGGATACTTTGTACTAAGTCGTCAGCAACATCGGCTCGAACGAGTTTGAAAGTGCGTGGCGTAAAAACAGTAAACCACACGACGCGCGAGACGCATCGATAACCTTAAAATTCATTTGTGTCAAATGCTAAGGAGGTTAGTTTCGGTGGGTCGCGGGGTAAAACTAGGAGCAAGAGAGTAATAAGTGAAGGGCATTGGCACCTATTGTTATTTCGCTGTCCAAGGTCGGGCAGCGTCGTTTGAAAAGTGACCGCTCGAGATAGAATCGAAAAAGCGCAGCGTAGGCGGCGCAGCCAGCCGGGGGAGCGCATATTTTGGAATCGTTGGTAAAATCAATAGTCAGTGGGTCAGAGGGGATGATGGTATGGTCGTGTGGATCGAGACAGAATCGATAGGAAGTGCGGTGGGTGCGAAGCGTGCGGATTGCGCGCGAGGACGCATAACGGAATCCATTGACGCGCGGACAAAAGGAGTTCCCGCGCGGGGGTACTTATAGTCTGTATTTATTAAGCTCCTGGAGAAGATTACGCGCCTGGAGACCGCTGAACAGTCCATCCTCTTTCGGGCTATTTTATTTATATTGACGTGAATTCACCCCCCCCCCCCCCACCCGCCCCACAGACTCTCCCTTTCATATTTCTATTGGGCACATCGGGTACGGTTTTCGCGAGTGCGCGCATCATCTCATTTGTCCTGCTACATTCTAATTACATTCTCGTTATAATGTTTAATTTTTGGAAATTCTTGCGTTCCTTATAACGAGGCCCCGAGTCCCGCTTATCATACACGGCCGCATTTGACAATTCGCGTGTAATCGCGCGTCTCAAAGGGAGAACAAAAAATAGGCTTTTCACGATTAATAGAATGCCAAGATGAGCTTATTATTAGGCAGTTGGATGAGAGAGTGAGAGAGAGAGAGAGAGAGAGAGAGACAGACAGACAGAGAGAGAGAGAGAGATTGTGGGGGGGGGGGGGGCGATGGCGGGGGGGGGGAGGGGAAAGCACGAGTTGCTAATCTGACGAATGTGCGGCTCGTCCCTGCGCCGCGAGTAACCTCGTTCAGTCCCGCTTTCTTCAGAAATCAATATCTATAATTATGTTGTTATACTTGCGACGTGTAGGTGCGAGTCGTGCACTTCTCTGCTCTTCCTCTTCGTTTCAACTTTCAATTTTCATTTTTGTATTTCCGCCCGAATCTGGATACTCTTAATCTCAATTAAACATTTACGCTGGGAATCTTTTGAATCAAAATAGTTTCGATTATTCAAACTTTACATACGAATATCAATGAATAATTCAACTATTTATGCCAAGATTATTTAATATCGGTTAGTGTAGATAAGCTTTTATAAAAAAAAAAAAACGTGACTCAATTTTTCTCCATTCGTCGTCACCTTTACTGTTATTTCAAATTTCTACATTTCAGTGGATTTTATATAATAACATTTTGTGCTTAAATATACTTGCATATATGTATAAATAGAAGTAAATCGTGATTTCTTGAAATCATGTAATTTTAATATAATTACAAATGCTGAGCTCTTTGGGAAAGTATTTAGCATTTTTTTTTCTATGAATAAAATTTAATGCAAGTCAGAAATAGTTCAATGCTTTTGTTACCCACTACCTTCATAACTTGAAACAATAGTTAATGTACATTTTAAGTTCTCTTTATATCCCAGATTTTTAATTTACAATATATATATATATGTGCGTGTGTGTGTGCGCGTGCGTGCGTGCGTGCGTGTGTGTTTGTTTGTTTGTTTGTGTGTGCGCGCGCAATTTTTTTAAATCGTTCAAATTATGTGAATGTATAAAGAAATAAATAAGCTCATTTATATAAAATAAAGAAATGTATTTATAATAGAAATTTAAGAAATATCTAAATTTTGATCGATTACACGAATACCGTTTAAATATAGTATAACATTAAATATTTAAAAATGTATGATATTTCAGCTAATGTTCTAATATGTTATTCCTAATAGACGGTATTTAAGTTACTATCTACTATTACAAATAAATATGCTTGGAATTAAACGATAAATGTTTCGTGTCAAATATCCAATTTAAATAGCGAAATATGGAAAGATCAAATGTCATAATAATGGCAACAATAAAAATATTATAATTTAAATGCATGTGAATTG
>NW_011948412.1:9167123-9167657 GCF_000503995.2 Ceratosolen solmsi marchali
ATTCAATAACATTAGACTTTAATTTCGACGAAGCTAGAGCAATGGTAAATCAAAAATTGGAAAAACAATTACTTCACTGTGATTTTCCATAATAGAACAGTCGGTCTCGTCGCACTTTTTTTTAAGCCATCGACTTCAATTTGAAAATCTATAATCAGACGAAAGAAGTTTGATAAATGTGGATAATTATTGCATTTATACATTTTTTTTTTTCGAAAATATATATCGACCTTATTATTAAACATGGCAATGAAGATACTCGTTCCTAATAGCCACAAAGTTATCTTTATTATTATGGTTATTGTTATAGAAAGTTGAGGGTCATGAATGATGTAATAGGGGCAGCATTACTACGTAGGCGGGGGCACAAGCACACGTGAGTCGATCGTAAGTAGTGGCAGTGGTAGTTGTAGTGGTAAGTAGCAGTAGTAGTAGTTGTTGTTACGATGATAGTGGTAATTTAGGTGGCGGTAGTGCTGATAGTAGTGTCAGTAGTAGCAATAGCAGTTGTTGCAATAGTAGCGGCGGCGGGGG
>NW_011948412.1:9167859-9168298 GCF_000503995.2 Ceratosolen solmsi marchali
GGGGGGCGGGGGGGGGGGGGGGGGGGGGGCGATCGGGTCGAGGAAAGCGTAGATCCTGCGGCGTTAGAAGCGCGCGCGAATGAAAAGTAGATAACGGTAATGCGAAGAGAGTCGTCGTGGTCGGGGAATTTTTTCCAGCAGCTTTAAACCTTTTACGTGCAGGCGTAACACGGTTCGTAGCTCGCTGTCAACGCGCGTCGTACGATCGCGCAGGCCCGACACATGCTTCGCCGAGAATCGGCGAGCATCAGGTAACGGGGGGAGGGCGGCGCATAGACAGCACAGAGGAACCCCTAACAGAGCTGCCCCACGGTAGGGCTCACCTGCCGCCAGGTGCGACCTCGTGCCATCTGCATAAGGGGCCGCCGTCTTCACGACCAATAACCCCGACGGCCACCTCCTCTTCCTCTTCCTCCTCCTCCTCCTCCTCCTCCTCCTC
>NW_011948412.1:9168339-9217616 GCF_000503995.2 Ceratosolen solmsi marchali
CCGAGCACCCGCGCACGGGTCTTAATTATTAGGCGGATAGGCGAGCCATAATACGACATCGAATCACAACAGGCCTTGTTTTTCTTCTTACCTTACTTTCTTTGTTTTGCTTTTTTTTCTGTTTTCGTACTCCGTCAGCGCTACTGCCACTACTCCCCACCACCCGTGGCCAGAAGACCCGCTCGCCCACTGGCATCCGAACTGACAGCTTACTCTATGCTTTTAATTTCACTCGGCTAATTGTCATTGTCGTCGTTACGGGCACCACGGTCACTTCCATCTCTGTGCTCCCTGGTCCGGCTATGAACGGCCCTCGTGTCCATCGTCAAGGCCTCGCATTAGAAGGTCGAATTTTTCAAATTTTTAACCGATATTCGAAGCCTTGTCGCCGGTGGCGCCACCTGTGAGCGAGCTGCCGTACCTTAATAATAAGACTTGCCCTCCTTATCAGAGGGACAACAGTCGCCTCGGTTACTTCCCGATTGTGTCACCTCGAACGGCACGCTACGACATTTTCGATCGTCCTTCATTGGAAAAACCTTACGAAAAATTGGGGTCGCCTTGCGGGAGAGGCGAGCAATTCTCTTGCCATCGATAGGTGGCGCCGCTCGTTTATACGCATCTCTTTCTATTGTTTTGATAGTTGTCTGTACCGGATTTCAGCCTATACTTAAATTTATCTTCGTTAATTCTCTCTTAGCTTCCTAGGCTTCTTATAATTGTTTACTTAATGAACACTTGAATCAGAGGTACAAATTATAATTGTTTGTACGGCTTTCCTTTAATGTAAAAGCTGTTACAGAATACAGAGAAATACTTAAATATTCATTCCTCATGACTTATTAAGCATATAATATTTATTTTTATTCCTTTAATCGACATGGATTTTAAACTATAAGATTTACGAAAATTTTAATACAGTAGATTGAAAGCGAGACAGCGAGAGAATACATATATGTAATATTTATATTATAATTATCTTTTGTAAATTATACGCGAGCTATAGCGTAAAAATTGAAATTACAAATTAATTTTTAATTTTACCTCGTACAATTATACAATTAAAATTACCTTAATAATTAATTATGTCTTCTAAGAAATTGTACAAACAGATGTGAATTTTGTGCAAGTTTTTTCAGTCAAACGATAATAAAAAAAAAATTACCCGTATCATGGATCGAACATTAACGCATAAGTAAATAGGTTTGACAAAAGACACGATAAATGGCAAATTGTCAAAGATAATTTTTGTAGTACAAATAATTGCACTAAATACTGATTTACCGAATTAAATTGCCTTAACCCACAATTTCTAAATATTATTGCCAAATTAGAATGTGTTGGATTATTCAACGGATTATGACATATTATGATATAGATATTGATATATTAACGTTGAGACATACATAGAATTGTTAAAATAAGATAGAACTGTTTAATTTATTATTTTATTTACATATTAAGAAGAGGCGTTAAACTTGCATTTGCTAAAATAACACATAAAATTTTTATAACTTACCATATTGTATAGAGCCGAACTAACAAATGAATATATATATAACTAGAATCTATAAGTAATTGTATGTAGAAATTTGATTTTACATATTTATTAACATCGGGAAAGAAATACTTACTGCGTTTACAGGATAAAACGGAAAAAACGAGCAATACATCAACAATTAATTCATAAATTATCACTGATATATGAAGATAAGGTAGAATAAAAAAGTTATCGACACGACGCATTAAAACGAAATCCATCAAATGAAAATTACTAGTCGGTAACGTAGCTATTTTCTATAATTGCACTTACTCACCTCCAATGAGGAAAGATAGAGCAAAGAAAAAAAAAAAAAAAAAAAAAAATTATTGACGTACTCATAAGTTTTGTCGTCACTATTTCATGTAATATTGTTTTATATATTTTTTTTTTTTTTTTTTTTTTTTTTTTTTTTTTTTTTTTTGTGGGAAAGGGAGATATTTTGTATTTATGTCGAAAACAATTTACCGCACATTTGTTGAATAATTTTTATTATGTTTTTTAAAAATATTAATAATATTTTCACAATGTAAAATTATTATTAGATATAGATGCCGGTACTTACTTATGTGTACAAAGTAAAATATGAAGTATTTTTCAATCAATATTTTCTTCATAACTGACAGTATTATACAAATGCAGTAATAAATAAAATTGAATATACTTTATATTGATCAATATTTTATAAATATACATTTCATATATCAATCGATGGTATCAACAAACAATGTATTCATTTTATGTACTTTTAGCGCATGGAAGAAGGAAGAGCAAATCAAAGTTTCAGAGAAACATCGGGAGATCAAGAGATAAAATTGAGTATCACATTCGAAATAACTGAATCTGTCGGCTACATCTTGCTTCCAGCATCAGCTACATACTGTAGTAGCTATTGATTCATTAGAATTTTATTAACTTTCTTCATGCAATACGTAAATTCCAGATTCTTAATTAAAAAAGAAAAGAAAAAAAGAAGGAAAAAAAAATAGGCAATGAATATACGCGGGCATACATTTATAATACTTATAAATCGTGTATATTACTACGATATATTAAATTTCCTGTATTTTGAAATGTCATATATCTCCATAAATTTCATGAGAAATCTATTCAAGTTTGAAATAAAATAAAAAATACATTTAATTAAAAATGATGTATGATAGCTGTATAAATAAATTATAATTACGAGGAGTGACAGGCTTTTTCCGTTTCGAAATTACGACAATTCAGAATAATAGTGAGCTCTTGCTTTTTTTTTTTTAATATATAAATAAAACAATTACGTAAAATAAACGAGTACATCAGATAAAGAATTATCTGTAATTATTGAATGCGTTAATGAAGACTCGATTGGAGAATAATTTTTATAACCACTCAACCAGTATAAATATTCAGTCATAATTTACAGTAAAAATAAAATAAATACCTTATAAGCTTATGTATAACATAAAAATACATGTAATATTAGAAGAATATCTAATAAAGAATAATTTATAAAAAAAAAATTATTAGAAAGTAGTTTCATTTTTCAGCTATTGAAGCCAATATGTATAAATTGAAAAATATAAAATTATTTGGATATTGTGTTTGAAATTTTAATTATTCAATAAATTTAACAATAGAAATAAATATTCAAAATATTCGTGAGTAAAGATTTTATAAATAATTGGAAAAAAAAAGTGAAAGCATCGTTTGTTTAAGCATTAAATTTTCTAATTGAAAATATAATTATATTTTGCGTAAAGGCCAAATCAATGAAATTTTAACGTATTAACGAAGCTATCATTCGCAATAATAAATAAAAATTACAATTTTTCAAAATACAATGAATTGTAATTATAATATTGTAAATACATAATCAGAATTGTATGATAGATAATTTTAATCCTAGATTATTTAACCAAAAGCATATTATTGCAATTCATATCCGAGAATATCGAATGTATAGTAAAGATTATACGTCTCATTATTTACATTATATTTTATTATATATTAAGGATATATGCTTAAAACGTTTAAACGTTGTACAATAATATTGTTGTTAATTCTCTAAGGGCTTTTATAGTTTTTATATTTGAGCTTTCGTTTTATGTTTGTTATGTCTGTCTTTTTATGTTGAATAAATGAACGCATCTTACGTGTAGTGCATGTTGTGATTATGTAATATATAATTCAAAGATGACTGCTGTCTCGAGAATAAAATCTAAAATTTGCGTAAGTAGAGATATAATGATTTGAATGAAGAAATGAAGTTTGTTTAGCTATCTATTGATTTTATAAATTATTCAGTCAAACCTATTTCTAGAGCCAAATGGATCAAAAATATGAAACGTCAGATTTATCGTAAATTGATGAGAAGTACCAGTGTTCTGTGTGTACATTAATTATAAACTATGCTAATATATAATCTACATGTATATCGATTTGAATAAATTATTTAAAAAAAAAAAAAAAAAAAAAAATATATATATATATATATATATATATATATACTATTTAGTGTGTTTAATTAGAATTCTTAGAGATATTCGACATGCGAAAGACAATTATGGGATTATATAAATTATAGATTACAGATTATAAAAATTATAAAGAAAATTATGAGAAAATATTTTCAATATATTAGCCTGGGGAATGTAACAATAATTTTAATTTAAACTGACAGTTTTTTATGTAAAGGAATTTATATATATATATATATATATATAGCATACTTTTATCGATAAACACTATCGAATAATTTAACGCGATCGCTTATTTATAAAATTCTTCTTTAACCACACATAGAATGAAATTACGACATAATTAATGAAGTACTTTGTACTTTTAAATATCATTTACAGCGACAGTGGCATACATGGATTAACAATAATGCTTAAAGTTGTATTCGTTTTTTCAATTTAATCGTATTCGGCTCCTATGGTTATACTTACATCATCGGAAACAATAAGCGTCTGATGATACCATTTGTTAGTATCCAAGACAACTGCAATGAAAATACAATGAAATAAAAGATAATTTTGCGGGGCTAAGAGGCTAAATCCGCGTCGCGGATAAATGGTAAATAATTGCTTATGAAATAAATACTTATTTCGCCAGGATTGACGGTGACTTCGACTCGATTACAGCTATAATGACATTCTCGTGGAGGCTCCAAAATCCATGTTTTGTGCCCACGTATCTGTGCCTGCCACGACGGGTACTCGACATCATCAATCTTAACTCGTAAACGATGAATTTCACATTAACATGGATATTATGGATGATGCACGCGGCCGGCCATTTATCATAAATGAAATTCTTCTGTAATTAATACTCACGTGCATCGGGGCTCCATAACCAGGACTACCCATGAAAAGCCAATCAGTTTTTTCGCTCTCCGCTGTATCTGGTAGGAAATATGGTCTTTGATAATGCTTTCGTAAAATCGTGCCGATTGCTTGATCGCAATTACTCCTTCGAAATAAAAAATTGTCTAAATGTACCGCTGAGCAGTGTGCCATTTGGATTATTAATATTTAACATAGCGGCGAATCATGATAATTCTAATGTGCAAACACTTAAATATAAAAGCTCAAGACTTTATAGAGTCGAACGTAAGGGCCATTGCGAGTTGCGAGTTGCGAGTTGCGAGTTGAGAGTTGAGAGTTGAGAGTTGCGAGAAAGCTTCTAAATCATTAATAAAGTAACTGCACAGGTATTTTGATAAATAACGTTGCGTACTAACCATCCGACGTACCAAGGCTTTGAGCCGGCTTGCAACAATGCCCGACTAGTGCTCATGTTGAAAACATCCTGCAGGCTTCGAAATTCGGTCTTGTAAGGAAAGAATTGGCAATTGGCATCTTGACCCTCGTAAAGTTCCTTGAGAAACGCGAAGGAGAAGACCTGCATGGCAGACCAGCCGTTGGTTGCGTCCCTGATAACGACGGGCCTCCCCGAGTACGCGTAACTAAATGATTATGGTAAGTCGGGGCGAGAAATAGTTTAAGCAATAATAATAATGTCGTTACCGTTCCTCGAATAGCTTTGGATCGACGTTCGATATTTTCTCCACGTGCTTGACATCCCGGCATACCGAGCAATCCTCCGCAGGTCGGAAGATCTGTCGGACCAAGGGCGGCTGATCGATCAGGCACTGGACAAACGATTGCGAGGCATTAAACAAGCAATTGCCGATTGGACCGTGGCACACTCACTCTATCGTATTTGACACTGTGATAGTAGTCGCGCGCCAGGTAGACGAGGAGGCAGACGCCGAGGAGGCCGAGGAGCTTGACGAGTTTCGCGCGCAGTCCCGACTTGAGCCGCGTCTCCCGCAGCCGCGCGTAAGCTCGCAAGAGCTTTAAGGAGCGAAGCCGCGAGCTCAGCGGCACTTCCTCGATCCTGCCGAGAAGAATCCGCAGCTCGTCCTTGAGGCGGCTCGGCGACTTGTTCTCGGTCATGCTGGACTGTCCGCGTTGAACTGGATTCGTGGACTCGCCGCACCATCGGGGGCAAAGTCGCGCGCAGCCCAGCAACCCCCGGATAAATCGGACCACTCGACTGAGCTTTCCACTCATTTTGCCGAATTGACTCGCTCGCACGGAACATTGGATTATGGTCGGTAGAGCAGCTGCCAATCGAAGTTTCATTATACGGCTCAGCCGCTTAAGCGCTTAACTTCGTAAGACTTTATCTTCTCTATGTATCTCGGGATGCGATTGGCGGAAGATGCATTTGTCCGCGGACTCCACGGGGCCGACGCTTTCTCGACTCCGTGATTATTTATTGGCAGAGGCTCTGATTAATTGCCTTTAATTTTTATGCGCCATTAAATGGACCAACCCTGGAGAGGCTGCGCAAAGGTGTGGAGGCCGAGCTTATTTGAGAAATGGCATTGCGCGAGTCGCGTAATCGGGAGAGCCTGGCCAAGGAGAGAAATTTCTTATCTCCCGACGCAGCTGGGAGTCGTCGTCGCTCATGCAAGCGACTCGCTAACGCGATATGAAATACGTTCCACGTGCAACCGCCATGGCAACCGCTACGCAACTTCACCTTATGCTATGCGTGCGCCCAACCCAACCATGCCCCTACGCCTCTATCTACTTATATATCTATTGTATTTCCAGTCATTGAGCTAATATTAGAAAATATTTTCCAAGGGAATGACCAATAAAAAACAATACATCTATCAGTCACCACCCGTGAGATCCAAGAGCGAGGCAATTTTTCACTTCCCATACAAGCGCCGGTTTTTCTCTCCTCAACCCACAACCCCATTCATATTCATATGAATTTTTATATTATTGTGGATAAAAATATTCTCTATTCAGTCCTCGGTCCTTTATCTACTTAATTTTCTTATGAATATTCTTTGACTCTTTCGAGTGAAACGAGTCAATTATGGCTTTGACAGTTTTGAATTCGAGTTTCGTATTAATAACCGATCGCCTAATACAGACTTTATGAATAATGAATAAGTTTCGTTGTATGTGAAATCGGCCAGCATATTACCAAAGCAATGTGCTTTGCGTAAATTCGTAAAACACAATTTTGCCGATACGCTCGTATAATTTTTTATTCTATCGACGTCCGTTCGATTAGTATTCCAGCACCTTCTCTCATCTGCGTACCGAGCAATTTTCACGAAATTAAAGAGGACATTGCAAGTGATTGATTTCAATGATACCAGACGCAGTTACGTCTGCGCTACCATTTACAGTTGCAAATTGACAATTGAAACTACATTGCGTTTCCTTCATTGAAAAAATTAATTTTCAGAGTAGCGCTCGTTTTTATTTTTTTCACGAATTTTAGGAGAACAATTTTAATATTTACAGTTTAAATATAATTTCAATCAAATTATTTGCTTAGCCATTACGTTAAAAATGTGCATTTAATAATGTGTTAGGTACGAAAAAGACTCGGTAATCAAAGTGAGCAAAGGCATTTCCATTAATCACGTGATAGCCAAACAGTTAATACCAGATATTTTATTTGTATTTAATTTTTTAATGTTATTTTCAATTTTTATTATATATGTTTAAATTTTGTTAATTCAAAAAAAAAAAATTTTTTTCATCATAGAATTTACGTAAGCGTAGATCCCTATCTCATGCAACGGAAAATTCTATATTACAGTATCTATTTTATTTGTACATATTTATAATTTATTATATCAACTTTTTACAGGTTTTTCATTCTAATATGTTTTAACTTCTTCCATTACCAATTGTTTCGATGCGAATAGAATTTAAATGTAAATAAGGAAAAATAATTAATATAAAAATAAAAAATTGTTCATGTAGACTAGTGAATTTTTAGAAAATACGATAAACAAATATATACTTGAACATTGATACAATTAAAAACTGTAAAATATTATTTGATAGTAGTCCCTGTCCAATCACCACTTAATAGATAACCAAATTTGAAATACGAATAAAACAGAAAAAAAAAGAGATCGGATCTCTTATTTTAGGATATTTCAATATTTTGCTTTAGTTGTGTTTGAAGTACACAATACTAATTGCTATTGCTTACATTTATTATGTACATATCGAAATACAACATAGTGTAAATGTATATAAACGTTCTATCTCTTTTTGTCGCGAAGTATATATTATGTATAATGAAAATAAAGACAGATATATATATATATATATATATATATATATATATATATATATATGAGGAGAAAGCAGGATAAAGGAGCAGGGGATCGTTAATTTACTACCGCTTATGATGTGTCTGGAAATAAATAGAATCTTCATTTTTCATTTACTTTTTATTATATATAAACTCTTATGGCTCTGGGGTATTTATTATATTGAGCATTCGCGACTCAATTATTATAGAGCGTACGTACACCCTTAAAAATCTTGTATTCGGTAAAATCCAGATATCTGTTTCACATTCATTTTGGGTAAATATTGCACATAAAATTATTATAAATTATATCATTGCATTAATACTTTTTTATTATATAAAAAAAAAAAATAAAATAAATAAATAATCATTGTAGACTGTTAATATGTCATTTTAGATTGTTCAATTATTTATATAACTATACGTAAAGCATGAAATCAACCTAACGACATGAATAATTATTATTATATTTTAGAGTAAATTAAAGAATTTCTCATTTAAAAGTTACATTTATGAAAAAAAAAAAAAAAAAAAAAGTTAATAATAAAAAGTATTATAGAAAAATAACTAAAATAAATATTAAAAATTAGGGCAAAAAAATATTTTAAAACCCACGGCAAGTTGTATACAGAAATCCATCTATTTAATATCTATTTATTTACCCATACATGGATCCACATATTATTTTAAATATAAACGTCTACAATTCAATTATAAATATCATTAACTTAAATACTTTTTTCTCGGTAAAGTTAAATGGTGTGACATATGGTTAATATTTAATGTGACTATTCACTTGTACATTGCTTGCCCGTGTTATATTAAAAAAAAAAAAAAAAAAAAAAAAAAAAAAAAAAAAAATTATTTTAACATATAAATATTCAATAATATTTATTTAAATGCATTTAAAAATTTGTACATAATATACATTTATTAACATCGAAAAGAATTATCTGATTATTATGTATTGCTGAATTATAATATTTCGATATATTAACGTGCTGTATTTACGGAAACCGTATACTAATTATCATTTCATCAAAATCTTTTTTATAAATTACACTTACAGTCTTTTGAGCTTTGTGTAAAATTGTAAAGTTTTGTCAAATCCGTCAAAAAATTTGCTATCATAAAGTCTAAAAATGTGTAAGAAATAGTAAATTATTAGTTCGGACGAAGTATCTATTCAACTTTCGAAAACTACTAGTTTTCTTAAAAATTTCTTATTTTACCAGTATTACTTTAGAATACCCATTCATAGTTATTTTATTAACCTCAAGACGAATTTTCGGATTAAACATCTCTTACTCTTTGACTCTCTTTGAAATTATCCATGGAAAGAATTGATTAATAATTCTTGATTTTTACTTAATTAAAAATAATGAAAAAATATTGTTCTGTTTTCATATGTTCTGTTAGCATATATGATTAGAGTAATAATTAAATAATTGAAGTCACTTGTTATTCTTTAACTTGTATACACATACTTATATTGTAAAACGAATATAAATAGGCTATACACAAGATCCAGATTTTACACAAAATTTTTAATAGTGTATCTTTCTTCAGGCTTTCAAATCTGTTCATATCATTTTCATTTTTCACTTTTTTTTTCATACCCTTAAATTAGCAGCTAATGAAGCTTAAATGAGACGAGATGCTTATTTCAATTGAGTTGCTTATGTGTATGTATCACTCAATTAATAACTAACGATCGATGGGCGCTTAAGAAATTTGCATCTATTACAAGGCTTATTGAGATGCAACTCGTCTTTATTAATTATATAATACACTACAGTTTTATAAAGTAAAGTACGTCGAGTGCGGATTATCTTACGGAATCGGTATCGGTATATAAATGCATAGGCGCTTGGCATTCGCGTGCATAAGCTTTTTTGTATACGCCGTTTAGTTCACTCATTTCATGTTTTATACAAAAATTACATAACTGCGATGGGCGGCGCTGAATTCACAAGCATTATCAATCGATGAATTGCGCAAGACGCGCAAAGAAAGACGAATAATATAGAATTATAAATTTTGGAGAAAATGCGTTCCCATTAAACGAATCTCACTTAACTTACGCTCTTCTTCTCTTTCATTTCATTTTGGACTTTAGTGCGTACATTATTTCGCTCTTTATTAAATATTATAACTGCGTGAGGATAATAAATTTCTAAAATGCCTATGTTGTACACTCACGTTTACTTATAGTCTTTCAATGTAAATACGTCTGTGGTACAGAAAACAATCTTTCATCCTATCCATTATACGTGCCTGTACATATATGTAGATAATTATGCCGTTAAATTGTCTTTAAAAAGCCAATTAATTGGTTGATTCGCTTCGTCGCGCACTATTTACGTGACAGAAGGGGCATAGACCAACTTAGTTATGACAAATTTTTACTTTTTACTTTTTTTTTTTTTTTTTTTTTTTTTTTTTTTTTTTTAAATCCTCGTAGGATTATTGTGAAAATTATTATATACATATATATATAAATAAATAAATATATATATATATATATATATATATATATTTTTTTTTAATATTATAAATCTTTTAAATAGTAAATAGAATATATATAAATAAAAACAAAATAAAATTTTTGCTTTTTTGCTTTCGATACGCCGTTGATAAGACTTAGAATTAAAAAATTTCTCCATCTCGTATTAAAAAACAAAGTACAAAAATCATAGAATAATTCATAATTTGCGTGACTCTTGTTTTAACGAAATATTAAAAACATATTTTTACGCTGAAGTATTAAATTAATAAAATCCGTGCTCACTATCTCATAAGAATTGTAGACGTATAATTATCATACAATAACGACAATATGGTCATGAACATATGAATTTACAATGTGTGAATGAGAATGACTGCTCGAAGATTGTGCCAAACCGATCGTGTCCATATTCAATAAAGGATTAATGTCAAAAAATTCTGCAAACTACAAGTATTTTAAAAAGTACGTGTATATGTTTTGTGTATATAGATTATAAAAGTAACGCAATCAAATTGGAACAATCTTCTAAGTTTATGCCTTGAACGGAATTTTTACAGTCATGATGGCTTAATACGAGACGATACGAAGTGGCTTTGAAAGCCACAACCGATCCAGGCGGAATGTTCGGACCATAAATCTCTACGAGATTCGAAGTAATCACAGTTTTTATCCGAAAATAAAAAGTATATATATATATATATATATATATGAAACAAAAAAAAAAATATTTCGGTCTGTTGTTCATTTTATCCCAACGAAAGTGTGGTAGTACATACAGTATATTCAGTTATATCGTTAGTATTACATTTTTGTTTTGTTTTGTTTTTTTTGTTTTTGTTTTTGTAAAGTAAAGTATTTCAGCTCGAAATTCGCTACATGCACTAACATAAATACAGTAAATACATTGTAAAAAGTATCAGGTTACGTATAAAAAATTCGCTTTAACAAATAGTTGGATCTCGATAATCGCCATTCAAATGTCTGTACATATCGTGTCTTTATTATACAATGTTTAAGGGATTACGCAATAAGAATACGTTATGGATACCCGGACGCAAAATGATATTTATTAAATGGATGAACTACGATATTAAAAATTCGGTGGTAGTCATTAATTATAATATTTAGATTTAATGTTCGCTGGAAGAGACATTTCAGTTCCGCATTAATGTTAATCGTTTTTCATGAATAATACTTTAATTAAGTAAATCTGCTCAAAATGAATTGCCTAGCATATAAAAACGTTTTTTCTTTTCCATTTTTTCCATCAAAAAACTTCAAGTTACATCGTCGAGTTTATAATAATAATAATAATAATAATAATAATAATAATTCCTCCAAAGTTTATCGTCACTTTTCGTCTCAATTTCGTCATGCAATTTCTATCTTTGAATTATTATTATATTCTTTTTTTCTCGCTCGTTCAACGTCGAGCTTACATTCGGTCTACTGTACATGAGTATAAGCAGTCTTTTCGTAGAAAATTATAAATGCTGTTTACAAAATATAAAAGAAAAAGCACATACAAAAATCTAGATCAGTCAAAAGACACATTTTTATAATAATAATACGGATTTTACAATTAGCTCTGTCACTTCTTCAATTCTGTATACATCGTATATAATTTTAAAACGTTCACATTTAGTTATTTTTCTTGCCATGCTTTGTTTATTATTTTTCTTTTTCCTTATAATTTCGAAGTTACAGGAAAATTCTATTCACATAAAGCAAAAGAAAAATGTTGGTTTCGGTTTCGGAAACCGTAAATATTTAGAAGTAAATTAGGTCGTGAAGTTGTCAAACTTTTTATTTAAAAACCAATGCATTTTATGAATAAATGTATATGTTTCTAAATCTATACAACACACTCTTAATTTTATAATATATTTATCATATAGTAATAATTTGGTGCACGTTATAACCTCTTTAAATCTTTATCAGAAGCTTGTTATCGTGGTACGTGATGAGTAAAAAACTTGTGTAAACTCTTCAGAGACATTGGCGTTTGACGCTTTGTCGCAATTAACTCGAACGTATTACATTCACTCCTACTAACAATCAACTTAAAAAATAAACTTTTATGATTTTACGTCACATGATAAAATTTATTAATTATTTATATTTCTTCAACATAAAGATTACTATATCGTAATTTTATTAGAATATCTTTGAAAGGACTTTGACGTTTTTAGCTGCCTTTTAATATTGGCAGCATTCAATAATCGATATAATTCTTTAATCTATAAAACGCCCTCTTCAATTATTTTTTCATTACAATTCCTTTAAATATTTTTTCTCTTTCTCATAATATTATTATTTAAGAGAGAGAGAGAGAGAGAGAGAGAGAGACAGAGAGAAGAGAGAACGAGAACAAGACGTAACTTACTTATATTTTTTCGACTTTCAATTAATCGAGTTATTTTACAAAATTCGTATTTTGAAAATATTATACTTCCTTTTTGTGAGATTAATTAAGTTGAAATTTTTATAAAATAGGCAATAATAATACACATTCACTTAGAATTATATGGATTCAAATTTTCATGCATTTACATTACATTTAATGTTGACATAATAAAAATGACTTAATAATATTTTAATTCATTATGCTTCTAATTTCAAATATATGAATTATATTGTTAATAGTCGTGTGGCCGTGAACGTTTATTTTTTAAAGACGCAAGGTAACTTGTCAATTTTAGTATTTTTGTGCGTGTTGGTAGTTATTAGTCTTCTTTTTTTTTGTCGAACCTTCATATAATTCCCATCTGTTTTGAAATTTAAAAAAAAAATCAGTCATAATTATGTAATTTTTTTAATTGCTCTTCATAAATCACCGATTTTTCATTTAAGAACTTATAGAATAATTTATATTTTATTCTAAAATAAGTTGTTTAACTTTTCATTATATTATATTGATATTATATTTACGTAATTCGTATCTAATTTGCGAATGCAAAAATTATAATCATTCGTATCCAAGCATTACAGTTCATTATTTAAGATTCATCGATTTATTAAGAAAATCAGTCGATAATATATATATTTTTTAATATTTATAACATCTGTTAAATATATCAGTGAGTAACATTTTAATAGTTCATTAGAACGAATTCTTATGCGCAATACTATTATTATAATTATTTTTTTTTAATAACAGAGATTTCATTTGGCTGTGGAATCTACTAATACTAGTAAAATAGCTATTACTATTATGTATTATTTCAATTCACATATGAAATTTGTCTTTTTTAAACTAGAAATTTATATTTTAGTAAAATATTAAAATTCTTTTGAATAAAGTAATACAAACTTAATTTTCACATATAAATTTTATTTCATGAAATTTTATCTGAATTATATTCGTCTTTAGCGTGTATTATGTACATTCAATAATTATTAATTAAACCAATTGTCTAGTTTAAAATTACCAATAAAATCTTTAGTTAATTATAACGTTTTATTGTAGGGGTAAAGTATTGATTTTATAAAGTTTGAAATTTGAATCTTTATAAATCGAGTAAGAATTATAATAATTAGATGGTTGAATTGCCTGATTTAATAAATATTTAATAAAAATATTTTCATTAGTTTTGTATTTTGATTGTTTTCGTATAATATATTAAAAATCGACGAATTTAGCATTATTCTTCGTCATTTATTATATTATATTCTAAGATACAATGAAAAAATACAAAATACAATTATTCAATTTTTTATTCATTATAATAGATTTTTTCCTATATCGCCCGTAAAATATTATTGTTTAATTAGTTAAAAACAAAACAAAAAGAAAAACAAACAAAAAAAAAATACGTCCAATTGAAAGCCGTAAAATAATGATAACTAAGTTAAGTCATTATCAAGTATAAAAATCGTTTTTAAACGTAATTTTTATTACGATGATTATCGCCACATTTGCATTTCATAAAATTAGTTGTTTGGCCATATTTCTCTCTTTTTAAGTTGATCGCTTTCGATACATTTATTTGCCTTTTTAATCTTCATCATTGTATTATATGCAATAGTTAGTGATTGAAGGCGAGCTATGAAAAACTTTCATTACATTGAAATAATAATTTGTCTCAATTGATGAACACAGGGAAAAATCTCCCTTTAGAAAGTTAACAATGAACGTGGACAAATCGAGCATTCATGCATTTTCCTTCTATATGAAAGGTCTATCCACAATAGCAATGTTATTTAATGGATTTTTACACTGCCTTATTTATAGAAAACATTCAATAAAATTAAAAAGAAACAAAAGTAAGAAACGCCAAGTAATTCTCACGAGAGTGCAACTTACAGAATTCGTCATCCACTGACACACCCACAGCCTCAAATTTTTATAAGTAATGTAGTATTAATATCGATCAATCGTTCGTTTAATTAATATATATTTCGCTATATATTACTCACGTGAAATTTCGTCTTCGTATGATATATATATATATATATATATGTTAGGAAAAATGTTGTAAAGTATGAAAAGTGAGATGAAAAGATAAATAATACAAACTGTCTCCTTTGGGCAAGAGATTAAATTGAAGTAAATCATTTTTAAATGTTGTCATTACAAATAAAAATTGAATCACTTTTATTGGTAATGGAGGCACAAGAGCTAAAATTATCTATAATTAGGAAAAAAAAATGTACTCTAAAAATAAAATTACCAACAACAGCGACAAAGTTTTTATGCAAAAGAGGATATTATAATTAATGTTTATAACAAGTATCAAGCATGGAGATATTGAAAGAGAAATATTGATGAAATACTCGATTTAGAAAAATGCGATGTATTAGAAATTGGAACAAAATCAACTAAATAATTTCTGGAATGATTTCCCCTTTTAATGCTACATGCTTTAATTATTTTACGAGTTATAAGTAATTAACTATTTTATTATAACAAAATTATCATTTGGATGAAATATCATCCAACTTGTAAATAATACTTCAATTGAAAGATCATATATTGAATTGCTTATATTTATGATGAAAAACACTTCCCGATATGACAAATTGAAGTTGCAAATTTAATATGTAAAGAAAAAGACGGAAGATTTAATTGAAAAACAGCCACTACTATGTACATACAATACAACCAAATTAATGAGCGCAGGTAAATGAAAATCGGATCGTCAGTGTATCTGTAAAATAGATCTGTTTTTCTTTTTTTCTTGTTTTTTTTTTTGTTTATAAATTCATAAGTTTTTGTTTAGTCGTAAAGAGTACGCTGTGATTTCTCTAGCAAGAAAGTTTTTTAATATAGAAAATATGGCTGAAATGATATTAACCTTCCTAATGGGGGGAGGGGGGAGGGAGACGATCTGATAAAACGGCATAATGGAGAGTGGTGAAGAAAGGGAGAATGATGAACATATAGTTTTAACTGCTAATTGCACAGCCATCGCAATGTAAATGAAGGAATTGCAGATAAAAAAATAGTGAAATACGCATTCATAGGAAATTGAAGTGGAGATAAAAAGGAAAATTATCCTAAATTTCATCTAGTTGCCAATTCTGTGACGCGTGGCCATAGATTTATAATATTCTCTAAGTGAAGAATTTGGTGTAAGTCGTCGTCTCGAGTGGCACTAAAAATAAATGAAACGTATTTACGTCAAAGGCAAGAGTCGTCGTTCCTCCATTCTTGTTACTCAGCCCACTTTGCTTTATCCAAAACACTGTATTCGATAACGATACTTGAATACATTTCAGAAGAGTTTCTTATTCAACCTCTCGTTCCAATAACAACGAGATATTGACAAACGTTGCCTTGGAAATATCGATCTATATTATTACGAAAAATCTTCGATTAGACACTGTACTCATGCTTCAATTTATCCCGTACTCAACGATTAACGTACCATTCTGCTTGTATTTAAAATGAATTCTTACAAATTTTGATGTAGAATTATTTAAAAATATATAACATACCGTTACAATAAATCTATCGATATTAATTTACATAAAAGTCTGTACTGATTCTTATCGTCTTTCTTTACAATTCATTGTTACTCTTTATAATAAAACCGTTTATCTACTTTGAGTGACACTACATCAAATAGAAACTTTTTAATTTATCTGCGCATGAAAACTTATGAGCGCATCATTAAATTAAAGTTTATGAATTAATAATAGTGAATGCCGTTGATATTTAATTTACCTACTTATTGCCTTTGGAGTTTATGAGATGTTAAAAATTTCACGATCGTTGATGAAAATCTTCTCACCATTCATAAATAAATTTTAAGGATAATTAGATACTTAAAAAGTTCGACCGTGTAGTCGATAAACTTATTAAAGCAAATTGCACTATCTATTTTCAACGATTTCATCTGAGCTGATGATTAACTTACGTCAACGAAAAGAGTCAACGTATATCAGTATCGAACGAATGATATTTGATTCTTAAAGTGTACACAATTAGTAAAAATCTACATTTCAATCGTTATTTCGTGTGCGGGTATGTGTTTACGTGCGTGCGTGTACGTGTTTGGCAAGATTATTCATCATTCTTGTCATAATTTATAATTATATAATAAGTAATGCTTAAAGCCGTTGGTGTACGACTACTGCTGCGGATGTGGTTTCGGATGTGAGTCGCTAAGCCATTGCAGTCACCGCCGTTCGTTCGCCGCTGCTTCTCATCCAGTTTCCGCTCCTCTCTCCTCCTCCCAACCCCCCCCGCCGCAGTCACCGCCGCCGCCGTATATCTCTTTCTAAAACCCTGTGCATCCTCCGCGCGCCAGTTAGCGCGTTATACCCATGAGTCGCCGGCTGATACCGCCGTCGAGTTTGGAGGTACGTTGACGGTCGATGCCGGCGTTTCCTGGCCGACGCCGTCGTTGAGCCATTGCGAACCAGCTGCCGCCGTGACGCCCTGGGGCGCCACTCCGCCCTGACCACCCTGGCCCACCCCAAGCTCGTACTGACGTTTCTTTTTCTTCTCCAAGTTAACTTGCGCGTAGAGCGGCTCACCGGGTTTCGGCTGCTACAACACACACAAGTCAACAGCTTTGTTAATCTTACAGTAGTTTACTAGTGCATCTAGCGTTAATGATCATACGACCTCCTTTTGCTAATTTTCATATATTTGTCTATGTTTCTTCGACCATGACCACTATTCGTAATCAGTTCAATTGTCATTTATCGGTCATCTTTTAATTGCTAAGCTTTCAATGCAGAAGAGTTGCATCGATTGATCATTCACTTGAGCAAACATTGTATATGGGCGTCATCACATTGTCTCCAAATAAATGACAAAAGTATACGTTAAATCCATCATAAATATTGTTTACGTAGTGCTAATAAAAACAAATATCTTTCATACGGAACAATAGTCTTGTTGTATCAAGTTTAATTGAATAAAAGCGATTCCGATAAAAATTATGTGATTGAAATCGTTATTCATCTTCAATTCTCTCTCTCTCTCTCTCTCTCTCTCTCTCTCTCTATTCTCTTTATTTTGCTTTTACTTTTACTTTTTCTCTTTGATTTTTTTAATAAGACATTTTTAATACATTTGTAGATACAGCGACGGAAGAGGGAGGAGTGGGATGCAGCAGGGCTTTTCAAGCAGCTTTTTTCAGATTTTTTGAAAATCAACTCGCCTGACCATTAGATTAAAAAAATTTCTTAAAATTGTAGTCATTTTAAATATGTAATAAAAATGAAAACAAAAAAGACAAAATGCAAAAGTAAAGGCAAAAAGAAAAATCAACCATGAATATCATGATAAACAAGACGTTATATTGGGTGATAATTTTTTCTTTATTTACTAAATACTTAATGTTTTCAATGTACAATTACATCACACAACTCGTATTTATGCGCCTCGGAAATAAAATTACCGGAACAAATTTGTCGTAGATTTTATTAATGAATCATCGCCGATTTGAAGTTTACAAAAAATTCAAGTTGTTTAAGTGAGCAAATCGAATATACAGTCATTGTATTTAATTCTGATTTCTGCTAAAATTTCGCACAGTTGAAAAAAAAAAAAAAACCTTATTCATCTACATTTACGTATAATTTAAAAATGTTATCGATCAGTTTAAATTCGTTTAAAAATCACTTACAAATTTTTTTTTTTTTTTTTTCTAAAGTCGCATAAATTGGTTTGTTTACATTTTTCATTTTGCACATTGATGCATTTAAAATGAAAGTTTTTAACTTGTTTTTTAATGTAGTAAATATTGCATTACAGTTATTCAAAGAAAATGTAAGGTTGCACAAATAATTTTTATCGTAATAAAAAGATCTTTCTACTTAATAATAATAATAATCGAGAAAGAAGTATTTAAAATAAGAAAATCCGTAGTCACATAAAGAAATAGATTTATTAAATTATTGAAATATTATATAGGAATATTGTAAATAACACTTCTCAATAGGCTGATGATTCTTTTTTTTTTTTTGCGCAAATATGTAATCATACATATCTACCCTTAATACTTTATATTTATCGAAGTTCTGTTAACAAGTAATTTTATTTTTAAATAAAAGTATTCTATGTTATAAAAAAATTATAAATGCACACCTTATGAGAGTTGATTGGTATTCGAAATGTGATAAACATAAAGATATAAATAAATTAAATAAATAAATACAGTACTAAACATAGTCCTTGCTCAGTCAACATTAGACAGCCTATCATTATATACATATATATATATATATATATATATATATATATATAATGGTATTTTTTTTCTTTTTAATTCAACATCAATATGTGGTATGAATAATTTGTTATAAATTCTATTTATTCGTGTAACTATTTTAATAATGATATTTAATATATATATATATATATATATATATATATATATATATATATTATAACTATGCAGTCTCCAAGCAGAGGCAAAATTGTAATAAAATGCGCACTTGCACATAATAATACTGTAAGCCTCTAATTAAGGCTATGTTTAGTGTATTAAATACATTGTAAATGTTACCTCATAACAAACTCGACAAATAAAAGTATCGCAGGGAACATTGGTTAGAGAATTTCTAAAGAACCGAAGAAGAAGAGAAAATAGCAAAGAAAGAGAGGTGGAGAGGGGGTGGGGGAGAAAAGAAAAAGAGAACGATAGTTACCTAAAAAGAAACAATAGTGTATGACTTTAAGACCGAAGTTTAGTGGTCTTAAAATGTAGTATTATGTTACTTATGCAAAATATATTACAATTATTTTGCATATTAAATTGAATTGGCACATTTATGTTTCATTTTCTTTATTTCCATATAAGCGTGACGATTGCGAAGGCGAATTGAGTTATTAGTAAGTGCATCACTTTCTCTCCTTCTATAGTTATGATCATGGCATTACAAGTACAAAATGAGATTATACAAAATTATTATATTCCATTTGCGAGTTATATCGTATGTTGGCTGTCTTCTGGAAATTTAGGCTCGATTTTAATTATACAAAGGCCGAAACCATATTTGGAGAGTAGAATTGCTAGAATGTTATTTTTAGAATAAACATTACTACGAAATAAAATATGTAATAATTATTATTATATCAAAGTCATCATCTTTATAGTGAATCTCAGTACAATGTTACATGGCACTAATTTCTTCTTCTTTTTTTGTTTTCATACAGAAAATCGCAGTTTCACATAAACTCAGGCCGGTATAATATGTACATTATATGTTAAGTAGTGAAAATTAATTTTTATAAATTTAAAAATAAAACAATGTGCGAGCTATTGACGTAGATCGGAATATGTTTCCCTTTATTAATTTTCCTTGTATTTTTTAATGTTTTCTTTCCGTTTTCCCACTTTCGCACTTAAAACAAATTTCATGAGCCTATCGCAACAGCAAAAAAAAAAAAAAAAAAAAAAAAAAAAAAAAAAAACAATCAAACAAACATATATGTATACACATATATCAGAGATGAGATAGAAAAATATCTTATCCTTTTATTTCTCGTCTTTTCCTCGTCGCGTCTCTTATGTCAGAAAGAAATTCTAACGTCTGAAAAAATATATGAAAAAATCCAAACGCACGAACTTGGCAAAATAAATCCTAAATCAATACCTAATTAGAATTTAAATTACGTATAATTATTTATTCCGAGCTGTTCAAATTGATTAAAAAAAATCTAGTTTATCATCGTCATTATTTAAGGTCTAAATAATCAATAGCGTTAATTATTAAAATGATTAGATAATTTATCATTACTTAGATCGTTCCTAAGAGCATTAATTATTTTCATTATTCGGCAAAATGATATTCTTATAAATTTATTCTCTCAAACATATTGCGAATTTCATAATTTACTCGACAGTTATAAGCTTTCCTTCATTATCGAATGCCACAAATGGTGAAAGAATCTTGAGATCTCGGTATTGAGTATACCATTATGTAATTATGGGCAACGGCTATTATATAAATTGAAAAACGTACGTGTTGCCGCCTAGCCAATGATATTAATGATATTGGTAATATTGCGTTGCTTCAAGATGCGCTGCACAATTGAAGTGTCATCTCTTCAACATATTTGTAAAACTGTAGACTTTTGCTGATTAGCTCAGGACATTGTTCATGATTGAATTTGATTCGGTATAGCCATTAATGTAAGGATTTAATTAAACCAGAAATTATTAATAAATTGTATATTATATTTATTCTCTTATAAAATAGAAGTCGAACAAATACTTTGACGAAATTTAAAATGCTATTCGTATAAAATTCTAATTTTAATCATTACTTGCCTAATTGGTGAAAATAGCAACAACAACAACAACAACAACAACAACAACAAAAACAAAATAAAAAAAGCGCGTATTTATAATTTATTGAAAAACAATAATTCTTATTGTAGTTACCTGAAAAATTAAGCAAAAACTTACACCTACAATCCATTTTAGAATATCATAATCGCAATTGAATCTTCATTTTTTTCAATAATAAAATAAAATTTTTGTAAATAAAAAATGTTTAATTGATTGCAAGTTCAGGGCTTAAATCGACTTAAAAATATTGGTGTTTGGTCAATCCACTAATCACTTAACTCTACTTATAATTAATCTGCTTTTTTGTTTTTTTGTTTTATTCGTATGAATTTATTTATTCCTCGAGTCTTCGATTAAAAAAGTTACGATATAAACCATAACTTTTAACATTCATAAAAAATTGTTTTTATGGGTAAATAAAATTTTTTCAAGTACAAAGACGAGCAATGCTGATTAGTAAATTTCATATTATTTGTAAATTGTATTGAAGTGTTCATAAAAACTTAATAGCTTACGTTTTGTTTTTGTTTTTTTTTTTGTTTTGTTTTTGTTTTAGAAATACGCTAATTTGTTGTTAATACCATTACAAAATTTCTGTATAAAAAGTTAACATACGTTAATTTGAAAAATTTTATGAAAAAACGTAGTACATTTAATCGGAAATTTTAACGATAAGTTTGTAAATTTCGATTAAACCTAACTGTAAGCTCTTTATCAAATAGTTACAGGTATATACTTTAATTGACTTAATTTATACACTGTTTCTGGTGGTACAGTGTACGCAAAGTACACTAGTCGTCATATATTTGATTTTTCGTATCTCACGTTAATAAGAATGATAATGGTACATTATGTGTATATCATGCACGAAGTATATTAAGTAAGTGCGATTAAAATGTGACAATTATATATAATACATACAACTACTACTTTCTCATGGTTGTACGATATATATGCATATATATATATATATATATATATATATATATCTTTATACAATACAAAAATTTGCATAACTTTTTAAATCAATAACATAGAAATAAGTAAATTAGATATTTATTTCATTATGCAGGGAACGTTTTAATTCTATATATTGATTATTAATATGAATTTATAAATCTCAATATATTATATCTGTGAAGTTTTACTTATTATTATTATCTGCAAGCAGTCTCTTAGAATATAGAATTATAAGCTCCCTTAATATGTTATCGCGATAAAAAAAAGAAAAACAAAACAAAAACAAAAAAAACAAAAACAAAACAAAACAAAGTATATATAAGTATGTAGAGAATCAAAGGAGACGTTCCAAAAGTAAGCATAAGTATAACGAAATTACAGTGGTTAGTTGCAGCTTCTATCGCTAAATCATTAATGAGATTAACAGGTAGACTAGGGTAATTTATATAGATGAACATTAGTTAGATAAGGTATTAAGTATAAATTTCTTGATAGTCATGATATATTTATATAAATTTTTAATTCCTAATATTTTGCAAATAATATTGACACTAGTTTTATTGTAAGTTATGCAATAACAACTATGTTCAAATTTAAATGTAGAATCCCGTAGATGTCCGGTTTTGCTGAAATAATGATACAAGATATTAACAATAAATAGATAAGAAAAAGAAAATTTTATCTACCACCTATTTACTGAATTGGATAGAATACGTACGAAGTTCAATAAACGTTTACATATGTAATGGATGCAACGATACGTTACTCTTAATGATTAATATACACGTATGGAGAAAGTAAAATATATTATAATGCATCATTTTATTAATTGAATAGTCGAGATAATTACATGTTCGTTAATAAATGATGAATACCGTAAAGAATAAAAAAAGAAGAAAAACAAACAAACAACTAATTAAAATAAAATAATTGCACTACAATAACAATGTGATGGTTGCGTATAACTATCAATATAACATTTCAAAAATATAGGAAAGAAAATTGCAATTACCAATACAATCACAGACTTAATGCTGTGACGATAGGTAAGCCCTATTTTTCGAATGGATAGAAAACTTTTGGAACGCCTGATTTGATCGGTCAAAAGCGTTGTGTCAGAAGGACCTAAGTGACTAAAAAGCAAAAATAAAAGTACCCTCTCCTCCATATGATTAAACAATATGAAATACTTAATTAATATTTACTTAATACGAACGAACAATGATATCTTAATGAAGTTTGGGCCAAAAGTCGACGAAATTGACGGTGCCCTATAAAGTATCGAGTGAGAAGGCTGAAATATCTGATGACTGAATATTTTCTTAATATATCAACTAAATAGTAATGGAAGTCAAAGTAGAAGATATTTGCCTAATTTAGGAGTTGTATGAGAATTTTTTTTGTTTAAAACAGAGTCTTTTTGAATTACGAGAAGAGAAATTAATAGAATTTTATGAACTGCATGCATAAGCAATTCTATTACTAACACGTCTGTATTTCGTATTATCATTATTATTATTGTTATTATCGTTATTATTATTATTATTTTTTTCTTCATAATTTGTCAATTTACTTGTAATTATACATTTAGTTTTTCCAGAAGCTATCTAACTGTATTTAACGTTTTACATCTACACCTCTCGCTCATCTAATTATGATTTAAAGTAATTGAAAAATAAAATTTCATGTATAATAATAATAGCTGTTACGACTCTCATTTCTTTGTGATAATTCAATTCGTTCAATAAACTTCTCATTATCTTTCTTTTGTTTTAGCACGCCACCAAAAGCTCTACCATTATCCGCTTACGACTCATTATCATTATTTGCGCCTAAATTACCTAATATCCACTTTAGTGCTAAGTTGACTCCGCGCATTTTATAGTCTAATGACTTACTGAATTCGTAGGAAACACGCATACGCCACCAGCAGGTACTGCGTGAGTTCCTTGTTTTGGATACTGCATATCCGACATAGCGATCTCCTCGTTTTGCTGTCGAACACAATTTTAAATTTCTTACATAATAAACTGAATAAAACAAAAATCTTTATTTTGTCTTCAAGTCAAGGAATTATCATTGGAGCTGTTGTTCATTTGAAACATTGAAATTTTCTAGTACAAACAGTATTGTTAATGGATTTTAAAGAAAAGCTTCGTGGCTAGGCGAGTTAACGTTCATTATTTTATTTATTACGTCTGAGACTGCTTCCCGTGCCATCAATCAAGGAAGTGGTAGCGTTATTATTATTTTTTTTTTTTTTTTTTTACAAGTTAAAGTCGTCTTGCGTCTCGTCACTTACCGATTGATAGATGTTAGATCGTCCGACATTATTAGAGTTAAGGGTACCCCTTTGGATCGTTCTGTCTTCGTATCTTGTGCTACCTTGACTCGCCATCGGCCGGTTCAACGTGCTAAAATCATAACTGTTTTAATATAGTATCGAGTCATTTGCATTAGAGATGGGACTCTACGTGTTATTATGATACATAAAACGCGCGATACGAAGAATTAAAAATATATATCGTTATAAAAGCGTAGAGTCCCAAAAAATAAAAAATAAAAAACGATTTGGAAATAAATTTGAACTAAAATTGCTGCAATTTTCATTGATAAGAAAATTGAATGGCCAAGGTTTCCGTTAAAAGCACACGTGGATTATCATTAAATGTACCTATTTGCGTTATTGGGAGAATTTGGACCAGAATTCCTAGCTGCTACCGTTTTCGTTACAAAGTCTTGTTCCTTCCATCCGTGCTTTTTATACACATCTCTCAGCTCTTGATGTTGCCACATTGTAAATAAAACTTGACCTAATAAGAATATTATATTTATTCGCTGCACAGCCGACAATAACAGAATACGTCGACAAATTTTTTTTTTTTTTGGATATTAATTATTACCTGCAAATTTGAGAACCCGTGGTGTATATTTCTGTCTCTGTCTCGTTATATTCATGAGCCTCTCGACACCTCCTGCATCCAATAGGGACCTCGAAAATTCAGCATTCTTTTTAATGACTTCGTTCAAGGTCGCTAGAACAGCTGCGATCGTATCATCGCTGGTCCCTTGATCGTGCTGATTATTTCCTGATGGTAATTTTTGAATGAGATCTCTCATCGCATACTTTCCAATGAGTTCTTTATTGCGCTGATCAATTGCCAAATTTCGAAGAGCTGTAGCTACTGCGCATACGACTCTATCGACCTGTGATAACGATTAAATGCAAATTAATTCCATGTTGAGTTTTAAGGAAATATTTAGACAAATGTAAAAGTTTCGCTATGTTGATTCGCGTTAATATACAGATTTTTTTTATAATACAACAACAACAACAACAACAACAACAACGAATAAATAAATAAAGTGTTAATTTAACTTTAACTATGTAAAGATAAAAAAAAAAAAAAAAAAAAAAAAATATATATATATATGTATATATAAATTGATTGGAACGACACGAATAGTAAACGGAATTTATTAAAATTATATAAATAATATTGTATAAATAATTTGATATACCAACCTCCATCCTTAACAATTCCACTAGAATGGGAAGACCCTTCTCTTTCCTCACAGCGGCTCGAATTTCGATACTTGGCTGCCAATAGCAAGCAGCCAAATTCTGTAAAGCTCCGGCAGCAGCTTCGAGGGTTTCCGGATTTGAACAATTATGTAAAAGACTTAAATACGATTGAACTACTTCTGGTTGCCAAAGCAATTCCATTCCCTTTACGGGTTCTGTTCGTGGACTAGTCGTCCTAGTCATACTCGTTTCCTTCTGCACTGGCTGACCATCCTTTTTTTTCTTACTTCCTCCAAAGCATCCCAAATTCTCGCCTAGGGCAAAACCATTCAGGACTGTCATTTGTAAAAATGTTTCTTTAATTAGCCCTTCAGGAGAATAATATATTATAAAACAGATCTGGCTTTGTGAGGTAACATTCCCTTAGGATATGAAATTAAATATTTATTGAATATAAATCATCGAACGAGAAATTGATGATACAGCATTATTACAAACAACATCAAAAATTGAACACAATTTTCAATAAATTTATATTAAATTAATATCAAATTTACTTCCAAGTGTAGGATAAGAAAAAAAAAAAAAAAAAAAAAAAATTAATTATCAATGGATCATATTTCAATTATTAGAATAAAATAGTTAGTATGCAATTATTTTAAAACATAGCATTTTCATAATATTGAGCGAATAGGAAACTTTTTGTAGATTTTTAATTTATTCCGATATAATGAATTTCTAATTTTAAAGAAAGCTCGTTTTGGATAGGCTGTGCGAGTGTTGCGTGCGCGTGCACGCGTGCGTCTGTGTAGGCTAAGAAGCAAGCAGCATGTGAAAAAATACACTATTACTAGTAGAAGCTGCGAATTAGTTTAACTTATGCGCTTCTGGTGTTGAAGGTGCCGTAGAAATTAATTGAATTTTCTAAGGAAAACATAACCACAATTTTTCTGTATATACAATGCATTTTAAAATAATGGAAATAATGCTAGAAGGATGTATTGAATGAAGTTCATGCTTTGATTAAAAAAATTCATTTGTTTAACTGCGACTGATGTCTTACCTTGACACAGACTGTATGCTAAAAAGATTGAAACAGAATGTAATCTATACTAATGATTTATTTACACGATCGAAAGCTACTTGTTAATTAATTTGTGAAAATACGAAATAATCGTCAAGTGTTTACAATGGATAAATAAAGTACTGACGGATTTATAAAATTAGTATGCACACCTACGTGTAATCTAAATTGCAAGAGACAAAATAAAAAAAAAATTAAGAAATTAAAAAATTAAAAAAGTAATAAATATAAATAAAATTGAAGGTCAAGGTTGAATTGTCTACAATAACGGGGAAGAAAATGCCTCGAAAAGTGATGAATAAAAAAATAGAGGAATTAAAGGGGTGGTAGGTCGTGGCTTACCTTTAGTGGGTGCCGCTACCCTATTCTGAACGTTTGACTGAATCGGATGTTTATCGTAATTCGGATCCTCGACTTCTTGACAGCGGTAGCTTAGGTTCCTGAGTATGCATACGCAATTCTCAACGATCTTGTTACCAATGTTGGACTTTTCGATCGCCGAGCGGACTACGTAGAGCAGGGCATCGACGAGGCCCTCGCACTCGCGCAACTTCTTCCTCGCGTATTCACCGGCGCTCGAGACGTTTCGCAGGACGCCCGATGCGTTCCTGAAGACTGTCGACCAGCAGGTCTCGCCGCTCGATGAGCTCGGATCCCAGCCGCTGTGTGGAATAATGATGTTGATCACGACGATCGTCACGCCGTCGTCGATGATGGACTTCTTCAGGTCCTAAACGAACACGTCAAAGCCATATTGTAGAGACGAAAAGAGAAGGGGGCGAAGGGAAAAGCGTGGAGGGCGGACGGTCTCACCTCGCAGGAGGACAGGTTCCAAAGTACACCGGTGACGAGCTCCTTTACGTCCGCGTCCGATGTTCTACGCAAAAGATTTATGAGGGCTGGCACACCACCAGCGTTCTTTATGGCCCGTTTGTTTTCGTCGTTTTGACGACCGTAGGAGAGGTTCCTTAGAGCGCCGCAGGCGTTTCTATATACGTCCGGGCTGTCAGAGTCCAGGAGTTGAACGAGCGGCGGTATGCCTCCGAGGCTACGCGTCTTCTGTTTATTAGGATCGTCCATGTAGCATAGGTGCTGCAGATACGCCGCAGCATTCGCTTTGATGATGTTGTTCGGGTTGCTCAGGAAGCTTATGACCTCGGGAAGGTTGGGATCGCGCCATCGCATCGACTTCTGATCGTCATCGAGGGGGCTGACCATACCCGGTACCAGGGAGTGATGGGCCTTTAGTCGCTGTAGGTGTACCTCGTCCTCGTACAAGCCCGGGCCGACGATACTGGCGTTGGGAATTGCACCCACGGGGATGTGCCCGACGACACCGTCCTCGTAGCCAGGAACATCTCCAGTCACTCCAACGCCAACGCCCACTGGCGGTCCATAGCGCACATGACCGTACGGCGAGGGCGACACGTATCCGTACGCAACTTTACCCTCGTCTGTAACAATGTAAATCCACATATTATAATGATCCTTTATTGAATCCTCCTCGTGTTTCAGAGTCTATCTTTTGTCAATCGATCGATAAGATTCGAAGGCCACCGAGCAAAAGAGACTTTGGCTCGAAGTGGACGAGGAGAGGATGAATGTCACAGACATTATGCGGGTGTACTCACCGTGTGGATGCTGTGAAGGCTCGCCCGAATCGTCCATGTTCCACGGATTGCTAATTTGATCTGAAAGAGTAGGAAAAACTAAGGATGATAATTGCATGCTAATTGCTCTGCGAGCAATGGCGTATATTGACTATAAGGGCAATAAGTGATATATATATATACTAGCGAAAACTATACCATATTGATCTCCGGGGCCGCCAGGACTCGGAGTGATACGATAATGATCTTGCAAAGCGGAATTCAAGCCTGGATCTATATCATTGTAACCCCCCTCGACGAATGGCGCTCCTTTTCCCAAATATTCTAAGAAAAAAAATACTTAGTAAAAATCGGGCTATTTCTCTCTCTCTCTCTCTCTCTCTCTCTCTCTCTCTCTATCTCTATCTCCTTCTTTCATAATAATGGGTGAACTAGAAAAATACTCGACTCATCGGTCTTGGTTGATCAAAGTGATCTACATTTGAGTGCAGGATGCTACTTGTTGTAAATGCGAATAAAAGCACAATGCGCAATGCTTGAGCGATATTAATGATTTTGTATGAAAGCCGCGCAAATGAATATATGAGGCAAGATTGAAAGAAAAAACTTTTTGGGAGAAAAATATTTGCTTTAAATAAAAGTATTTACAAATAGATATGTGCAAATAATAAATCAAATGCAAATTTAGCGTGAATTAAATAAATAATAGCTTTCAAAATACTTTGAGCAAACTCTATTAATTTGTTATACTGTACTTCCGAAATATTGTTTACGAGCAATGGCAGTGCAAATAATTGAACGCAATATTGGATGTTTTAATTGCAAAATAATTAAATTAGTAAAAATTAAATCAATTTAATTATCAGTAATTTCTTTAGTGACGTAAAAAGATATTTAATATTGATGTTTCGTATTTGTCTTAGGTAAACAACAAAATTGTTTCATACCCTAAGATTCATGAATTTTTATAAAAATTGAAAGAACTTTTGTGCAGTTAGATTTTTCATATACTTTGTCTAATTTTAATAAGAATATTATGTATTCCGTATATCTATTATTCATTTTTTGTTTTTTTATACATATATATTTTCTTATATACTTTAATAAACTTCAATAAACAACGTTAAACATGTTAAAGTGGAATTTACAGGCATTATATTGAATTTTTAATTGAAAAAAAACTGATTTTTTCTTTCTCCAGAGTAAGTTGTTAAAATAAAAATGATAGAGAAATTAAGCACATTCAGCTGTTTATCGAAGGCTTATTAAATTGAGAGATTACGATATACAGAATGGAAAATATCGGAAGCTTACGGTAAAAGACTTTTGAACGTTCAATGAATCTTTTGATGTAAATTAGCGATACTGAATTAACAATAATTCTCATATTATCATAAGCATAATTACGAATATAATGAATAAAGCTTATTTAAGCGAATTATCAAATGAGGATTGCATAAAAATTCATGAGCCGTAGGTGCACGTTTAGTTTTATTTATCAGCAAGTAAATCAAATTGAAATAACTAGATAAATAATAAAAGAGTAAATTAAGTAAATGAGAAAATAAACAATAAAATAAAAGGAAAAGAAGCGAAATAACGTACCATGTGCGGGAGAAGCGCGACTGTGCTCAGAGGGACTATGGGGGCTATGGGGAGAATGTGGACGAGGCATGTAGATACCGTGAGGGCCTGCATATCCAGGCTGTGGAGGACATCCCATGTATGGATCGAAATGGTCGAAATTAACCATGTAGGGATCGGCTGCATACCGCGGATCTGCGTGCTGGTAATCCTGTGTCATCAAGGGCATGGACACATAGTTCACGGTTCCAGGATCGGGCTCCATGTGTGCGACCTCCCGGACGACTTTCGTCACCGTCGTCACCTACAACCACGCCGCGTTGTTACAAATTACAATGACAAATATAATTCACAAGCTAATATCCGTCTAATAATCTCTTACATTAGGGTGCGATAATTTCACGTTTTAGCTCCTACAATCGAGCTGCTACGTTAAAATTTTGAAGCTCCCCGAGCTTCAATTGTTACACGAATGGCACAATGGGCGCCGGGAAGCTCCCCGTGCTCGTCAAACTCCCCGAGCTTCAATTGTTACACGAATGGCACAATGGGCGCCGCCGAATGCCCACGCCGAAAAATCAATAATTACATAAACTTTCACTTTCGTGTAATAACGTGTAATTAACGAAGCTTAAGGTAAATGTAGAGAATCGGGTGCAATATATCGTGCTTCGTTAATTGGTAATGGGGTAAGAAGTGATTGTGAAGGGAGGAGGATATCGGATGAAAAGAGCACGCGACAAAGTCAGATTCGATCTACGAATACGTAATTCTTGCGAGTTTCGCCGATCGTCGTACTTTTTCTGTCTGCATGATTGCATTGGACTTGATTGTGTTTGGTCGCGCAACTCGCGGTATGTGATTTGAACATTTTTTCGTATCGGTCTGCTCAAAAGCATTTTTACGAGAAACGTACTTGTTGGGAGGTTTGCTGCTTATGTGTTCGTAGGAGCAAGGGATCATCCTGCACCGATAGATGAGAAGAATGTAGAGAATGTGTGTCTGCTTGGCCGTTGCTCCCATGATAATCGGTGTCACCTTGTCCACTGCAGATACCAAAGAAATAAACTTTTCTTTATTCTCTTTTTATCATACGGCAAAACAATTTTTATATAAATTGTTCTTTCGAGCATAAGGTAAGGATAGAGATACTCACGTGTACTGTGGCATGTCGGAGCCTTTGTCTTGAAGAACGCGTCTAGGGAGTAACAAAAAAAAAAAAACAGACTCGTTAGATTTTCTCATTGAAAACTGCGTACACTCACGCGCGCACACACATGTAATCCTTTTTAGAAAATTGCACACACAGTAATTACGAATTGCATTTGCATAGCATCGAATTTATCGTTTGCATTATGAATGCTAACATTTAGTAATACTGAGTTGATGAAGCAATTAAGTACGCGCAATCGACGCTGAGAAATAAGTGTTTATCGGCGTGGAAGAAAGGAAAAAGGGTTAGTAGCCCTGAAGTCTGAAAGAGGAAGTGAATTGTCGTAATAATTAAAATCTACTATCTAAATATTCAGTTAATGCAATAATACAAAGATTGTTTGGATACAATGTCGTTTCGACGAGTAATTACGAAAAATCTTGAGTGTACATGCTGCTCGGAAAGGCAAAGCTGCGAAATTTTAAAAAAGATGTCCATGCATGTAGAAGAGAATTAAGATTGGTTGGCTGATTGATATCTCAGACTTTTTCTTAAAATTGAAAAATTTATTCGAATGTAGCTACTCGTAAACCCTATATTATACCAATGCTGCGAAAGTATAAGTAAGCGCTGTTAGTATAGGTATGCACTTAATGAGACTTATGCCATCTTCAATCGGTCCTATTTAACAATAAGAATTATCGAATATTCCCTTGTACGTGTATTAAGACTAAAGACTTGTTCAATTAATGGGAATAAAGTATTTTTACTCAATTTGGACTTTTTCGCGATATTAATCATATTTGGTATTTTTACCTACGGACAAATTTTCTTTATCTAATTAATTAAAGGTTAATTGAATCGGTAATAAGCAATTTTTCCAATAGAGGAAGAGAGACGTTTTAACGTATATTTTTTTTATTAATTGTCAAATTTCTTTAAAACAGGCAAAATTAATTTAAAATACAACTTGATCTAAAACAATAATGTTAAATAGATTTAAATTTAATTGATAAAATAATACGCATCTTAAATTTTCCATTGAAGCACTTTGACAACTAATTTTATTAAGATACAATTTAACACGACAGTTTGATAGCGAAAATAGATATGTTAATAATAGTAGAAAATTTACGTACGTGCAATGATAATAAGATAATAAAATTAATAAGCTTTTACTTTAATTGCAATTATCGTATGCGAATAGTTCGACAACTGATAGACGACTGACAAATGATTTTTACTTACAAACTTGAACAAAGTTTCTATTTCAATTTTATTACTCACAATTGATTCTATATGGCGCGTGTACGTGTAAAGACATTAATGAGCAATAAAATTTAAATAGAAGACTAGATAAGAAAAGAGATTTATATCGAGTCGTCGTTTCATATATATATATATATATATATACGCACACAAACACACACACATACACACAAATACACACACACACACACACACACACACACACAGAGACAGACAGACAGACAGAAACGCACGCAAGCGCACACAAACGCACACGGACAGAAACGCAGATAAACACAGAAGAAACAGAAACGCACACGCGCGCACAAAGCGCACCGTACGTAAGTAAGGCAAGTGACTTTTTACTTTTGCAATTTACGTATGACACATTCAAGTTTAACTTAAGCTTTATAAATACTAGAAAACTATAAGTAATCATCGTTTATTTAGTTCATTTATTTGACTGAAACAATAGTTGTTTTTGTTGTAAAACCAATCCAATCCCACCATTGTCTTTCTCTTGCCACTTTCTATCAACGACTGGTATTGTATGCCATTACAGGAATCAGAAAAATCCCTTCATTAGCCATTGATCATAATTAGCCTCTCATGCTTTTAATAGTTCGCACTATGTGTATTTATGACATTTTCTATGAACGGTTGGAAATTAAAATTCATTGTAATTGCTTCATAAGCATTTGGAAGGAAAATATCAAATCAAGAGACCGAATTAAGGCAATTTTTATCAAAATGATATATATCAGATTTATTCATAATTATATTTAATGCCCAGCAATATATTTAATGCCAACTGCACATTGAAGTATCCATTAATGAAACTACATTCAAAGCCCCAAGGAAAAAAGTTTACTCTCGTCCTCGTGATCTTGCCAAAAAAGCATCACTTTACATAAGCAAATGTATTTCTGTTAATAATTTACGCTTGTTAGTATAATTGACGGGAGTATTCGATAATGTATAAAGCAATAATGTAAAGCATGCACTAGTAATACAAAGCTCCTCGTTAAATGCGGGTTAGTCACCTCTGTGTGATTTCAGTGCGAGTAATGTTGTGCTCCTGTCTCTGCTCAATCCTCCGATTCACCAAGCTAATTCCAATAATTTAATCTCGTTATTAAACATCAAATTCTTTATTATAAAAAATACTTAATCATGGCAACGGGCAATCCAACTGGCTTCATTGTTTAACTCGGGCGTTACTCGGTGTACGTCCAATTTCATTATCACGTCGCCTCTTTTTGTTAGTACAAAATCGACAGATATCATTATTTTGTTATTATCGGGGAAGGTAGCCCGAGCGAAAAGCCGTTACGTATGCAAGGCAAATATCCGCGATGTCGAGTGATTAGTCTAGAAAATCCACTCTCGCGAAGCGGAATCACGGTGAGGGAAAAAGAGGGGGTGCGGTTGCCGAGCGATGGGTTGGCGAGTGGGTGGGTGGGTGGGGCGGGGTGTAGAGTGGGAAGAGGGCGAACTTAAATGCACCAAAACAAATGAAACCCGCACAAAGTTCAACAAGTCCAGTTAGCGAAGTGACATCAACATCAAACTTGAGCAGACCCGTCCAACGCCGACAAGACTTATACAACCCCGGCGGCTGGGAAACGACAACAAGTTGTGAAAGCTGGACCGCAGCTAAATACGATCACCGTGATGACGTCGTACTCTGTATATACTAACTCGAGACTACTCAAGTATGACGTGGACAAAATGTTGAGCCTCGATTTCGTCGTCGGTAAGAAATTATTAATGAACATATCCATTATAGTGATAATAGAGTCGGAGGAGGAGGAGGAGGAGGAGGAGGAGGCGAGGGGGAGGGGGAGGAAGAGGTTAGCAAACAAGACAATAATCAAGGAGTAATACTCACAGACAAGAATCAACCAGCTGATTGCTTGACATGCCAGCAATTCTTCAGCGCCGCTTTTATATACAACAGCTTCTTCTGAAACAGAAAATGTTCAGAAATAGTTAGGTAATACTTCGACTTGATGTTGTGCCTTATTTACCATCGACGATAAGAGCCGATATATTCTTTTTTCATGCTAGGCGGCACTCGCAAGCTGGAAAATTAGAAAAAAAACAAGCTCTTTATTACGCGTGGGCTTATGCATTTGATATTTGGTTTCTAGCCGCTGGATATTTATGACAGACATTTACAGCAGCACAACTTTGACGGAATGAGCCAAATTATCGGACCGAAGCTGTTATACTTAATATTCACGATAATGTGGAATCGGAATATAAGAGACGAATCGCGAAATTCAGCTCGAAAAGTTAGTTGCAGTAAATCGACACTCCATTCAATATTGCTTCTGTCGCTCAATTTACACTACTAACTTCCCATCCCATTTTCGAACATTGCATTTCTATAACAAACTTCACACATAATTTTCTCTCTACATTATACCGTGGGTGTCGTAGATTTTATACTCTAGTTGGTACTTGTATTCAATGCGATATAACTAATTAAAAAAAAAAAAAAAAAAAAAAAAAAAAAAAAAAAAAAAAAAACACGATATTGCACTTGTAAACAGTTGCTTGACTCTGCTCAGATTCCATTGTTTCAAAAAATAAAAAATAAAAAACATAAAAAAATTGTAGTAAATAATAACCACCACTTTGGAAATATACACAGTCAACGTCGGTATTTCTTTTTTTAAGTAAAAACTCAAATAGCCAACAATTTCGAAAAAGTTCATTTTTAACTGTCTCATCATCGATTTTTTGCCTATGAAAATTAAAAATTTATTTAACGATAGTTTAATCGATGAAATAACTTTACTTAATAATGATAAACTTTATTTTAAAATACTGATAAATTATTTATAACTCGTTGTTTAAAATTTTAAACCATGTTGCTTCAATCGAATTAATTCACATTATACAAAATGTGATTAATAAATAATATCTTATGTAATTATAGTATTACGCCAAAAATTCCTTTATCAACAAATATTACCTAATGACTCCTCATTACCAAAACTATACCTTATTCCATTTCTGTATTATACCAACAAAAATGCTTTAAATAAAATAAATACAAATAGCTGTAATTTTGTTTAAAAAGTAAACGTTTTGAATTACATCATCATATTTCTGACGAATAGATGTTTTATATCACGAAATAAAATTTGTATACGAAATAATATTCTAGAACGAAGTATAATTGTCCGCCGGAAAAAAAAAAACGTAACAATTAAAATATTCTCGTTACAATTTGAATAATTGATAAAACTTTTACTATCCTTACAACATATTTTTTTCTACCACATACCATTTCTATTGTAAAATGTTGAAATGCATAGTTCTTTTTATGACACGAGCACGCATCATTTTGTACAAAAATTTTTTTTCTCCCGAAGTACAAGAAAACCTGGATGGCTTAGACGATAAGATAAGATAAATAAACTATTAGATATATGTAAGCGCTCAATAATGCTCATAAAGGCAAATAAACACTTATAATATTATCGTATCGCATTGTTCAAGATCTTGTAATTATAAGGAAATGTGTGGTATTATCATTTGGAAAATAGAAGAAAGATCAATACATTTGGTAAAAAAGAATTTTTTTTCTTCTTCTATTTTCCTCTCCTTCGTAAATGTATAGAACAACACGGGTACGAGTATATAATAAGCTAAACAAACATCAGAAACTAACGAGACCTGTTCTCATAAGTTGTTCGATAAGAAAGTGTCATAATATAAAATAAACGAAGATTATTAGGTTATGATAAATTTATTTAAGCTTTATCGTGAAATTTCAAGACAAAAATATTGCAAATGACAAAGTGCCCGCAAGGGCACTCTGTATACCAAGAAACGAAACGACAAAGAGGGTATCGTTCCTTCTGTCACAGTCGCACATGTACCTTACGTTAAGAAGCTCCGAGAGCATAAAAGACTTGTATCATGCTCAACATGTAAAGGTGGTTTGGAATTTTTTTTTTTAGAGATATCCCGGAAACCATACAATCTAATATACATAAATACGTGTATATATATTTGAAGAGAAAGGGAAACAATTCCACGGCTTTACATGCCAAGGAGGCTTTGAAAAATCTTCGATCCATTATTAACAAATTGAAAACAAATTAATACGGGTTTAGTCATCCAACGGGCAACCGTTTTACTTCTTAATATACTCGCTACATAATCTTTAAATGCTCGAAATAAATCAATTTTCTATTTTACTAACATATTAAAGCTCCGTAAGCTTCGTCTTATATAGATTATTTTAACTGCTAGCAGTCAAAACTCACGCGACTCCTAATCCAGCCATTCGAATATATCAAATGACTAATTGCAACGAGATCGAACCATGTTCCTTACTCTTCATCGTCCTCGTTCAATTTAGCCCAAAGATTAAGATTGTAGCTTCTTCTGCGCAACGCCGATTAGCGTCGGCTATAAATGTGGCAGATTAAGCGCGTATCGCCTCCCTCCGTTCAAGATGTCTACGGAATTACGGATTCCTCTGTGTGGACGGAATATTGTGTACAGAGCTTAAAACGCCACTTTAATTATAGCAATTACCAAGAATTTTCGTTCGTCCATAAAATATTCGTTTATTTCAGATTTCAACACACGTCGGACCTTTCGCGCACATTTTTAATAAATATACATTTTTTATTTAACTTTTAAAACTTTAGGCATTTACTCTATGGAGTTTTTTTGGAGTTATGTTGTATCGTGGACTAAAATACACTGAGAAAGTTCTTTCGTATGCGTTCATTGTCAATCTGATTATTTAATCGTTGCTCCCAACAGTTAAATCGCACGAGTTGATGGCAAAAGAAAAAAGGAAAAATTGTTTTCTCACTTTACACATGTAGTTTCGCCAGTGTTATTCAATCATCCAATCAGCTTCACATCACTAGAGAAATAAGTAAAGTTATTTTAATAGATGTCAAAGCAAATTTACAATCTTGTTTCGAGCAGAGTTTCAGGAGAAACTTGTGTAGAGATAGTTTGCGAGTAGGTTATCCTTTGATAAAATGAAATTAGCGCTGCTTAATTTAAAGACATTAGTTAAGAAAATACTTTAACTCCGCTTGTAATTTCCTTAATAAACGTCGAGAAAGTTTTGGTGTATTGGTGCACAGAAAGCCAAATTCTCTCACTCGCACGCGCGCACCAATATATATATATATATATATATATAGGCATATATACTGCTTATGTAACAATGTAAAAAAGAGAAAAGAGAGAAAAAATAAGTGGGAGTGCCGAGGAGGGGATGGGAGATCCGTCAAAGGGGATTTTTATCAAAGTTTTCACATTGACATGTACGTTGTAATGAGGGGCGGATAAATTCTATCTGTTTACGATCGGCCATGTGCGTCAAATCAATTCATGCACGCTCTACTATACGTGCACAATGAATGAAAGAGACAAAAACCCGAGGGCTGATAATAAACAGGAAAAGGAATGAAATTGTGCAGGTGCTGCTTTTACTCGATCGGGAATAACGATACGCGTGACTTGGACCCCTTTAATGCGTAGCCCCGGAAGTACGCTTAAAAAAAATTAACATTATTTTTGAAGTAGAGAAGCGGTAGGCAGGCAGGCGGTACGGGAAATAAAAGTGCGAAAAAGAGATAAAGATCTTCGAAGCGAGACGTTGAAGGAATGCTGGAAAAAGAATGCGCCGTGAAAGGGAGTGTAAGGGCGAGGGGAAGGCCGGTTGGAATTTCAAAACAAGGATTGAAATAATTAGATCGGCCACGTGTAAAGAATTGATTTACATATCGGGGATTGCGAGTACCATGAGGGCAGCTCGAGGAGGCGCGGAAAATATTCTGTTTAACGACGGGAGCGCGAGGGACTCGTCATGCCGGCGCCAGGAATGCGCATGCGCCGACGCTCCCCGTCGAGGCTCGCAATCGACTCCCTTCGTCTCTCGCGCTTTTTGATATTCGTAAATCCGCGCGGGCAGCACCGGGGGAGAGCTCTCCAGGATCCCGCCGCGATGAACGCTAGTCGCGGATAAACGATAAGCCGCGATTAGACGGTGGTGCTTCAGTCGCCCCTTCATCCACGCCAAGTACACTTTTCGCGCAATCGACACCGACAAGAAATACCTATCCATCCAGACTTTCTTCCAGTCCTGCCGATAATCGACGTCCTTTGCCCTCGTGCCCGCAGCCGCTATTGCCGCGTGGCTGGAAGTCTTATCAGCTCGTCGGCGATGAATAGCTCCTCGCCTCCTTGCCTCGCATCTTCTTCTCGGGGCGGCGATCGGCTACGGCACCGGGAAGTAAATCGATGGGGCGGAGTAATGATCGGCGTGGAGAGCAACGTGAAACTCGGGGGACAGGCGTGCGAGGCTCGCCACGGCGGCGTCCTGGAGCGGGCCAAGGCGCAAAAATCAATTGCGAGCTTGCGCCGTGCCGCGCGCACTAAGAATGGAACCGAGTGCGCGGGGATTCTCGTCTCGCCCTCCCCCATTCCCTGCCGCGCCCGCCCCATACCCCACCCCTCGTCGCGCCACGTCATCCTGCCCACCCCGAAACCGGCCCCGCCCACCCCCGCACGCGCGCGCCCGCGCAGACGACAGACGCTCGTCCATCCAGCCTCTTTGATTAATCGGAGCCCCCTCGTCCGCACACGTGCGCGGGACAATCGTCGAGGATTCGTTTCGTGTCCGACGCCTTATGCCGCCTTCCTTTTCCGCGGTATATTAGACAGATCGCCCCGTACTCCTCGTTTAACCAGCTATCGCCTTTAATAGCAGAGCGCACGAGCCCACGGCCCCGTCCGTTGGTCCGCGTGTCTATGGGGCGACAAGGATTTTGTTTTCTTTTTATCTTTTCTTTTCTTCCCCTCCAATACTATCGAGTCGTGATTTTCGCGTAAATTAAGCTAATTGGTGGATGAGCGGGTGGATGGGTGGGAATGGTAGCGGCAGCCACGGCCGCCTTTGCCCTCGGTGGCTGGGTGTAGGGAGGCGCAGCGTTCGTGCCAAACGAAATGTGTCGTGAGCCATCGACGCGTCGGATGAGCGGCGTCCTTAGTGCTGATAGTGGTGGCGTGGGTTCCCAGAGGGGAGAGTCGTGGATCTTAAATGGAATTATGGGAGTAGCGAATGGAGAAAGATTAGGGATTGCGGAGGGGCCGTTTGGCGCTTTGGCAAGATCGTATCTCCGAGGTGCGACCGACTGTATTACACGGATATTCCATTCAAAGTGTAATTCGCCTGGGTCGTTTGAGGCGAGGACTTTCGTTTGTTCTCGGTGGCGGCGATAAGCCCCTTTTCACGAGAAAAGTGCCGCCGACTAATTATTATCCTCGTTTAATGAGCCGCGCCACTCAAATTCCGTCGCCCCTCGTATTTACTAATGGTCATTGCAATTAGCCGCCGCTGGCCGCGCGCAAACCACCGCCGGGCCACCGCATTTCGTTCCGCACTTCGTTAAGGCTGGCCAGCCAAATGGTGCACGAATTCTCTCGGCAACTGCCGGCGCACGTGTTAACAACTTGCGACTACGTCGTCCCGATACCGAGGCCCGGGAAGCGACGCACGCCACGATTTTCCTCGAGCTGCTTTGGTTTTTGGCTTTTCCATCGAAAGAGCGATAGCGGGGGAGGAGGAGAAGGAGGGGGTGGGGGGGGGGGGGGGTGGGGGGGGGGGGGGGTACGCGAAGATGTCGGTCGAGCACTTCACATCGGAGTCTGGGTCGATTTTGATAAGATGGCGCGGGAACAAAAATAAGATAATACAGTCGCATGAATAAACGAAGAGCGAGGGAAGATCATAGTATCCGCTAGTGCGACGACGTGGTGCCGTTATCGAGGCGATGGCGACCGGTGTTTGCGAGTCCGCGTTTTGTTGGTGACATGGCGCGCGATACGAGGGATATAGCAGAGTCGAGCGAGGATGTTAAAAGATCGTTCGCAGGGGTCGAGGATTTTCTCGAACTGGTATTTCCTCTGTAAATCACGCGATCGTGACTGAAACCGTGAAATCGCCAAGCGTAACTGTGAATGCAGCAATTAGGCGATTGTGAATAAGAGGCGCCTCGGTGATCGTGGCAGTGGACATTTTGCGTTTGGCCTGCTGCGCAGCTCGGAAGTACAATACACGCGAATCACTATTATCGGATGGGTGGGAATGGAAAAAGCGTACTTCCAAAGACACTGAAAAGACCGATGAACACGAACGGGGGAGATAAGCGCTGGCCGAGGTGCTCCCCCCCCCCCAACCTCCCCTCTGCCCCCCCAGCCACAGTTCCCACTACAATCTCCCCTCTGCACCACCAGCCACAGTTCCCACTACCATCGCTACCTTGTTTGTACTGGCAGATAACTACTGTCTGGCAGCGTAAATGTCCAACTAACTAATATTTCGCGAACACGGCCCCGTAAAAGATGCTTCCCCCTCCACCCCTACGGCCGACCTTCCTGTCTCTTTCATTGGGATGGTCGGGTCATGACGGCCACGTTAAGGCCATCAAGCTAGGAAAAAAGACCTCGTACTCGAAGAACTCCATCTGCGATTATTCGAGCGACTTTGAAAATCAAAGGAACTATTACTCTCGCGCGTGTAAACGAAAGGGCGATGAAAGCAAGGGAGGCGAGGAATAATAAAGGAGAAGAAGAAGAAGAAAAGAATCTTTTATGGACACTCAGCGATGAAGTGTTTGAGCAAATTCATAACCCTTTAATGGAATTTCCACATTGGTGGACGGGCGGACGCGGGAATCTACACGTTCATTTCCAAGAATTGGTGCCCATGCCCGAAAATCTCACCGGTACGTTTTTCCATTATAAAAAAGCGATCTGTTTTTCCACGCTCGACTTTCGTCATAGCTACTCGAGCCGATCGTATTCTTAGATATTCGATGTCAAAAGGCGGAGAAGCGAAGGCAAAATTCTCGAGCGCAGGAAGAGCGCGTAGGAGAAATCCAATAATACATTTAGCATACTGAAATATGCATAAGGGACTTTTCTGCGTGGATTTGCCGGTGAATTCCTTCAATGGTTATGCGCGTGAACTCGAGGAGTCGCTGGCTCCGGCTAAAATGAAAAACACCGAGTGCAAGAATTGAAGCTATTTAAATAGATGTAGCACGAACGGAGCATCGAGAGGAAGTTTCACTTTGGGTAGAATGGCCTGGTGATATCGCGCTTTGTTCGTTTAATTCATTTGCCATCCCTCCCTCCCTACCTCCCATTACGTTCATTCCTCCTACCCCATTTACTTCCACCGCCACCCCCCCCCCCCATCGATACGGCTCTTTTACTTCCTATTTCCACTTCTCTTCACGGATCAAACAAACAAACTTCCGGCTATGAGCTATCGACCGCAAAGCATGAAAGACTCTCTCTCTCTCTCTCTCTCTCTCTCTCTCTCTCTCTCTCTCTCTACGGCAACGCCAACGATGAAAATGTCACGCGGGAACATTACGCGTGCGCTTCTCGCTATGTATAATAATCGCGCGCGTGTATATGTGACTGGGTGTGTACGCGCGCGCGCGCACCTACGAAGAAAGGGATCGAGGCACCGGACATGTCTCCGTGTCTAGAAACATTTAAGAGGAAGGAAAGATCACCGCCGACAAACTCTCGCGTTCGAATTTTTATTTTTGTTTTAGTTTTTATTTCTTACTTTTTTTTTTTTTTTTTTTTAATGTATCAGGTGAAAAGTGCAATTAAAAAGAATACTTTCTCATTGTTATTAAGAGTAGCATAATTTATAGTAAAAGGAAAAAAGAAAAAAACGGGCCATAGAAAATTAGCACGAGCATCCGCACCTCGTTCTTTGGACAACAGGATCTCTGAATTAAAGTAAAGTAACAGAATTATTATAAGGATCATATTGTGCAAAATAAAACATTCCCAAACAGGAAAGTACATTAAAAAAAAAAAAGAAAAAAAAAAGAAAGAAATTAGCGAAAGTATAATGGTATTAGATGAAATTATTGAGATTTGTACAAGGTGCGTGAAGGAATAAGGATGTTAATTTGATTAACACTTTTTTCCTTCTTTAACATTCTTTTTTTTTAATGGAATTATCTTGCAAGTAATCAAATGGACTAATGTAAAATTTTAATCTACTTGACAAAACAATAAAAGTATACAATTTCGAAATGTATATGTAAAAATCTTGTATTTTTTCAATGACTTGGCAAAATCGCAAGCCTTGTAGCGATGCTAAAAGGCAGTAAGTAGTCCTATTATTATATTCGTCATCAAAGCATATGTTTATTTTGCCATTTAATAATATAGATAATTTTTGTAACATTATGTGCATATATAGTATACGTTTGCTTATACGTATGTATGGGCGTACGTAGGGTTGTATTTACGTATGTAGAACAGTTGAAAATCCGTAGCTGCGCACTTTTGTAATTTGTAGCATAGCTTGAGAATTTGCGAACAATGCGACTGTGAGATGCTAAATATAATGACTCCATTGAAATAAAATATGAGCAGAAGTAAAGACAGTTTCGCTCTTGTATAACCAGCAATATTATAATCGACGGAATGACATCTGAGAGCGAAAATTTCACTCGCAGGCAAGATCTAGCACTCGCTCGGGACCCACGTCGGTATTATTATTCCTTGCCCTCCTGCACGGGCCAGTTATTATTATTGCAACCATTATAGAATTAATATACGAAACGCCATAAGTGCAGGCGGCGCCCTTCCACCGGAATTGCTCGTATAAAAAAGCATTGAGTTAAACGGTACGATCCTTTGGGCGCATGTGGTGCGCAGAAGCGAACGGAAACGCAGCCGGCAGCTGCTTCGGATGATCGAGCTCCTGTTTCTCAAGCCTCCATTAATACGCCTAGATGGTGGGGATCTCGTCTTGATAATAACTAATCGGTCTTATTAGAGAGCCGCGGGTCAACCGTTTTGTTTACAGAGTTTCTTTCTCTGCTCATCGCCGTCGCCCCCTCCCCGTCCTCGCGCCTTATCCAATCCTGTCCCGGTCAGTCTTGGCGCCCGGCGAATCGACTAAGATCTGGTAAGTTAGCTCGTGACTGGGAAGAAAATTTAAGGCTGAGCTGACGAAGAAGCAACGGTAATCAAATGATCCGGGAATTCCTTCGTCACTCGATGGGACGAAAGATGACCGTCAATATTCCAAATGCTCGGCTGTCGAATCATTGCATATTGCTAGGTAAGTCCCGTCTATCTTAAAGCACGATGATCTGGGGATTAATCGGGAGGCTCGAGGGGCGCGATCGCTCCGTTTAACTAAACATTTATCCTGGCGTGTGCCGCGACTCGTCGTTGTAACGGAAAATAAAATGCTCCAGCTGAAAACGCAATTTAATAACATGTCGCTACTGCTGTATTCGTTTTTCGTTTTGCTGCTGAACACTTTCGGCCGAATGAGAACGTCGCGAGTTGCGGAATTACGTACGTCTATGTAGTCGAGCTTCTAGAGCGTCACGGTGGAGTCAAAGTGGTAGGATTTTTTTTTTTTTTTTTTTTTTTTTTTTTTTTTTTTTTGTTATCAAAACCACGTGGAGGATAATTGCGAAGGTGCAAGGAAGGGCTTCTGAAAACTACGGATTATTAGGCCGGGACAAGTTCTTTCCTGCATTCGGCTCTGGTATCCAATTTCTTATCTGACAGGGCCGTAAGTTTTTTAAATTTAACCGTAGAAGGAAGTCCGAACGGATGTCGTTATTCGCAGGATTTTGAAAAATGCAATAAAACCCGGCCGAAAAAGGCATTTAAGGCTAGTAAATATTATTTCATAAATTTAATGCTACATTCCGGATAAATTATATATTATTTACTTATATAAGGCTTGAGCTTTTCGCACTATAGTTTTAAGAATTGAGAGAGACAATTCTCAAGAAGATTAAATTAATATCTCAGTCTCAAAACGACGTCTCCAATATCATTTAATACTAATGATTAAGTCTTAAGTTAATCTTACAAGTCATTCTCAAAAGATTTATTATTATACGGGCTAATGCGATTTTATACAATTTAAAAATTCAAGGTTGAACAATGAATTTTAATTTCAAAAAATAGTTAAATAACTGTAATATGTTGTGCCGAACTAAAATAGATTAAATAGGTGTGTTTGTGTTTGTGTGTCTGCGCATACGTGCGTTTGAACTTTGAATTTGCAAAAAATAACGAGAGCAATTTTATAAGTAAAGCGCGATTATTCCATATTTTTTAATGATAAATCTACGATGAACGGGATAACTATTTTAAAGCTATCGTGGTATTTCAAGAATATAATTTAACTTCTCATCAAAATACTCATATTAAAATATATTTCTTGTTCACGAATGTATATTATAAGTGGAAAAATGAGAAAAACGAATTTGCAAGAGGAAAGCGCGAGAAATAAAATACAAAATTTGCTTTGCTTGCTCGACTTAGTTATCGATAAAACGAAATCCTTAGATTAAATATTTTTAACGCATCTTTATTTAAAAAATTCAAACATAAAAGTTTGCAATATTCATTGAAGGAAAAAGTAATAAATATAACATGGTATTTCAGTGCAATTATTGAAAGGGAAATTCAATTTTATCAATGAATATGAGCCATATTTAAGTAATCAATATTTGTATATTTTATTTTTTTTTTTCTTTTCAAAGGAACTGGTGTATTTAATATAGCAATTCAAATATTCGTATTAATACTTTCCTATTAGTGATCTATTTGTAATTAAAAATGCAAAATAAAATCATCCAACAAAAACAATTGCCATACATTAAAACAAAATAAAAAAAAATATATGAGAAGCAGTTTCTTATTATGAAAAAACTATATATATATTTATATAATATTGTTTATTTTCAATAGTTTATATCTTTTGGTACGTAATATCGCATCTGTAGGTAAATACTCGACTGTTAATATATTTCATATTTCCGTTGATTATTGATATTTATTCCATTTATTATTCACATATTCATACGAAGTACAGTATATATATATATATATTTTAATATTAAAATATAAAAATTAAAACGTTTTTTCAGAACTGTTATCATAGAAAAAATGTGATTGAACAGTACAGCAAATAATAATAATTTTATTATATATGGAAAAATATTTTTATCCACTAAGAATCATTTAATATTTGATTTATATTTTTAATCGCTGATTTAATCAATATTTATTTTAATATTATATTTAATTAATTACTATAATAATTTAATTTATTGTATGGTTTTATTTTATTCACGAGTCTGCTTAAGTATTCAAGTATATTCTACATTATAACTATTTAATATTAAATTGTTGATTAGATGCTAATTTTTTTTTTTATTTTCATTTTCATACACGAAAAACATTTTTTCAAATAAAACAAAGGCAATAGATTATTAAATAATAGTTTATTTTTTCAATATTTTATATACGATTTTTTTATGAAGATGTTGTGAACGATTATATCTCCAATTTCAACGAATTAATTGTAATTATTAGTAACTATTTGTAATAAATCGATATTAATTGCAAAAATTAATAACTTTAAAAATAAATAACTTTATAGTTTGAATGCCACGAAATTAATATTAATGGCAGAAAAGTCACTTAAATTTTGAAATCATCCGCACATTCGTTAGTCTGTTGGAATTATATTGCAATGCACTTGCATTCAATGAGCCATGATAGTTTGAATTTTATTTTGAAATTCGGTGATCCATTTTTATTGTAAATCAAATATTTGTAAAGGTTTAATCGCGCTACTTTCTCGATTACAGAAGAAAAAGGCTAGCTCTACGTGTGTTCTGAGAAATTAGAAATTGTTTCATGCATCCACATAGTTGCGTGATATACGTGAATTCGTAAAATTAAAAAATAACATTGCTTCGATAATATCTTATAATCTTCCTCATAATTCCTTGAAACATTAAAAACAAAACAAAGAAAAGGAAACTTAGGGTGATATAAGTTTTACATTTACTTATAGTTACCATTGTTTGCTTATCGAATAACGAATTGGCTACAATTAAAGAATAGTTTCTTTCGTTAAAAAAAAAAAAAAAAAAAAAATCAACCCATCTCCTTTCTTTGTCTGCCGTATTGACTCATTCATTATCATAGAAACATTTGCCGTGTCAAACGAAGGAACAACAAAATAGCCAATTTCGAAGTTTTCGTAAAACATTTGCGTAAAGCACAGTACTCGCAGTTATTGTTCAATAGCAATGCGAATTGCCGCTTTATTGAATTTGTTGTGAATATTCTTTTTTTAGTGGAAATATGTGGGGAGGATGTACGGAATATTATGGTCTTTACTAATGAATCTTCATTTCACCACTAAAATAATTTAACCCCCTTTTTTAGTCTCTCACGCTTTATTCAACATTTAGCCGTTACGTCATACCACGCAAATAACTGAAATTGTATATATATGCGCGCTCGTGTGTGTATGTATATATATATATATATAGCTGATAAAAGCAGTTGTAATCACGGAAAACAAAGCAATTTCGTTCTGCAAGGAAAATATTTTAATTGTAATTAATATTTTATAATATACTTGAAATAAAGCACTTCTATTTCATTATCGGTATCATCATTGATTGGATCATTGATTGAAATTATATTGGTATTAAGAAATTATTCAAAAAAAAATTTTTACACTCTTACTAGATAAAATATTGTATCATGTTCTGTTTTTAGGAAAGTATGTTAATATATATTTTTGTTTTTGTAGAATGAATAAGTAAAAAGTATTGTAAGAATCATAGTAGCTTTATAATTTTGCAAATTATACTATTTGAAAGCAAATAGTGAAAACATGAATTTTACATTTTATTATCTATGAAATTAAAATAAGCATTGGAAGTTATTATATTTTGTGAAATAAGCGTGTTTTAAAGTGAATACAATTAAGTACTTATACACTATCTATGTCTACTTTCTTATAACGTACTGATAAGAGTCGATGTAAACGTCTTTTACATAACTTCTTACAACTTCCATAAGGGGTAGTAAACAGGTAAATTCTTATAAATTCCAATATTTTTACGTTGTAGATAGGAATCGCTTATTCTCTGGAGAACATTTTATTTTATATTCCCAAAAGAAATAAATGCGAAAAGTGCAACAGTTTATTGCTTTTTATAGAAAATTGTTTTTCGTTGGATAAATTTAGTAACTTCATTCGATGGCGAATAGAGGAAAATTTCTTTTTTAATGTATACCAAATGATATAAGTTTATGTATGCAAACAATAGACCGAATAATCAATTTATATTCGATAAAAGAACGACCATCTAAGAAATAATCTCGTTCTTCCAAAAAATATTATATTATTTTTTCTTAAACGAATAAAAAACTTCATTTATATAATTATGAAAATGTTTCAATTTTAAACGTAAACGTCCATATATTCGACCGATACGTAGAATAAATAATAGTATATTTTATGTATAATTGTCCTGAATATTTTTATGAGTTAATGTATTCTTATTCATTATTTAAATGCACGGACGAAATAAATATCTTGTGTACAAAGGAGTATATTATAAAGGATGAAGGAGTTTAAGCTGATCAAAATCGATAATCACCTTTGATCTTATTAATGTATTTAAAAAGATACGTAACTATTATGCGCGAATGTTTTAGAATCGATTAGAAAAAAAAGAAAGAAATGTGCACAATGAGAAAATTGTATTGTTTGTAAAATAATCATGGTTTTCTGAAAATGCGATAACGATCGATAATAATGGAATTATCGTAAATTAAAAATAATTTTCAGAAATTTATAATCTTATAGTAGTAATCTTGCGTATTTTTTCTCTAAACGGAATATTTTTAAGCGTGTAATTTACAATGCGATCAGCAAATAAATACATCTTGGAAGTCAATTTTAAAGGACGTAACGGTTAAAAAAAAAAAAAGTACACGTTTGACGGAGTGTAATTGAATTCGTGTCAGCCACATTCCATTGGATGAGCAGTTGAATACTTATAATCGACATCAGTATCAAAGTCATTAGGAACATACGTTTGAACAGCATTTTCTAGATTGTGACTCGATCCTTATGTATTCGCGCTATATACCGAGTCGTCATCGTTTTTTCCATTGTTTTATTGAAAGTCATTAAATTACAATAATATTAGTTGAAAGCTTGTATTATTTATGTTTGTCACGTTAAATGAGTGTAATCGCTTAGCTTGAAAATTATAGAAAATAATGATATTAAATATGAGGTTAAAATTTTTAATTCAATTCCTTTTTACGTAGTTCAGCGCTCTCTCACACCGTAATAATACGTTAAATATTGCCACAAAACAAAGCAAAACAAAAAGACAAATAAAACGTTACAAGCAATTTTTTTAATACGACAATGCGTATATATTTTTTATGCAATCGTCGACTAATCGTTATTCGCTATAACAAAATCATCAATTAACAGAGCAATCGGTAGTGTAAATACGCGTGCGGAGTTTCCTCGCGGTAGGTGCGAGGATGGCAATTCATCGAGTGCTTCGCGCCCCCAGGGGTCGGCACTTATGGGGCTCCTCGAATCATGACTGAAAAGCGCGGGAGGGGGGGGGAGGCTTTTTTTCTCACAGGGAAAAGGGTTTGTCCCGTGCGAATCGATCGGCAAAGAAATCGAAGAGCCAGGTAGGCGGTGGCGCCCCTTTCATCTTCCTCGACGCAGGTGTGGACGGTGGGGCGGTGTACGCGAGAGGGGCAGGGCGATGTGT
>NW_011948412.1:9217635-9266963 GCF_000503995.2 Ceratosolen solmsi marchali
GGGAGGGGGGTGAGTCTGGGGGGTGGGGGGGGGATGGGGGGGGGGGGTTACAAAGAGAAAACACAAATGCATGCGACACGCGGAAGCGTTCCAAACCGTAATTCGCGCGCGGCCGGACTTTCAAGTGAATTACGTGAGAGGGGACGGCAAGAGGATGAAACAGACCTGGAAGCGCTGCCTACGTTTTCTCTCTCACTCTCTCTCACGCGCTCTCTCTCTCTCTCTCCCGGTTAGGTTTTCGGCTTGAATTACAGTCCAGAGTAAATTATTTTTTGCCTGGCCAACTATAAGCAGCTGCTAATGACGGATCTGCCCTCCGACGGATCCTCCATTTCTTCAAGAGTAATGCTCGTCGGGGAAAAATGCCCGTTGAATTTTTCACGCAAGTGCCATCGATCGAGACGGGAGAGTAGACGTCATGCAGAAATGCAACTTAAACCGATGATTTGTGAGAAACAAATATTCTTGGAAAAAGCACATTACAAGGACAACATTATAAGGAGTCGATACGAAGGATTTTATGAATTTTCTGCGGATCCCTGCCTGATTTCCGTATCGCAAAAAATGTATACTTTTTCGGGCACACGGACGATTAATAAATCATGTTTCATTTATCTGCAGCGAGCTACGGTTAAAATCAACAGGAAGGATAGTGTATATTACTGAAAAAGAATTAATGAAACGGTCATAATAACCGCGATATTACAGAAAAACTGTAGAATCTATAAAAGTCCATTAAAATTACTACTAAATTTTACATAAAAAGAAGATGTTTTGTACGATAATAAAAAATCGGAAATCTTAAAATTGTAGCCCGGAGTCTTAATTGCATCTATTTACGTGTAAGTCTGTGTATAAACATGTAATTTTTAATACTGCGCTACTATGTTTTTAAACTTATTTTAACGAAATGAAAATATGAATATATTTCTATAAGCATCGATTTTAGCTAAATAGACGCGAGTTTCATTCCCATCAACCTGTTTAGCTTTCTTTAAATTAATATAAAATTTGACAAAATACATTATTTAATAAGTACATTTATACTATTTATTAGATATTTAAATTCAACGGGGGGGGGGGGGGAAAGAAGTATATTTAGCTTTCTCCGGGGTAAAAAAAACTAATGAAAAATCGTGCATTGAATATGGCATTTGAAAATTATTTTTTTAACGAAATACTTATGCATATCGGCAATAGTTAACTGAAATATCGATTGAAAGTAGCACGCGGCATATAATAATAATAACGATACGCAACATCCGAATATAACAAATTAAAGTGAAAATGCACTTGGAATTCAATACATGCAATTATGTTTTTCATATAATTAAGAAAGAATTATGCTCGATTATACGAAGCAGCTTTGATCTATTATAATTAATTATCGTAGCAATTAAGCCAATGAGTTTACAAAGTATTTTTTGGCTCGTTAATGCGTTATTAAGGCACCGAGAAAATACACGCGAGCCTACTTAAGAAGCCCTACTTTCGTTATTCCAAGAGGGAGAAAACCTGAGAAAATAATGACAGCGAACGTTTGACTTTCTGATTTAAAAGAAATGCCCGCCTCCATTCATCCTAAAGCATCGTATCCCGACATACACATAGCCAGGGAATATCGCGAATAATGGCCAACGCCACTTGCTTTTCGCAATTTCAAATTAGTAACGTTGTCGTCCCCGAGACGTCGATGAAAGCGAGACGCTCTCAGACGTATGCACTTGTAGCGTTTTGTTTGCATATATGCGTCGCACGCCCTAGTCCTAGAAAGAGTTTTGTTGGGAAGCGGCGGCGTTGGACGTGTACGGGATGGGGAGGAGGAGAAAATGAGAAGGGATGACGAAAGGGGTTGGGGGAGGGGGAGGGAAGATACGGTACATGCTAGCATCGTGACAAGTGTCATCGATATTCTAATGCCAGGCTTGCGCTTAGATGGTGAATAACGAGATTTGCATAGGAAGTGCATACACCGCATAATTCGTCTAATCTCCAGTGACCAATAAATATATTCGACTTATTTGAACACTTGGCGCGATATAATTACATAAAAGTAGTCGTAAATTTTCCAAATTCTGCTTGTTTTCTCCTTTTTTTTCCGAATCATTCTGTAATCGCTCAACTTCTACGTTCAATTATCCATAACGACAACAATTATCAAACGCTCATAAATACTTTTCTATGATATTTCAAAAGTTAATCAAGTAAAATACTACTCGGCGATAAATGCAATAAATAGTAAAGGCGATCGTTAAAGCATATTATTGAAGCGTTATTGAAATGATTACATTTATTCGTAATAGATAGAGAGAAAAAATGTATAAATTATTCAGCTATTATTAGTAATTATATGAAATTTAGGAATATTTTGCAAAACCGTAAAGTCATTTTCAGTTAAATGAAAAACTTGTTTAAAAAACAATAACGGATAGGTATTTTAAAACACATATGCAATGTTTTTGGTTAAAATTTGCCATTCGACAATCGTGTATATGTCCAATACACGTGCACGCACGCACGCACGCACAGGCTACATGTCACTATATTTGTTATTTGTTCCAACGGAAGTATATTGGAAAAATTTTCCGTTATTCAATTGCAAATTTAGGTTTCATATATATTCGATTTAAGCATTCCATAAATAATCGAGTAATATAAAAGCACATATGTAGCAGAAATTTTAAAGCGAAAATACTGAAATTAAATTTTACAGTATTTATTTAATACTTGTAGCTTTCAATAATTTTCAAGGGGCATTTCGTATGTAGAGCAGTGACATTCTCACAAAGCCATTAAATGAATTTTGAAGTTTTAAATTTTATTATTACCCTTTAATAATCAAGAGGTGGTTGCGTATAAAGTACTGATTACATCCATAGCAAAGCGTCGTCATTACGTTATTTATTTAATCAAAAGGCATCATTTTTCGTAGGCCACTATATTATCGTTAACTTTATAGAAAAGAACTAAATGAAAGAAGAAGAAAAAAAGAGGGGGCACTTTCAAAAGAGGCATGCCGTAACTTGTATTTAACAAATTATTCTACCCAGATGAGTGGATTAAAAAGTGACCCGACGTAACATACGATTACTAAGCTTAATTTAAAAATAATCACGCGGAATTTATAAAGTAGTAGTAAGCGTATAAAAGTTGAAAATAAAAAAAAAACAAATATACCTAAAGATAAAAATAAAATGGGAAGAGAGGCTGGCAAGGTTATTGGCTGGATGGCCAATAGGCAGTAATTAAATTCTTGGAGTCCTATTGCACGAGGTCAATTATTCCGGGCGGCAGGAAAATTTCTTGAAAAATATTAAAGGGATTCCGAGAACGGAGAGAATTCGATTGTACAGGCTCATCGAATGGCGATAAAACAAGTGGTCGAGCATCGGTGCGAGCATCTGGATCGGAGCTTCGTTGCCAATAGCTTACCGGTCATCCTGATGAAATCGATCGACATTCGAAAGTTGGGAAAGGGCAGCGAAAAATTCGTGCGCATCTCTCAAAATTGTTACGATATTTGTTGCCCGTGACGAGTGTTTGGGGTACGAGGTTTGCGGGCCACGTCGCCGTTGGGCTAACAACCCCCTCCAGTCGGTCAGCGAGCAATCCAAATAAATAATAGGCAGAGAACCGCGTCCACGTCGAAAGAATGACAAGAATCTCGACGGCGATGTGAACCGGGAAGAAGGACGAGTCTCCTCCCGGGGGCAACGTACTTATCCAGGCGGCTCGCCGGCACACATCTTTCGGCATAATTACCGAATACCAGGCGGCCAATAAAATATTCATGAAAGAATAGTCAGGGTGGGTGGCTCGGTTTAGTTTGGTACGACTCTCGTATTACCATTCTCTCTCTCTCTCTCTCTCTCTCTCTCACACACACACACACTCTCTCTCTCTCACACACACACACTCTCTCTCTCTCTCTCTCTCTCCCGCTCTCTCGTGTACTACTATGCTCCATAAGGTGTAGGCACGTAGTGTTCAAGTCGTGGGAGCAGCGCCATCTACCTTTCCCGCACGCTTTTCCAGCTCGACGCAGGGACCGAGCCAAGGTTTCGTCTCCTTCAGGACTTTTCGACACCCTTCTCCATCGAAAGTCCCTTGGTCGCGCACCCTCGTTACCGCACGCCCACGGACGCACGCACACGAACACGCACACGCGCAGGGGCACGGGCGCGGGCACGCACGAGTACGCGTACGCGTACGCGTACGCACGCACGCGCGCCCGCCCGTCAACACTTGTATGCGCACAAAATATCCCTTCCGTCCTCGTCCTGACCACAACCTGGTCCTAAGCTATTTAGCTAGGATTTGACAGTTTTGGCGGATGCAAGGGCAGCGCTTCGGCTCGATGCCATCCGCTCGCACATGGCCAGGGAAAGCGGTGGGATAGAGTCGGAATGAGCGAGTAGCGTTCTCCGGTCCCGGTCCCGGTCCCGGTCTCGCTCTTCGGTCCCGCCCTCTTCGCCTCGGAAGGCCAACGTAGTGAGCCAGGAAGGCTTACGCGTGGAGAAAGCGAGCGTACACTCGGACGGAGCTCTCCGTCCTTGTCCGCTCCCTTCGGTCCCCGCTCGCACTCCCGTCCCGGTGAAAGATAGCAGTAAGGTGCGGTGAAGAAGGAGGAAGAGAACAGGCGGAGAAATAAGAATACGAAGAAGGAAAAGAAACGTACCCTGCGTGCTGGCGTGTCCTCCGGACTCGTCCTTGCCAACTGTCTGTCCCGTTCTTTCTTTCTCACTCCCTCTATCTCACTCTCCTCTCTCGCTCACTCTCGCTCTCTCTCTCTCTCTCTTTCTCTCTCTCTCTTTCTATTTCACGCTCACTCGCTTGAGCGATCACCGTCTCGATGTCTCAGAGCTGCTGGGCCTCCTGGACTGGCTGCTGATGAGTCGGGCCGATCGGCTCGCAGCAGGTTCCCGGTCGGCGGGCCGCGTTCCCGGTCAGGCGCCTCGGCCTCAGCGGCATCGCGTGGCCCTGTTGGCTCCGTCGGCGCGCGCCGGGACGTAACCGCAGCTCGGAATTAAACGCGAGCGACGTTCAAGGAAGACGCTCGAGCGAGCGAGCGCCTACCCGGACCCAGACACCCGGGTGTCCGGTCCTCCTGTTGCTCTTGTCGTCGGTGCCGCTGCTGCGCTGTCGCTCCTGGAGTTCGGCCTAGGCTTGGCAACGCCTACGCGCTGATACACATTGCACGCAGTAACGACGCCCCTACAACGCCGAGGTCAGGGGCTCTCAACCGAGCCGCCGTGATGAGGCGAGCGGAGCGAAGCGGATAGGAGAATCGAGTAGAGTAGAGGAATGGAGCGGATTGAAGTGATGAGAGGAGTAAAGTCGAACGGTGAGGAGATACGAGGAGTTGACGAGGAGAGATGAGGAGAGACGAGGAGAGACGAGGAGAGACGAGGAGAGACGAGGAGAGCCTCACCTCGCGCCGCCGAGTATACGTAGTCGCGTCGTGGGTCTGCGGGGCGGACAGCGGGATGAGAATGGAGCGCGGGGAGGAGTAGGAGGCAAACGGGTGGCCCGAGGGCTCCTCCACAGCGAGGATGCTCCTGAGCTCGTCGGGGAAGGGAGGAGAAGAAGGAGGAGGAAGAGGAGGAGGAGGAGGCGGAGGAGTAAAGGAGGGAGGGTTGAAGGGAGGGAGGGGCGACACTAAATTCGCTCGCTCTCGACCTCGCGCAGGCTTCCTTAATCGCGGCCCGCACTCGCCACTACTTGTTTATACATCTTTTAAATGGAGCGATATATCGAGCTGTCAGCCGGAGAGGAGCCGCCAATCCCTACGATCTACGATACCACCGCCACCGCCGCCGCCGTCGTACTACTACTACACTACAACTATTACCGCTCGCTCCGCTCGACCCAAAAATGGCCGCCCCTCCCCTCACGGCTTCTCGCACCTTTTTCCTAACCGCTCCCCTTCTCCGCGGCCGACGAGCCCCCGCCGCCGCTCTCTACGCGTTCTCATTCGGGCTTTTAATTCTCGTCGATCGCGGCCAACTTCGCTTTGGACCACCCCCCCTCCCCTCCCCCGACCCAAACCCCAACGCCACCCCGTCGTTGTTTAACATTTGTTTTTTAAACACGCCACCACCCTTTTCGCGCTTTCACGTAATCCCGAATAATTTTCTCTCTCGAATCTCAGCTCCGCTCAGCTACCGATTTTTTCCCCTCCTTTTCCTTCTCGTCATCTTCCTAGCGTTCGGTTATTTCCTCCTCCTTTTCAACCGTCCCGTTAAATGTCCAATAATTTTGTATCGCCGGACCTTTGCCGATTAATTGTCCTTCACTTAGAAACGACAATTCGCTTCGTTTTCCATATGTACCCACGGAGCCACAGCTTTTCATTTAAAAAAGCGAATGAATGAAAAACGCTCCACGCACCTTCCTAATGAAATGCTTATTATTTATTTTTCATTATTCATTATTATCCGTATTAACCTATTAAGAGTGTCCAGAACTTGGACAAAAGTGCATACTCCCGGGTGCTTACGCCATGTAAATACATGAATTCGCCTTGTGAAGAGGACAGTCTTGCGTAGCAATTACTTTATGGCTGTAGAGCAGACATAATGACCGCAATAGTATCAACAATCATTAAAAACAAGCGTAATAATCTTCATTTTAAAATGTCATTTATTCAATTTTAGTCCATCGCACATACAATTTATATTTGTTTTTCGCTTTTAGTTGTGAGAGCAGAATATCTTCTAAGATGCATGGGTGTCAGCGGTACATCGATCTCTAAATTATCAACTAAAACACAACCTCAAATACCGAATGGTAAAACGATGCACATCTTACGTTGATATTGCAATCAATATCAAAATTAAAAAGCTCCTCTAATTTCGTTACTTATTTGCCTGACAGAAGCGAAAAAAGTAGAAATAAATCCACTACAACATCCAGATTACTTTGAGATACACAAATTATTCACGATAAAGGATTTATTCGATGCTGGGGTGCATTTTGGCCACAAGGAGGGAACCGTTAAGGATGAAATGAAAATATTTATATATGGATCGAGGCTAGGGCACTTAATTATTGATTTGAATCAGACAGCCGAGCATTTGAGGGAGGCGTTGAATTTCACGGCACATATTGCATACAGAAGTGGCATAATATTGTTTATTTCAAGAAATCCACAATTTACTCATTTGATAGAGAAGACAGCAATCGAATGTGGAGAATATTCTCATACGAGAAAGTGGAGCGGAGGTATATTAACTAACGCCGTGAATGAGTTTGGAATAGAAACCCGGCTACCCGATCTCTGTATATTACTTAATACTCTGACTGATACTAGTAGTGAACACAAAGCCGTTAGTAGTGCTGCTAAAATGTGCATACCAACGATAGGAATCGTCGACACAAACTGCAATCCTAATTTAATCACTTATCCTGTACCGGGTAACGACGATACCCAATCTGCAGTCGAATTGTACTGTAGATTATTTAAGCAAGCTATTTTATTAGGTAAAGAAGCTAGAGACAATAAGAATGTTATGTGAACAAATAAATAGTGTTTAATTACAAAAAAAAAAAAAAATAGTGTTTATAAATATAAAATTAGAAATAAATTCCCTCAGCTGCCCAATCAGCTGCATATTATTAGAATGTAAGGTATGGCACTTTTTTATAATAGAATGATCAATATTGTGATGCTTCTTACACAAGCGTATTCTATTACTGTTGTACCTGCATCGTTATTTTCGAGTCTCTCATTCGTTGAAAAATAGCAGTTCCAATATAGGGCATAAATCTGCAAGCAAATCGTATCGTCTCATTAGACTCGTTGGATCTATCGTTTTTTTTCTCTTTTATTTTATCAAAAGATTAAATAAATTTGCAAAACTCACAAGGAACTTATATTGGGATAGTACTTTACAAAATATGTCAATTGTAAAGGATTAGCTTTACTAATCCAGACTTCGTCTAATCGATTAGCCAAAGCTGATGCAAATAATTTGCCACAACGGGCAGGCGACAATTTATTTGATGCAATTTCCGTTTGTATCCCATATTTCTAAAGTATAGTTAATCAGTGAATAAATAGGAAAAATTTGAAATATTTAATATAAAATCAAATACTTACTTCGCCAATATTTTCAGTAAAACTTTCAGCTAGAAAATCTGTTTGTATCGGCCCAGGACAGACAATAGTGACCGCAATGTTTTCACTCATCTTTTCCAATCGCAAGGAATCAAAATATCCCTGTGGATATGAGAATACACGATAAATTTGCCCCTTCGTACTACTTTGACAATAAAATAATTTAAATTTACATGAATGGCATGTTTTGATCCTGTGTACGATGCAGAAAATGGTACTCCGAATATCCCAGCCAAGCTCGATGTCACTGCAATGTGGCCACTACCTTGTCGTTTGAACTGTTTAATCGCCAATCTACTCAAGGATATAACGGCAAATGTGTTTAATTCAAAAACTTCTTTATCAACTCCGATGTGAATTTTTTCCCAGTTTGCTCGTTGACTTCTACCAGCATTGTTTACAAGTATATCGAGCTAAATGTTAATTAATATCATTAGAGAAGCTAAAAGTTTGTAATGTTTGTGGAATAATAGACAGTGCTTGACTTACTCTACCAAATATCGATATTACATTATCAAATATTCTTTCATGAGATTCAACTAGTCTGACATCAAAAACCAATACATGTATATCATGATCTTGCAATTTTGGATTAGCTAAAAGTTCGATTTATTATCGTTTTAAAGTCTAATATTCTGTTACTGCTTTGAATTAATATTAATTAATAAACCATAGCTTACCTAATAAACAATTGCTTTTAACTTTGTGCAGTTCAACTACTCTTCTTGCTGATAAAATAAGCTTACAGCCAGCTTTAGCCAGATTATATGCTAAATGTTCACCAATACCACTAGACGCGCCCGTTATCCATACAACTTTGCCACTCAGAGTATCTATAAAATATATTATTTATACTTTATTTAGCTATTATATTAGCTCGCACATTGCATCGAAAAAAAAATTAATATGAAATTTAATTCGAATTTCGCATAGGTAATAAGATTTTTTTAAAGCATGCTAACGATGTAAAATATTAAAATGCGTATGAATATGATTGTTTCAAAGTTACACAAAGTCAATTATTATTGATATTTCATATCCGCGATATAGAATCGCGCTAGCTCTTTGTAAAATTTGTCAAATGAAAAACATAAATGTCGTCTTTAGTCTTTAATAGTTACAGTGTACAGTTATATTATGCCTCGATAATAACGCTACATACAATGTTACATGCAATCATCTGTCCAATGATAATGATAACAACAGTAGCAATAATATTAAATAGAAAATATATAATAGAGTAAATATGGCATTACCCGCTGACTTTCCAAATTTGTCGTAGAAAAACAGCTTGATATCACAGTCCAGAAATCTAACGAAAAGAACGTAGACGAGATGGTAGAGTAGTAAACAAGTGCCGATAATCATGAGTATCACCATTGTTATTGTGTTAAAAATGACTAATAATCTTGAAGATGATGAGGCAAGCGAATTAAAGTGGAGTAGTCGTCTTTAATTAACAGGTGTCCCCGCTTCCGCGCAATTTCGTCACGCGGATTCAGACGTATTCCCCGCTTCTACCCGGGTGATTTGGCTTTGGGCTCACGCATACACACGTAAAAAAAAAAAAAAAAAATACAGCACGCGCATACGCATAGAGTGTGCGTGCGTGCGTGCGTGCGTGCGTGCGTACGTGTATGAGAGATAGAGAGCAACAACGAGTAGCGCACGTGTGAGTACGCACGGCCGCACGATAATGAAGATTGAGAATCATTCGTGGTGAGTCGCTTGTTGCTTCCCGGCTGTGGGGACGCGATGCTCTCCCCGGTTAATTTTTATTGGCGCCTCGAGCCTCATCGACCAGGAGCCCAGATCAGGCCGCGCCTGCGTACTCGGATCATCGAGAGCCGAGCTCCGACTCTTACTCGTCACCTGGTGGGTAGCTCTTTTCATTCATGACGCTTTATCGAGCAGTTCGCCGGCTATTTATCCGCAACGATACTCCAAGAATATGCTAACATTCGCATGGACGGACTGGGAGAATCGGGGAGCGGGATTTTGACGCGGCAATATTGCCTCATCCTGGTGTCGCCTAGGTGCAACGAGCAGTGAATAAACGGAGACAAATTTAATGCAAAGGCTGTTACAATTTATTAATAAATTGATAGTATTTTTCTATGTTTACAGAGTGCGTAATAAATATGGATGCTCGTCACCTCCTTTGCTGCTCGAAGAATAGAAAGTCCTAGAAACGAAAATATATTATACATGATTTGTATGCATGCAAATGGATTATTTGCTCGAACGTAAGTTTTGCATCGTTTACTACCAGAAGAAATGCAGCACCGAGGAGTAATCCTTTAAGCTTAACGCTGGTGTCCGATGTAAAAGTGAGCAGCACGGAATAATCCACGAGGACATGATCCCAATGACGTATCAGCGAGGCGATTTGATGGCTTTTATCGACGGATACTATCTGTTGAGACGAAGGGAAGAGCGATTGAATTTTTTTTTTTTTTTTTTTTTTTTTTTTTTGCGAGTAATGTAAGAAAAGCGACGACAATGTAATTATATCGTTTATAATACAATTTCTACACTACGTGCAGTCGGCGGTAGCAAGTCGTTCCGCGTGCTTCTTTATTAATTCATTACAAAGTTTTTTTCGCTCGTCATACCTGAAACTGTGTTTCGTTGGACATATACATTGGGCCCATTGATGTAACAAATTGGCGTTCTTGAATCATTATAGACGGTAAAGCTGATGCCGATAATCGTGAAATTTTGCTCAACGCTGCCAATAAAATCTGTGGACTCGACCGTGATCTTCTGCAGAATAGAAATAATTTTATAAAATAAATAAATAAACAATAATAATAATAATAACCGCGCGCGCGTGGTTCTATATATATATATATATATAATGCCGTAGCAGCTTAAATCGCCCATTCCAACATTGCTGGTTTATAATAAAGATATTGTATTTTATACGTCGGTATGCAAATACTGCATATAATGTCGTAGAAGTCAATATTTGCACAATTACGTAATTCTTGTGCTTTGCTATTTAAGTAAAGGTTAATAATTATCAAAATTACTTTCATTTTGATTCATTTTTGTTTTAAATTTCAACGATATATTATTTACAATGACATATACGACGTCATGTTAACGTTAGGATTATATAGGAAGTTTTTTAGTAGGTTTCTTCTATTCGTGCACTTATATTTCACTCCTGCTGGGCAACTATCCAGGATATTTATACATTTATTTTGTTGTCGACGATGCCTTAATTTAATATACTTTCAATAATGCCGACAGATTTTAAGACTCTGCAAAATTTTTGCTGAACGGTTGCAGTTCTCATTCGAACAAAGCTATTTCGTTACGTTGATAAATAGTTTAAATTTTTCTCTCTTTGACTTTACGCGCAACTACATTCTAGTAAAAAAATTATCTTTATAATTTTTAATTTATAAACAAACACCATTCGAAATTACGCATAAAATGTGAAACATTGAAACAATCATGAAATGTAATTAAACATTTTTTGCATATTTTAGCATTAATAGATACCTTTATCGGCATGAAACTTCCCAGCATGAATAATGCATTTATTAGCCTCAGTTAATAATCTGTTTATTCAAAAATGCAATAGTTCGTCTATAGCTACTAATAATATGAATGAGCGACTTATTTATCGCTTAATGAGCCACAGAGTGACATAGTAATGTTTCGAGTAACTTTAATTAAACATTTGTTTTAAAGCGATTATATAAAGATAATTACATTGACTGAATATCCGTTATTATTATTATTTTTTTTTTATGTATTTTTAATGCAATTTTTTCAATACCAAAATGTATAAAATTAATTATGTAAAATTGAAAAATATTCTATATTATTAGTTTACTTAAATAATAATGTAATTGTATCGGTCTTAAAGATAAAGGTTAGTTTAAGATTTTTTAATTCAAATTATTAACACATTTAATTTACATCTTGCATAAAATAACAGAAAATTTAGTCAATTAATTTACGTTATAAAGCATATATTTAGTAATTAGAAATAGTACAACATAATCCGAAATGACGTCAAGATCAATATTATGTGATGTTATCATATTGAGACCCCCATTCACTTCTTATTCAGCTATTCAACTTGATTATATGCTTTAAATATAATTTATATTATATATATATAATATATATATATATATATATATATATAAGATTCCAGTTTGAGTTTCAAAGTGACATAAAAATTAAATATCAAATATAAATAATAAGTATACATAACATTTTTTGTATTTTTGTGAACTTTTATTCACATAAGATAAAATACAATTTCAATTTCAATGTGATATAAAGAAACATGGACAGATTTTCGAATTTGTGTACTATGAAAAATTAATAATGATATATATATATATATATATATATATATATATATATATATAGTGCAATTATTGTTAACCCATTTACATTTACTAGTGTAAAAATATTGACTAAAAGATATCTTGAATATATTTGATAATAAAGATCACTTTTGTCACGTCATTGTGAAAAATTTATTATTAAAAAATTTACTTGGGTTCAATCCCAGTCCTTTACTATTTTATCCCTTATAATAAGAAGAAGAAAAAAAACGTAACGTAATTATACTTAGTATATGATGAAATTAAATCTAGTACTAAAAAAAAAAAAAGTTATTTAGATATGTAAATAATTTGCTTATTAATTATTTATAATTTTTTTTTTTTTGCTTTAAAAATAACTGGTAAAATCTAATTATACTAAAACATGAAAAAGCTAATTTTATCCGAGTAATCACTTCACTGATGAAATCCAGATATTCGATTTAACATCTAAGACAGGATAATTTAAGAAGTCTTTATTTTTTAAGTAAAAATTGTTTGATGTACGAAAGATTTATTTACAGTAATTTACATAAATACCATACTGCTCAATATTTCTCCCTTGAAAATAAAAGTAAGATAATTAATTAGAGATTATTTAAAACGATAATAGGGAATTAATATAATCTTGTAAGATTTTGTTTTGTTTTTTTTTTTTTTTGTGTTCATTGGCAAAGCATAGCTAATAAAGTGTAATAAAATAAAAATTATCACTTATCTAATGAGTAATTTAATGAAGTTAAAAGTGCCAATCGAAGCTCGTCGACGTTTCGTCAATGATCAATAAATAGCAAATTATCTATATAAGGTCGCATTTCTTAAAGGATTGCTTAAATAACGAATTTTTCAGTAATAACGATCCGGCCGAAAGAAATAAGTTTCTGCATTTTTATAGTTTTATGCTAGCACGAGTGTTGCGTAGTTTAGATTAAAATCTGTTACAAGCTTACATTAAATTACATTAAATCACTTACGGGCAAAAATCCAGGCAAATATCCACAACTCAAACTTTTCTTAATAATGAAAGCAGTTTCTCCCGAGGTGTCCATAACGTTAAGAGTTAACTCTCTCGAGGATCTTAGAAGTCTACGCTGATAAGCTTGGGAATCTTCAATTGCTAAAAATATTGTCTCCGCTCTGGATACTTTAACTCGATACTGCGATCCATTCTCAGATCGCCCGAGTACTACAGAATATACGTTATGTCTTATTAATACGTCTCGGCGTATGTGCATTTAAAAAGAGACATTATTAATTTGTTCGCAGTTATAAATATTGCTCATACGTACACGTATTTAAGTCTACTACTTGTTGAATTTCCAGTTGTTCGACATTAGCTAAGAAATATATTCCAGAGAAGATACTTAGTTGCGATCGTGGCGTTGAAATCCAATCTAAGGCGGCGATTGGAATAGGCCGTCGGGATGATCGATGATCATCTATGATAAAACTATTTTTATTATAGTGTTTGTACTCTATTTTATCTAATTGGCATCGTTTCGTATGCTTAATTATTATAAACTTACGAAATGAAGGTGCTATATTGCACTTGATATTCAAATATGTAAGAGAAAATTCAAAAATATTATATTCTTTGTTTAAATATAAATGCATGTACATAAGGTAGTGGTACGTTTACTACTTTAATTATTTCAATTAAATATTTAGTGCATTAAAATAACACTTATTTCCACTTTTCAGTATTATTGAGTTACATAAAAAGTAATAATAACCACTTAAACTGGAAGGCTGAATTGTGATGATAGAAGGACTTGTATAGATCGGTGGTAAACAAAGTTCGTCATCTAGAATATTCCCTGATATATTTTGATGTCCTAAAAGAAATTCGTTTGATATATGATCAAATTTAACAAAATATACGTATGCCACTTGGCAGTCGAACTCATAAATCAATCACAAAATTTAGCTTAGATAGTCGTTGGAAATATTTTAAATATACGATAATGATTAATTACTAATAATTATTGATGATTATTAATTGTCTTATAATAATTATTACCCGACGGATTAGTTGCCGTGGGTGAAGGGCAATCAACTTTAGATATATTGTAGTTTTGTGTCATTTTGACATGATCCTCATTTCACGACTGATTGACTAGAATATTAGAGGTTTGTCTGCTTATCAGGCATTCGATAAGCACTATCAATCTTTAGTTAAAGCGGAATTCAATCGCTATCTTTTAATCAATAAATAATTCATATTTATAATTCTAATCTGCACGGCCAGCACTGGTTAATAAATAAATTATTTTGTTATTTAAGCTTGAGTTGGAGCGGGACAGGGATTTTGACCGAATAAGATAGTCGACGCCATAGAATACAGAGCTTGATTAACAGTTGGGACTTTGCGTGTTTAATTTAAAAGAATTTAATTGAAACTGTACAAATAGTTGAATTCGAAGGGTTATTTGGGAGTAATGTTATTTCTTTTCTTGTCCGCCCCCCCCCTTTCCCTCTCTGCCAACGTCCCGCCAAGCGCTATCCCCGCCTCTATCACACGCGCGCGCGCGCACACGCGCACACTTTTCTCTCTCTCGCTCTCTCTCTCTCCCTCTCTCTCTCTCTCTCTCTCTCTCTCTCTCTCTCTCTCAGTTCAGCTAAGATTAGGAAGCTAAAGGAAGATGATTTTTATCTATTATTTGGGATATTTTTGTTTCACCATTATCTCGATAAGCGACAAAGTTGGTGTAAAGCCGTGGCGAGATTCAATTTAAGGGCGAATCGTTGTAGAAAAGCACAGCATATTATTCGAGTGGAGTATAAGAGTCGTGAACAAATGACTGTGCATTTCGCGAAGATGAAGATAATCTTCCTTGGAAGGGCGCACGGCCTCACTCACTCTCGGCGGGACGACAAATAAATGTCGTTTCAATTAACGCCGGGGAAATGAGTGGCGCTCGATTGACAGACACGGGGAAAACTCATCGTTCGAAGCCGGATAAGTATTAGGAGAGAAAGTGACGGCGGTCGCCCGTCAAAATTTTCAAGATTAAAATCTCCGGGCGGCTTGGGCGCGCCGACGAGACGCAGAGTGATTTGGACGGGGCCGATGGGTAGATCGAGGAGAGCCGTCGTGGGCCAAGGGCTCGGTTCATCGTCTCGGCCATCCTCGATGGCAATTGTTTTCTTTGCAGGCACACCCCGCGCGTACGTAACTTGTTGCTGCGCCGGACGACTCGGCATGCGCGTTTTTATCGATCCCGAGCTTTTCCATATAAATTCACGAATTCCGCGTTGGCCGAAGGCAGAGCAAGACATTCCCTCCTCGCTGGAGCTTCCATTGGCTTGTCGTTATACTCCACACCGATAACATATACATATATATATATATATATATATATATATATATACACATTGCAGTTTTTGCCCTTTATTCGAGTCAGATTGTCGTCGCACCGTCAATGAATATTTGAAGCCGAGTGAGTATTATTTTCATACATACACGCACATTATAAGCCGTCTGCGCACTCGTTATCTTGTCGCCCAACAAGCCGAAGATTACCGGTGACGTTAGCTTCGCGCAATGATAATTCGTGCCACTTATATCGAAGAGCCTTCTCGGTAAATTTGTTCGATTCCTGCTTTGAAAGACTCCGGGGGTGGGGTTTGTAAGTATAGTATAAGCGACAATGATATATGCCCTCCTATGACGTATGACCGCTTGGATGGCAGCAGCCTCTGTTGGGCACCACCGTGTGGCTCCGGTATCTAGCAAAGTAATGGGGCATAATAATCAAGCTTCTGGCGTCATTTACTTCAAAGATGGCGTCAATAAATCTATAATTTGTAATATAAGTTAGAACATACTCCGTCACTCTCTTCCTTTATCCGAGCATATTACTGCTTGTATCTGAAATTTACGTTCACTGCTGTCTGTCTTGTATCATAAAGAAAATGAATAATATCCTTTCTCGACCTTTTTCATTTATCCAATATATCGTGTGAATTAATTATTCCTTTGGACTTTAGCCGTAGCACAGCATCCAAGATTTTTCTGCTTCTTATGGCTGCTCGACTCACCGAGCGTGTGATTTTTAAGCTTTTGTCTATTAATCTTTTAATGTTATTTTAACGATGACATTTTTATTGATAAACATTATAAAGTCATTGTAGATTCGAATATAATATAAAAATGAAGATTATAAATTTTATTGAGATTTCTAAGCATGCTGTCTGCGTGCGAGTATCGATGATAAATATACTTTTTCTTTTTTTTTTTATTTCATTGCCAGTAAATACATAAACGCGCATTTTTCATTACTAATAATATTTTATTTTAGCCCTAACGTTTACGAATAATCAACGACACGCAAGTACGCGTAATAGTATTAAATGGGGTAAAAAAAGCATTTTGTAATTTTAGAAATTTATTGATTATTTGCTAACGTTTGATAAATAGATTAACATTCATCGAATGGATATGTTGCTGATTTGTCTAATTATTAATAAGCCGACAGAACTTACTCCTTATTATAGAAATTTTCGATTACTCGATTTAATACAAAATTTATGCGCATTTACGTATTTATGAAGAAGGGAACACATCAACAAGGGAAGTTCAACGGCACAGTTCGCAATTATAAGATTCAATTATTTATCAATCCATGTAAAAAGACAAATTATTTTAATTAGTACACTGCATTATTTTACGTTCAATAAGCCGCCGATTGTTACAATGAATTGAGCGACAACGCAATGAACAAAAAAAAAATTCTTCACCTTATAATGATATTTTTACTTTAAAATAAATTTAATGGTAATCGAAGTAAAGAAAAGTTCTTATTTTATAAATTACATCAGTATGGATATGTAATCGCTATGAAAGTTATGCGAACAGCGCGACAATAGATGCGGTTGCGGAGAAAAAAAATCCTCGTTAGTAATTGAACTATGTTGAAATTTTCTTTCAACACGATTCTCCTCGAAATCAATATTTCAATGAACAATTTAATATTTATCTCCCCCATTCGTACGCATTTTATTCTATCGCTCGATCATTCCGTCGAATGAATAATTAATTGCATTCTTCGTTATAATATTGATTATTACGAAGCAATTGTAGAGCTTGCACGACGATATAAATGCAAAGAACATGTTAATCAATTGACAATTGAATTGACGAGTAGAATAAAATGATAATCAAATAAAATTGTGAACTTTACTTTATTAATCAGACGATGATACTGATGTACTGGATTTTCCTGGTCGGTTTGGGGCTGGTTGCCGCCTTAAATCCCGTGCCCCATCAAATGAGCGAGGAGTCGCTGAGAACTGCATTAAATGCAGTGACAAGAAAGCAAAGATCATTGAATACGAATCCTCAAGCGTATTACGACGACTTGCCATTATTCAAATATCAAGAAGATAATGGCGAGCGAAATTTTCAACGGCAACAGGTTGGGAGCGATGAAATCGATGACAACAAGGATAGTCTGGCATTCATTCCATCCGGTAATTGCAATTTCTAAACATTAAACGTTGCTACACGTCCAACGAGTTTACTCGATATCATTTCACTATTAATTAATCGCTTTCCTCTTTATTTCGCGCCATGATTTTAATGACATTTGTCACCTTAATTATCGCGTTAGAAAATGAAGAAGAAAAAAAACAAACAGACAAGATTTACAATACAATGTATTTCAAATGATGTAATTAATGATGTAATTTAAATTGCCTTAATAATATAGTAGTCGTGAGAAGCTTTGTACAATTTTCAAAAACAAATAAACTCACTTTATTAAGAACTCAATAAGTTATTGTCGTAATTGCTCATCATGATTGTAAGATTATTATGTAAATTCCTTTCTTCCAAGGAAATTACTTTTTCCTTTACAACTGTATAATTTTATTGTTACCAAATACTACTTTATTCATTTTATTTTTTTTTTTTTGTTTTGTTTTTATTTTATGATTATCTTGTTTTCATTAGAGGGCACAGGTCAACTAGAAACCATCGGAGATGGTTATCAGCACTTGAATAATAAGCAATTCAATCGCGCTCTAATGGATTACTTGCAGTACGTCACGGATCAAGTACGTATAATTGTTTTATTATGCAGGAAATGATGTTTGATCAAATTAATTTATGAATTTCATAGCGCGATCAATATCAAGACTTTATTAACACAGGACGCTTTAATTGTTAAATAACATGATTTTAGGAGGTGCCGTCTCAGTCAGTATTTCGCGAACGCGAGAGAAACGCTAATTACAAAAGAGCGGCTAATTTGAATCATGGCATGCTCAATGAGAAGGAACTTGCCAGAATTTTGATGGATGGTGGAGAAAACGATTTGGCTCATGATCAAGAAGAGTTGGACGATCAAGATTATCAAAGAGCTCTTGAGATGATTTATGATAAATATAAGATTCAACCGGATAACGAAGCTTACGGGTAATTTGTTTTAAATCAAGTCACTTCTTTGCGTGTTAATTAATTTTACTTTATTATATTTACTTTGAAAAAGTTAATAATGTTTCTTGGAACTTTTAGGGGCGATCAGCTATTATTGAGAGAGCTTTTTAGCGACGAAAATCGCGAGGAGAGCCAAGAACCAAGATTCGTGCAAATTTCGCCAGCTGAACGACGAAATGTTAATGCTAGATATCCGCTATTCAATCGAGAATATAAGACTTATCACGATTCATTTAAACGACTTCCCGTTTTCAAAAGAAGCGCAAAAGCCGTAAATAGAAAGAGACAAGTTACCGATCCAAAGGTACGTATGCACGTTTGAAGTATGAATTATTATTATATTGTTTTCATAGCGATCTACTAAGTCCCGTAGAATATTTTTACTTTTTTATAGCTCTTTTTTGTATGTTTTTTTTTTCGCTCTCTAGATTTCATTATAAAATGACTGATTGCCTGATAAAAATCTATTTACATTGCATTAGGTGGCGGAAGATCTAGGATCGCTCTTTGGCACACAATCAACAAGCGCTGTTAATCATACTCACGATCAGAGCCACGATCACAATCACGATCATTCTCATGATCATAACCATGAGCATAATCACGATCGTGTAAAGGGTAACGGCCACTCTGGGCAAACTCAGGGTTCCAATGTCGAGACATCGAATTCCACTGCAAAGTCTAAAAATTTGAAGGATAATATGGCCAAAGTTAATAAAACGAAGGAACGCCCCATCGACGTTAAAAAGAAGAGTGTAGATTGGTCGCAGTATTTTGGAATTGATCGAAGGAAGAAGAAGACAGTTTACATGGGCAGACCAGATACGCAGGATCAGGACGAGGAATATCTTTTACAAAAATATTACGAGGTTTTTTCACATACAGTTTTTTCTCTCTATTTTTATCAATTTACAAAACTGCTTAAAGTTATAGAAAGACCAATTGACATTAATATTGTTAATCTTTGTCTCGCAGACAATGGCGGAAAATCTTAATCTTATTGATAAAGATGGGGGCGAGAAGCGTGACAAGCTGCAGCAAATGGACTCGAAATTGAAGAACATGAAGAATCAAATGATCGAGGAGGCAATGGAGGTCGGTTTGAAAAACAACGTGGATAGTCAAGAAGTAAAGGACGAAATTATGTCACGACTGTCGGCCGCATACTCCTTTGAAAAACTTCGACGGGCTCTCAAACAACTGAGTAGCAATGCAGCTGCGCAGCGAGAAAGTCAGAGAGCTGCTCAAGCTCAAAATAATTTGACATTAAATCATCCTAACAGTGCTAATGTCAATAAGAACGAAGACAAGCGCACCAGAAATAATGTAGACGCGATGCAGGGTAGTATTTTTAAAAACGTATTGCGCAAATAAGTTGATTCTTCGCTCGACCAAATATATTAATTATTTGATTATTTTGTTGTATTTATAACGATATTGAAAATAGTAGAGGGAGCATTGTTGCATGCATTAAAGCATTTTTTTTTTTTTTTTTTTTTATGTATTTGAACATTTTTGTAAGCATATTATATTTGTGATGATAGGTATTGATGACGAAAGCAGTTGCCTGCAAATAGATTTGATTGAAAGGCGTTGCAAGATGATCGGAGCTCTTATTGGCGATGTTAAACAATTGTTGCTCGTTCCTTGCGTCCTATATAATATTTGTAATTCTTGTGTAAGTATTTTATAGATTCATTCAAACGACTTTATCGATTTTCTGTCCTCAAATTCGTGACGAATATCAGCATTTTTAAAAACTTTATACGATGTCGACTCTACTGTTGCACATTAACAATCAGTTCATTTGATTTGAGACACTTCGTCGACTTGATCAATTAGATAATTTCCATTTTCTTAAACAATTCCAATGCCCGCGTGTGCATTTGATTGGATAAAAAAAAAAAAAAAAAGCTAGACAAAGTCGGGCAAAATAAATAAGGACATTTGTTGAACTTTGTTTTAGGATCAAGACGATTGCCTCGAGAGGTTCGCATTCGAGACTGAAAAAATATGCCAAGAAAAGTATTCGGCCGACTCCTCGTGGTTAAAGTATTGTCTTAAGGGTGCTATGCTAATCCCTTATCATTCGCCAACCCTTTCAAAGTCTTCTGTTTGTCGCCTGGACGAGAGTGACTTATGCCTCACGCACCAGAATCGCTATCGTCATCGCTACCTTTACGATAATTCTTATCGTAATCATCTCATCCCTTCGAAGCGATAAGACTTTTTACGTTGAATCATGGCCTTGCGACGATGACTCATATCACAATCTTCCGTCGTACGTTAAGATTGTACATTAAGATTCTCGAGTTGTTCTTCAAGTCGAACAATATTCATTTTGCCATAAGCACAATGAAGCCCGATTTTCTTAATGCACAATGCTTCACGAACATGTGTCTATGTTTAATACGACTTGTTCTTTACATTTCAAAGCTCAAACGATAATTTTAAGAAAGTATATTATAATCGTATATTAAATGTACCATATAACGTTAAAGATTATATAAGATAATGTTTTTTTCTGAAGCACTTTAAAGATGTCTAAAGTATATTTTGTTGTGATACATATTTTATAGTAAAGATAATATTTTAAAATAATGCAATTATATTATATCGATCTTTCGAATGAAGATTTATATTTGACTTATAAATAATATATTAATATATTTTTATGATAGATTACACAGATTTATTTATAAATGCTCATGTCATCGTAACAATTTTAGTTAGCTGTAAGAATTGCGGGTCAAGAACCAAATGCAGCTTTACACTGTTTCAAATAAATGCCTAATAAAGTTTAAACTGGTTTCTCTCAATGACTGTATTCAATGCGTTGAGAATAGTTTCTCATATATATTTTAAATATTCTACATTATATATTCTCTGCATGATCAAGCACCTGCAGATAAAGTTAAAGAACATGGAGAGAGAGACTCAATTGCCAAACCTTATGCCAGATAAATCAAAACTCATTGTGGATCTGTTTACAATTAAGAGACAATAAAAGATAAAAATAATCTAATATATAATTGATTTGGCTTTATTTAAAATTCTTTTGACATTATCTTGTATACTTTTGAAAACCACTAAAACTTAACGTTAAATAGCAAGCTCAATCTTTACATTAACAATGTCTTAAGAGCTGTTCCACAATGAGTGATACGTACGGTAATGAGGTATAAACAATATAAATCATACATATATAACTTGTTGAGTGTCGTAGAAACAGTGTTCTATCTAAAATCTATAATCAATTTCAATTGTGACACTACCAATGCATGAGTTTCATCATAAACGAAATTATTAGATTAATGGCAAGTTGGCGAAAGTGTTCTAGGATGAGACGAACTCCATCACTCGATAGTTTTGTGCGATATAAATTTTCTCTAAGTCTCAAATTCTATAATCAAAGAATTTTCATATATTTGTTACCGATAAAAAGCAAAAACACAGGTTTCCTCAAACTGAAAGTCATATTTGGACAATGTATCCTTACAAAACCGAAGTAACGATGTATTCCAAGGAATCGTACAAAGTTTTAAAGAAATATATAATAAAGAAGCATATACATAATGCATACATAAATATGTATATGTATGTACATGCGTGCGTGAGTGAGTGCGTGCATGCATGTATGTATATTATTATTGCGCAGTTTTAAAGTCAAAGCACAATTTCCACAGCCTTCTTCGATATAACTTTTGAAGCCTTCGCATTAGCTATAAAAGACTTGCGAGATATGGGAATCATATTCGTTGTGTGCTTTGACAGAATGCCTCGAGCTCCACATTATTCGTTCCAAATACTCCTATAAATGTATTATAAAAGAATATAATGACTATGTATATGTTTATGTTGAATATAATTGTACTTATATCAGTCTCACGATGTGCGAGTATCTAATGTCTAAAAATAAATCTATTTAAACATAAATATATCAATTCATATAAGCTTTATTGTACCATTAGTAAGTTTAGTTACATATTATAATTAATAATTACAATATAATGCACATTGTCCTTTGCCAAGCGTTTTCAATTACTTGTGAATCATTTTTTTCTCACATTGTGCCTTATAACTTCTTTTAATATTCATTTGGGCGGTTTTATTATTCTTGTTAAATTGATTCATATTTTTGGAAGATGCTTCGCTTGAAATTTCAAGTATCTTAATACATTTAGGATTGAATAATCGAAGCATATTCATTTGCGACTCCTTACATTCAACTGACACGAATATAAGAAAAGACAAAAAAAAAAAACAACAAAAAAAAAGAAAACAAATACATGCTATTAATTGCAAGTAACGTTGCACTGAATGATGTACTTACTACGCATTTTCGTAACTTTTTCTAAAAGTAATTTTGTCTCCGTTATAAAATTTTTTAAATCTTCCAAGACCTTTTCGTATGAGCTGTCAGTCATTTTATCTCATTGCCTCATCGAGCCACAACAGTTTCCATTAAAAATGCTCTTTATTTACCTCTTTTCACGTTAACACGTTAATTTAATTTAAGGTATCTCATGACAAAGTTTAAAGGCAAATGAAAAGTAATGTTAAAGGATTATTAGGCGTAAGAGCTGACACCTCGTCAAGCGCACGACTTTGTCATACGAATATTTTTAATAAAACCGTTAGATGAATTTTAACAGGTTCGTTCTAGTTTGCCGCCTCGATTCGTCAAAAGCAATCTCACATTCTCCGCATAACATTGCCAGTGACGTAGTGCTTAGATAAGGACGCAGGCGGCGCAGTGCCAGCGCGCTAGATAAAGACAAAAATACTCGGTCATACACAGGGCATTCGGAATTCGACGCAGAGTTTAGAAAAGAAAAGATATGGGCAAGTTTAGCCAACCGAACGGCTGAAAAGAGTCTCGAGTAAGGCGGGATGCCGTCAGGATGGCGGCGTCGGATTGTCGTTGACCGGCGCGAGGGTGGGGCGGGCGAAGCACGAATAAGGTTACGTGAACAAAAAAAGATGGCGCTTTTTTGAGCTCCAGCGATTCTCGAGCGCACGTACGCTCGATTGGCTCAGAGACCCTAAAATAAGGTACGATTCACCGGCAGATTATAAATTTCCCATTGGGCGTGTGGCTCGGCGGCGTTCGGCTCGCTTCAACATTCCAATCGAATTTAGAATATCGATGGTGCGTCACTCCGACGCGCTCCAAGTCCGACACTAAGAGGAAGAGAGAGAGAGAGAGAGAGAGAGAGAGAGAGAGAGAGAGAGAGAGATGTCATTTATTAACACGTGGCCACGTGTTACTACCACCCCGGCAAAGCTCGTGCCAAAGTACGAGTGTAACCGACTTTTCGAATATCGCGAGCGTAATGGAAGCTCGGGGACTTGAATTGAAAATTGAAAATATCGAAGAAGTCGTGACCCGAGGCGCACCCGTGCAACTTCCAATGCTCTTTGCGCGCGTTAAGAGGCATCGGGCGAGGGACGCCTACGCGCTCGCGCCTCTGATCGTCGTTGATTATTCAATTTTCGACGACCGTGGAACGCCATGATGTTGCAGGTGCATTGTCGCATCAAGAAAGGCGCGATGCGCGGCCGCTGATTGCGCCGATGCACAACATTTCCAATACCAGGGACGTAGGTGATCGACAGTGCCCGATCGGCCCTTCGTCCGATGGTAAATTTTGCGTGACTGCTTATTATGCTCTTAATGTCGTCTCATCTGTCATAGCTTTTCATTTCTCTTCCCTTCTTTCATACTCTCATTATTTCTCTCTCTCTCTCTCTCTCTCTCTCTCTCTCTCTTGTTTTTCTCTCTCTTCAACTTTGTTGTGCTTAACAAACTTTTAATAATACTTAGGGGGGTGAGACGAGTGTGGTACAGGGTGGAAACGGAGAAACGTTAAGTGTAAGAGATAAGGAATGTCAAATTGACGTGATCAATTGCTTGGAGTATGAGAATAATAAGGGAAAGAAGCTTGAAATTGGAGTTATCGGGAGCGCGCGCATCTTGAATAATTGTGAAGTATGTATTCGGTTATACGTCGTAAAGAATGTATTTCCCAAGTTTGGTGCAATAGCAGTGCAAGAGATGTGCAGCTCGATCGGACGGTAAGGTAATTAAAAATAATCGTCCGGACGAGGAGGCGCGCGGTCGAAGGTAAATAAATAAAAAGGAAGCTACGAGTCGAAAAGTTTCGTAAATAGAGGAGCGGGGCGCGAGTGGCGCGCGTGACGCCACTGCGTGAAAATCTGGAAGAAGGGAGGCGAGGCTCGGACTTAGTGACCCGCCATGTTTTTCACCAAGTGGGGTGTGTAGAGAAGGCCGGGGTGAAAATCATCTCTCGGGGCATGCAGGTACGTCGATTTATTCGTTGAACGGTGATTATTGTTTCGTTTAGCAGTGTCCTATCGTTCGGCCATCGCAATGACGTCGATTTTTCGGCAAGTCTCTGCCTTTTCGGCCCTCGTTTCGCAATGTCATGCGTTTCGCCTGTTTCGTCGATGTACGTACATCTCGCGCGCGCACATACGGGCCTTCGTGATTCACGGAAACGTGCCGCAGTGTCCGATTGCGCGTGTGCGTACGTGCGTGCGTGCGTGCTTGCGTGAGTGCGTGAGTGCGTCGTGCTTGCGTGAGCGCGCGCGTTCGTGCATGCGTGCGTGCTCGCGCGTGTTGGAGTGTGTGTCTGTGTGCGCGCGCGCGCGCAAGAGAATTATACCCGCAGTTATTATCGAGGGATAAGAGGTTGTGTCGAGTTTGTTTGGGTATTCGTATATACATTAATTTTTGTCACGATAAGTGCAATGCTCGTTTTCACCGTTTTCTTACCTAGTTGACGTGATTGTCCCTCTTTTCCTCCGTCCCTCTCATACACACACATAGGCTTACAAAACTTTGCACGCACGCACGCACTGCTCCCTCCTCTTTCTCTCACGCGCGCGAACACAGAGAGAGAGAGAGAGAGAGTGAGAGAGAGACTGATACACACAAACACGCTCGCGAGCATACATATATATATATACTCGCACGCACGCACGTACGCACGCACATACATACATTTATTCATATATAAGCGCTCTCAGCCCGCTTCCTCCATCTCTCTCGCTCCGTCCTCTTTCGCGCCGTCTTCGCATACTCGTTTTCCGCGCTTCCTCATTTCTATTCTATATTTCTTGTATTTAGGCACTACTCACATTCATATTTCTCTCATCTCATCGTCTTCTGTAGATTGTTGTCTCGATTATATACCATTTCTCTCCGTCTATTTCGCTCTAGACCTAGAATTTTCAGCCTACAATACAAACGCTGCACGTTCTGTTCTGTTTTTGCCTTTCCTCTCTCGCACACCACGTCCTCCTCACCACACTTAGCCGACAATCTATAACTTCGATTGCGCACTATTTTATCTCGAATTAATTTTTCGTATTATCATGGCCCCTTTCATTTATGATTTGTCATTTCTCATTGCTTTTCGCTTCATTTTAAGCAAGCTTTTCTTGACAATTTTAACAATTTTGCCCGTAGGCTGAGTTAACAACTTTTTGACTGTCTCTATGTTCATTATTTTCTTATATTTCAATGAATGATCCACGAGAAGAATGGTATTTTCTTATCGAATACGACACGATTTTCTTGTCTTCTGTGCTATGTTTTTGTTTGTGAAAATTCGTATTTGGTCGTTAGATGTGTTTACAATATCTGTGTCATTACAATTGTTAATAGTGTCGTCACACCACGGCTATGGTCTAATTTTTGTTTGTCCAAATGCAAGGACATTATCGTTAACATCAACAAGTTATTATGTTATTACACTGTCATTACTATAATCTATCCGCGCAATTATAGTTTTACTTTAATCGGTATTTTATTATTTTTCTCTTTCTATTTATTATCCGTAGTACAAATAGCATTAACCGTTCTTAGAAAAAAAAAAAAATAATAAAAATAAAAAAAAAATAAATAAATTAATAAATAAATAAATAAATAAATATATAAATAATTATATAAATAATAATAATAGAAATAAAAAGATAAGAAGAAAGAGACAACACGCACGCACACGCATTCATTTTTAATATTATTTTGAATTATAAAATTTATTAAGCAGCATAAATTTTCCAATGAAAATGTAAAAATAAAATTATTATAACCTCGAATTTTATGTCTTTGTTATTGAACGACGGATCTATTTCGAACTTGATGCAAAGATAAAGAAATAAATCCTACTGGACTTAAAATAAATGAGCAAAATCAAATTATTACGTAAATATTAATAAAATACGCTTTTTTTTTTTTAATCGGATTGAAATAGTTTCTTCTCACGTTTATGCAATGAAAATTATTTCATTTAATCTTTTGTCTTTAATTCTTAAACATCCGTACGTACATACATATATGCACGCATAATAAATACGCAACAAATTATGTGCGATGTAAATTAAAATTATTCAAATGTACGTGTGACGGAAAGCGTGTCTATCCATTACTATTCAGACTTGCTTATTATGCTTTTCGTTCGTATTTGTTTCTACAACTGTTATAATTTATTGTTTTTATTGTTTTTGTTTTTCATTGAAGTTTTACTATTTAACATTCATATATTTATTTTTTCGGATTTTTTAATATTTATCGGAATATTTAATTTTGTATTGTTTTAAAGAAGTATTCACGAATGTCAATTATGGGACGTGAATGACAGTTCCGCCAACCGCTTTCTCTTTTTCTTTCTCCTTTTCTTACTTTTACTCTTACTCTTACTACTCTTAATCTTAATCTTCTTAATCTTACTCATATTCGTACTCGCATACTTACTATTCCTCTTTCTCTACCTCTACCTCTACCTCTACCTCTACCTCTACCTCTACCTCTACCTCTACCTCTACCTCTACCTTCTATTTATTTATCTCATTTTATCTTTCACTTTATCCGTTTCTATTCTCCGTTTAACAATTTCTATGCCCATTAGTCAAACTAAGCTTCACTTAAAGCAAATGAAAAGTTCAAAAATTTGTGACAAACTCTCTAGCGTGTAGATAAAATTTAGTCGTTCACAAATCGTCGAGCTCTTTCGTGTTATGGACTTTAGCTGCGTTATAAATAAAATTATATATTATTAACAATATTAGTCCACCTCCAGGAATTTTTTTTTGTTAGTGATTATTTTTTACCTCGATATACGGATACGCGCGCGCGCAAACGCAGACGGACACGCAGTGCGCTCGCATACGTCATTGTAATATTGCATCTTTTTGAGTTAATTTGTTTCATTTTTATTTTAGAGTCAAAATGGGAAGGAGACAGTACTTCTCATTTCGCATTGAGGTCTGTCATCCTTGCGACGACAAAACATCCACCACATGCTTACTCCATAGAAGGGCCAGGAACTAAGCAACAGTAACCAAATTATACGACAAATAAGTTGCAACAAGCCTAAGTTAAAAGAAAATTAGCAATACTAAAACATTTCTATAAGGACAAGCTCACATTAAAGAAATAATTTGGTGGTGGAACTTAATACAGCCAAGAAACAGAAGGACAGACAACAAACACTACTTTACAAGTAAGTGAATCACAAGCGTATTCATTTAATTTCGTTTCACTCTATTCGTTGTATAACCTTAGTTTTAAGATGGACGAGAGCAACGATAGAGTGTAAAATGGTCTGTCATGAATGTAATTCTAGACTCCATACGATTAAAATTTATTCGATTGTAGTGAAATGTTAAAATCCTGATGTCGGATTATTGTTATTTATGCAGAGACGTAATGATATCAGAATAAAAGAGAGAGAATGATCGCCCCGGGAGCATTCAAGCTCTGGAGAATTTGTGGGTCCAGGAGGAGATTCCCCTGTTTGGAGGAATGAGGAATCCGGCGTTGCACCTGGTCGGGATAGCGGCGTCCCCTGGCGGTGGAGGGGTATTCGGCACCAGGGCCGAGGAGGAGTTGCGCCAGTGGTTGGAGCAGCGCCTGGATGCGTTGGGCATAGACCCAGTCGCGTACTCGCGCTTCGTACTCAGCCTTTTGCGTCACCCCGACTCGGCCCTCACTCCTCCGCTCGAGGGCACTGGTAGGAATGGAGGAGGTGGACGTCGTTCGAAAACCAAGTCCCGGTCAAAACTGCCACTTCAGGGTGATAGGGAGCAACGCCGAGCTGTCGTACAATGCCTTACAAGTGCTGCTGATCAAGTAAGAAGTCCCAGAGTTCTCGTATATTTCATCACTTTTGCGACTTACCTGAGCGCAGGATTTTTTGATTCTTATACAAGCGCTATTTCAGAAGTGCGGAGTAGAGACGTTAGTCGACGAATTATGCGCCAAATTACGAGATCTAGAAGGTGGTGATTCAAAGGATGAACAAGAAGAACTTAGAACTGCCACTGATGCCGAGGCAAAGGTTCCTTTCGAGACGCTCACTCCTCGCGATCGGGCCCTGAGATACTATGCGGCATTTCCGGCCCTGCAGCCTACCACCCCAAAAAAGTTTCCATACCGGAAAGAACGCAACTTAAGCAGCAACAGCAACAACAATAATAATAACAACAACAACAACAACAACAACAACAACAACAACAACAATAATAATAACAATAACAATAAGATTAATAATAATAATAACAATAATAATAATAATAATAATAATAATAATTATAATAATTATAATAACTATAATAAAAAGAACAACGGCATCAGCAACAGTAACAGTAAAAACAATAATAACAGGACTCGGCAGAAGAAAAATAAGATAACCATTGTAGGTTTCATTTTTGTCAAGTTATTGGTAATTTTTGATTTTATTAATTTTTAAAACATCTGCTAAAACCTTTGAATAATTGATTTTAGCAAGCCACTGAATCACAAATGGCAGAAGCAAAGGAAGTTTACGGTTTTGCCAAATCAATGGAGCGAGAGAGAGAAAAGGAACAAGAGCTCGCATTGGATCAGTTACGATTGGCGCAGTTACAAGCGAAATTTGATCAAAGCCTCGAGGCGTTATGGGATACTGGTTCAGGGATTTCTCAGGGCACTGATTCCATATGGGCAGCTCCGTCTCTTTCAATTCCATCGGGACCGTTGTGGCCAATGGATAATATTGATGCAACTTTTTCTGTAATTAAAGATGACAAAAGTACAGAGGAAACTCCAATTTATCGAGAATCGCATATTAACGATTCGCCGCTTATCCCATGGGACGTTGATTTGTTTAGTATCGAAGATTATGCTGATGAATCGAGAATTAAAGACAAGACACCAGGTAAGCCCAGATACGCGTTAAGTTAATGAAATATCAAGTGTGTAAACAGCAAATTTAAAAAATAAATATAATTATTAATATATAATATTTACATTAATGTGCAAAACAATTTTATAGATGGCAATGTGTCATGGTCAGACTCAGCTGGTGATGGTCTTTGGTGCTGGGGTGGTATTGGCAATATTGCAACGCTGGGTCACAGTCCTCGTACAGGCAGCTGCTTCTTCCCGGTTGTCCCATGTAAGAGTCCTGTTACCATTGGTAAAGAATCCTGTTTGCAACAAAAGGTAACTTGTGTACCAGAACCTGATGAAGATCTGCTGACTTCTGCTCGTACTCATTTTCGTCCAATCAAAGAGGATGGACATTGGGCTGACGGAACTACATTTCCAGTAAACAATACTCTTGAACGAGTTGCATATCGCAGGTTTGTAGCTGAATACATTGTATGTGCTTTCTTCTGCAATAAATAAAATATGAATGTTTGAGTAGGTCTGAATCAGGAAACTTATTTTATCTTCCTGATGGGGAAAGTCCATATATGGAATATCGGGAGAGTAAAAACACATCGGTTACTGTACCTTCAAAACTCACTTTGAAATTTAGGGTACGGCAATGCGATAAAAGTATACAAACAGAGCCTCTTCGATCTCCAGTCAAACGTAGAATTCTGTCCGAGAAAGATCGTTTGTACTTTTCATCAAATGCTGTTGAGGAATCTAATATAAATGATAACGATGAAATGGAAAAGGATTCCTTTAATCTGGAACAGGTGGGCTGGGATCAACCCATGATGCTCTTACGAAATGAAAGGAAAAGGTACTATTATTATGATAATTATCATTATCACTATCATCATTGTCACTATTATTATTTATACATTTTTTTCTTTATATGCTAAAAATAGTTTGGTTATAAATAATATAAATACCATAAATTATTTTCGTTTAGAAGGCACAGTAGCAGCTTCAAGTCTCGACCGCTCACGGTGTTACGTCCACTGACATTGTGAAGTCTCTATATATATATATATATATATATATATATATATATACATATACATATATATGTGTGTATATAAATATATATACCTACCGAGGGTGATTCATCATAAGCAGCATCAAGTTGTGTTTTAGTCTAGTAATTCGTCGCAGAATGGGTAAATAAATTGTTAAGAGAAATAGGCATAGGGGTCCTCTTGGCATGTGGAATTTGTTATGCATGAACCCAAGATGGCATGGTTAGCCCCTTGCCAATAAGCAAACATATGCAATGCGACGATGAAATGGATAATAACAATTTATTTAGATAATTCAATTACTGTTAACTCGAATCCCTCACGTGGTAAAAAATGAAAAGAAAGTAAAAAAAAAAGTTACTGACCATGTGTATACCTTGTACCTCGTGTCTTGCGAGAAGAAGTTAAGGGGATTTTTTTTTCGAAAATTGTATAGTAAGAGTGTTTTCCGATTTTTTAGTTTTGATGAAGATTTCCTTTTCGTAAGTTTTTCGTTTCTCCTCTCAAAGAAAGTAAGATAAAATATATAACGTTCCACATTTTGTGGTGATAAATCATGATCGTACCTGTTCAAAATCTGCATTACTTTTCGTTTTCAATTTAGCACTCTAATCAATTGCAATATATAAAATATGCAGAGAATCAACTTATATCACGCTAATTGATTAAAAACAAAAATAATAATAATAATAATAATAATAATAAAAAAAAAATAAATAAATAAATAAAAAGAAAAGAAAAAAAAGTATTTATAGGAAAACGAATTAACGAGGGAAAGAAAAAAAATGCAAGAAAGCGTTGAATGTCGGATATGTTGAGGATATTAAAAAACTTAATATTTGAATATTTGATGAACAATCATTATCATAAAAAAAAAAAAAAAAAAAAAAAAAAAAAAAAAAAAATTTTCACGTCGATTAAAGGAAAGCAATGAAAAATGCTATTCAGTTTTATTGTTGTTTTCCTTAACTACTAATGAATTTACCATTATCGTATTTCCTAATTATAATTTAATTCCCTAGAACTTTAATATAATTCCCGAATCCTAAAATATTACCTCAGTACTTTTTAACACCTCCTATCCTTCGCCTTATCCTGGTTCCCTTACCTAGGCCCTAGACCTAAAACGAAAGCAAAGTAACATGAAAAAACGTACATGTATGAATATGTATTTGTAAAAGTTTAGTATCTCGTTTGAGAGAGGATACTGGTAAAGAAGCATGAAAGATGTACAGGGCGAGTCAAATATGAAGATTAAATGCCTATTGTAGGAATGTATTTTGTGGTGGAAGTATGTATTGGATATATAAATAGGCATGTCAAATTATGCAAAAGGCACACACGGAAATTTATTAAGAGATGTAAAAATATTAAATGAGAAGTGTCGTATTATTAAATCACTGATATGTAAAAGATAAAAGTGAAACAATAAAAGGAATGCAGATAATGCAATCGACGCACTTTTCTTTGACAATTTTTATTTTAAAAGTTGTCGAAGAAATCTGATAGCAAATAAATAGGTACAAAAATTTTATTTCATTGTCTTGTTGATATTCTAATTATGGTTGAATTTTTTTTTTTTTATGTCATTTTTCAAATCTGTTATTTTACTTATTGGACGTTAAACACACCATATATTAAAAAAAAAAACCGTCGATATTTTTACAGCATTTAAGATTAATAAATTATTAAATCTTCAACCAGCTTTTTTCAAAAAAGTTTGTTATATAAGTTTTTTTTTTCTTTTTTTTTCTGTTGATTAAAATTACTAAAAACATATTTTATGTTTTTAATGAAATAAATCTTATCCATGATAATATTGTAAAATCTGCCAACAGATATTATTTCATTATTTCATTCTGTTTTACAGAGAAAAAACATGTTATTAAGAGAATGTACAGTATCAATGTTCATTTGACTGAAAGTAATACTTGAATTTACGTGAAAATTAAATTCATCTTCATTCAAAAGGCACTTATTTATTAGGAGAAAAATAATTTATTAAAATATAATATTAAGAATTCACATTTAAATCGTTAAAAAAAAAGAAGAAAAAAAAATCGATATACATATATATATATATATATATATATATATATATGTATATGTATATCCTAAAGCTTAATGGGAAATTAGATTATTGTCATATAAAATTATTGTAAATTTAAATTTTATTTTATTTGAGCTGTTGATTAATTAGATCTTCCATTGATATTGGTATTATGTATTGGTATTGTACATCCCTTTAAATATTTGTGTCACATTGAAAATAAATATTTCGTATTAATATACTAAAAGGAATATTAAACTGAAAATTTCTTATGTTTTTAAAATGCATTGCATTTTTAGATTCTCCTTTTTTTTTAAAAAAGGTAAATGAAATATTATAAAAGCGATATAAATTTTCTTACAATGAAATGTAAAAATTCGATGGAATGTAAAAGATGGAAATGATAAAATAAAGTTAATGCAGACTTAATACATTTTGTCGGTTTATTAATTTCCAACTTACATCTTACCAAGTGATACCATAATTTAATGCTTATAAATGTTTAAAAAAAAAATTGCTTTGAATTTTTGTTTTTTATATTCCTCCATTTAATAATGAGCATCAATATTCGTATTTTATCAAATTATTTTACTTAATGTTTTTTCTTTTTCATTTAGGTAATGAATTTTATTTCTATTAGAAGTAGTTGAAATAACAATCGAATTTCCATGATTTCTGTTAATTTTATACAAACCATTAGTCAAAATATCTTTAAATCAGTTGGTTATTTAATTAAAAATATTATTAGTTTAATGAAGTTTAAAAATTGAATAAAGAGAAAATTAAAATTCTTTCTGTTTCAACTAAATAGTATTAAACTATTTTTTTAATGGTAGGATATTTTTAGAATCGATGACATTTTATTATATTTAAACAATCTAATAATTCATTTTGTCTTCATTATTTTCAAATTGAAGCAATTTACTGTTGTTATGCTCGCAGTTTAACGACTATTAAAAGCGTTTATTACCTAATAAAATAAATATTAATAAATACCAATAGTTTTGTTTTATAATAATAATAATAATAATAATAATAATAATAATAATAATAATGTTAATTTATTTTCAATACATATTATTGTAGTTGTTTATTATTCATCTAAATCCAATAATACTCTATTCATCAACTGAAAGTAATATTGAATTCATTGATGATAATTTATCATTTGATAACAATTGTCAAAGTCTTCAATAGAGTATCAGGCATAATTAGCGAGCATCGAATACTTAAAAAAAATTACTCCAATAGAATAAACTACAAATATATAATATTTTCTCGTTTTTTTAACGTTCGCGCATCTCTACTTTGGTTAGTTAACTATCAAAATTAATTATAATTACGCTGCTTTTAACTATTGAACGATACTCGACATAATACATAGCCATATTGCTTATCGATAATTGAAGATTTTTAAAATTAATGTCGAAAAATTGTTTTTCAATCGTAAATAATATAATGCAAATATTAAATACAATGTCCTTCAGATGTGACACGATCATCAAACTAATAATAATGAAAAAATAAATAATTCGAAAATTATATCTAATAGAAATATTTTTATGTTTCGATTTGTAAATTTGTTTAGAAGCATCATTTTTTAATCTACAATAAGTCAATTCGTTGTAAATGTTAAAATATTTTAATATGTTTGTTCACTTCGTAATCTTCGTCTCGTATAATAGAAATAAATGAATAATATAATTAATGCTAATAATAATTATTATATACAATAATATATATATATATATATAGTATATTATGATAGTAAATATAAATGGATTTTCATTAAAATTCTGTTAATTATCTATATATTAATGTTATTACTTGTACAATATGGTTTGTTAATTTCAAAGAATGTACTGGAAAAATTTGAAATTTTAATTACAACAGTGAGTTTAGCGGAAATTAGGTAAATATACGTAAATTTATTTTTCTTTCTATTCATAATGGATTATAATTAATTTTTAATAAAGGAAGGTAATTTATGTTTATAAATTCAATTATAGGGAAATAAGTTCATTGTAAATGAAATAAATTCATGAAATATACAAATATATTGAAAGTTATTAATTACTGTAGTTCTTCGATATTTTAATTTTACAGATGGCTTAATATGAATTTACAGTAAATATAAATTTAAAAAAGAATTTAATACATAAATGGCCAATGTTTAAAAACTGTTGTATAAAAAAAATTGGTATCTCATTTATTTACTTAATTTATTCAATCTCATTTAGTAACTAGTTAACCTTTATTATATTCAATATTTAAATTTAAAACAGTTCAACATAAAAAAAGCCTTGGAGGATTAATGTAAAACAATTTTTTTTTTATAATGTTTTAATTGATGTATTCATTAAAACATGAAATTTAAATGAATTATAAATGAATTTTGACTCTTTTAATTGTAAGAAAGATTGAGAAAAATGTACATTCATAGCATAAATATAAATCATTTTCATAATACAGTAAACTTACGTGTTATGTTAGCATAAACGAGAATAAATTTACATGTTAAAAATATTTCGATTTACTTGTACATTATCGCATATCCCATTATCAGCCGTAGCTGGTAAAACAATGGAAATCAACTTTTTCCGATACATATCTTATGTATATAAATTTATATTTCAGTAATTATTCTTAATATATATATACATAAATTAGTAAAATTCGTATATTTTATTTATGAATTTTTTATAGAATTTTTTATAATGTAAGTCCATGTATATATGAAAAGTATTTATTTATGAATTATTTGATTATGAAATTAATTTGTTTCTTTTTTTCAGTAAATAATATTTCATTCGATCTGAATTATAATAAATAAAAACTCATATTTGCAAGCATATAGCAGTATACATTTTAGTAGGGACTTGTGTAATGCATTTTTGGGAAATGGAAATAATTAAAAAAATATTTTAAACAGCAAGTTTTTGCTGTTTTGTTTTTGTAAGAGGAGCCGAGTAAAATATAAGCTAATCAATTTTTTCAATGCAAATACAACATATTACTTTTCAATATTTGCTTCATAAAATTACCGTAATATAATTAACAAATTATTTCGCATTAATTTATATTACGAGGCATGAAAGTTACAAAAAAAAAAAAAAAAAAAAAAAAAAAAAAAAAATTTTCAAATTTATTTATCGACAATACCTTACCAACATTATCGTACGTAAAATGACGTCGGAATAATACAATCGAACGGATTATATATTTTCTTAGATGTAATTAAAGCAAAAACAGGAGCTCGAGTATAATTAATATTTATAATCATTATTACTAATTCGTGACAAACCCAATAGTCTACAATTATAAATAACTGGACAATGGAACGATATTCTAGCCTAAGCTTGGATTGCCTTGTTCCGTTGTTCCCAATGTATGTTCATCGTAATATTGTTTATTAAATGATTTGCATATTTATATTGTTGGTGATACGTATGTTAATATGTATACTGACTGAATGTGCCAACTCTTACTTCTCATACACAGTTTTTGAAAGAAATTGATAAAATATGAGGCGATTATTGTTTGATGTGTTGGACATTCATTTATACCTTGTTTATGTACAATTATTATATTTATGTACATTATTATATTTTGGCAATAACTTTGCAAATCATTACTCAATTATTTATACGTATATAATTTCACTTTTAAAATTACTTTAGCCACGTATGTGTTTTACGCAATGTCTATAAAACCTAATACACATGGGATTATATCGATCGGTTATTTTTAGCAAATAATTTTCTGTTTAAATTAAAATGTTATCTTTCTGTATTCAACGAAAACGATACTAATAATAATAAACTTTGTTAAATTTATTATTACATAACTTCTGCAACAACTTAAACAACTTTCCATTATTTCCGAGTAAGAGTTTCAACTTTGTAAGAAAATTAAAGTTATTTTATAATTTAATACTGACTTTTAAAATGAATTATTAACTGATGACTAAAAGCTTGCATTAATGCTATATAAAAGTGTTCTATATTAATTGAATTGTCGGGATGATATATATTAAATAGGATCGTACTTTCGTCATTTATGTTAAAAATAATTTCTTTATAAAGATCTTATCTATAAACAACAGTTATGAAAAAAAGTAGTGAAAGTAATGAAAAAAAATTTTTTTAATTAACGGTAATAGTTTTGTTGTAGTTAAATTGTATGTTATGGTAATTCGCAATTCTTAATCATTACAATATAAATATTAAAATTTATTGTAATAAATATTTTTATACTTAAATGCTATTTTAAAGTATATTTGTATTTCATTAAATAATCACTAATGGAAATTTGAAACTTATGAACTAAGCCCATTAACATTATATCTTAATTTAATTTAATTGTTGCGTTACGTAATTAAAAATAAACTTTCAGTTGTAGTTAATTTTCAGCTTATGAAGACAAATCACATAAATTACTGTTTAATTAATTTTTTCGAATAATACAATTTGTTTTTGTTTTTTGTTTTTTTTTGTTTTTTTTTTTGTTTTCTTGTTTTTGTTTTTATTTTCTCCTAAACATATAGTTTGATCAATTTTATTATCTTGTTTGGAGGAAAATTCATCAAGTCTTATAAACGCGTGTTTTTGGCATCGTTGTCAATTTAAATTTGATGTATCCAATTCGGATAATAATATTCATATAATAAAATCTGAATTTATGAGGATTTTATTTTAGACAGTCAATTGATAAATATGGTATTACAGCTCGAATATATCAAGTAATTTATTTCGCAGATATTGTAAGTATTATTGAATTATTAAATTACTTTCTTGCAATATTTATAACGAAGATAAATTTTAATGGCATAACACCAAAGCATAATTTCATATTGTGAGTGTATTTCTTTCTCTACTAAATTAAACGTAGTTACTTTAATCTTCTTTTTAACATAATCCTAGATATCGCTTTCATAAGAAAAAAAAAATATATATAATGTGTAAATTCCAAACTCTTTATCTTTAATAATAATATTTGCAAAACTGCACGCAATAATTTGCAAATTGTTTATTATAATGCTTTTTAAATCTAAAATTATTAATTGATAAAGTAATAACGCGGAAAGTAGATTTATTCATTAAGGATGTTAATGAGAAGCAGATGAAAGATAGAATATTTTTTTAAAATATCAATGACCCAAATAAAGAGACGCAGTCATAATTGGTTTTTTTCATGAGAGCTGAAGTCCCAAGGGGCGATGGAGCTAAGTAAAATCGACAGTTGTCCTCGTTTACCTCAGACATTACCGTAACATCGAGCAAACCAATATCTTCCATTGCTTATTGCAATTCTCTGATCATTCCATTTCAAACTCTCATAGTCCATGCTCTATTATTCCACGTCATTTATCAGTTTTACCACTTATTCGAAAAATCATACATTTCTCTATCTTTGTTGAAAATGTCAATCAAACGTTGCATCGCTTTTCTGCTGTACCGTATATCATAGAGGTTGTCTGCTATTTTTATGTCAAATGGTGAATTTGTTTTTTACTTTATTGAGCGATTGGAAAATGTGCTTTACCTGAAGCTCTACACCAGTGAATTTTTGCTTTTAATTATTATCGATTAATTAATTTTGCGACAGTAGCAGTTTAAAAATGATATCTTTATTTATCATGCAATTCGTCGATGAGAGAAAGATAGGAACTTAGCAATTCTACATATATTTGACACTTTAACGACTGTTTAATTTCAATCAAAGAATTATAGTAAATAAATTCATAATTATCTTTATAAGCGACTTTATTGTTTATAATATAAAATAATATCAAATTGTAATTTATATTTGTCTTCTTATTCTTCTGTATTATAATTGATAAATATTGGTACGTTCGAATAATTAAATTTAGTGATTATTTATATATATATATATATATATAAATATATTACAAATAATGTAAGCTAAATTCATAAATTGCAATTCATTAATATAATCATTATTTCGAAGCTTTGCATAATCTGTATATGAAATTTTTCATTTAATAGGATGTAATGACACAAAGTAAAATTAATTTTAATATGTTTTAAATAAATAAAATTTAATTGTTGAACAAAGTCTTATTTAATTTCTACTTTTATAAAAAAATGAATTTTTTTTTTAAACGAACCAAGATGTTAGATTAGTTTTTATATTAAGATATAATTTATTATTTCATTTGATTTGTAGTGTTGTTAATGTGGGTGTACAAGTGCGTGAATGTGTACTCGTGCAAATAATATCGTTCAATAACTTTTAATAAACATTTGTAATTTTAATTTTTATTAAATAATATTTGTTATAATGATTATACTTTTATGTGCATGTGTTATTATTTATTTATTTATTTATTTATTTTTTTTTTTTTCTGATGAATTATTTACTTTAGTATTATTGACAAGCAAAAAGAATTTTCATAAAAATTCATAAAATGTATAATATATTACATACATCATGCTTTATATTATTTAATATTTTTAATCATTTTAACGATTAAAAATATCTAAAAGAAAAATACCATTCTATACTAAATAATAAATAATTTTGATATGGAATTTTTTATTTCAGATCTATGAAATTTTATATTAATATCGTATGCAGAATAAGCTTTCGAATTATTTGATAAAATAATTTCAATAAAGTGTATATCATTTATTTTACATAAGAGTTTTGAATTCGGTATTCTCGAAGAGTTTTTACAATTTACATTTGTATTGTATAACGTGGAATATTGTTAATATATTAATAAATATTTACACTAAAATATAAAATATATATATATACATATAACGTTAAATATTCTATATTTTTTATCACTATTATTTTTGATTCGGTTAAAAGTTACTATTTATAATATTTAAAATAAATATTGTAACACTCAAAAAAGTAAAAAATATAACTTTTTAAGTTTTTTTTTTTTTCTTTGGCATCTCATTAAAAATTTCTGTTATACATTTCATATTATTATTTTACGTTTAAATGTAGGATGTGTTATTCTAAATCATTAAACAAATTTACAAATTGATATGTAACGTCTGTACTTACATTAATGTAAAATTATAAGGTATTATTGTAATAAAAGTAAATGTCTTAGCAGTGCTAGTTATTCGCTATTATTTTTTTTTTTTTTTGTTTTCCGGATATAATTTGTGAGATTCATATACAAACTTTCATAGTAACTCATAAATTGAGCTAAAAATCAATTTTTAAAATTGAATCATAAATTAACGTTTTCGTTTATTCGACTTTACAGTTATTAATTCAGATTTTACCATATTAAAGCGTATTTAATATATTTTTTAGCATATTTATACATCGTCTATGTATTAGGCTCTTTTTATTATTAATAAAATTATTAATGGAAGGTCATAATTTATTCTAACGTTATTATTCGAGGAAATATTACTGATCCTTTGAACACTTAGTCAGTACAGTTGCATATTAATTTAGTATTTACTATTTAATCAATACTGTTAGTTTTATTTTTTTATAAATATGTATTATATAATTATAAATGTTTATAAAAGATTTTCTAAATTGTACATATAATTATATAAGATATTATAGACGAAAATTCAAAATTATGATTTATTAGGTAGATTATTCTATTGAACCATAGCATTCTAAGGAAATAATTGTCAATCGCTTTAAGCAATCATTTAGCAATATCAAATGTGTAGAGAAATAACGATCTATGATCTATTAGTATTTCGTTAGAATGACAATTTATTCATTATATATTGCTTGAATATTAGAATTCTGAGATTAAATTATAACCTTTAAGCTTTCAAGTGAACTATCATATTAAATAAAATAGAAAATTATAAAAAATAATGAAATTAATTAATGTCTTAGTAACGCTTGAATTTTGTAAAAAATAAAGAAAATATTTAAGTTATTTTCAATTATATTAAAGAAATGCGAGTATATTACAGGCGATAGTAATTTTAAACCATTTTTTTTTTTTTTTTGAAAAATATTACGCTGGTTTATTAGATTGCATTAATGAATATTGTGAATTATTTATAATTTCATGACAACAACTTCATGCATACATCGGGAATTTTAAATTCGACGGCAGTAAAAAGAATAAAAGGAGCTGTCAATATTCAGTCTATTTATTTACATAACACGATGTAGATTTACATAGATCAATGATACTTATGCTCGGAACAAAATTGAAAAATCCACTCATTTCATGGACGTAATAATCAAACAGTCACACTAAGTCCAACAAAGGTTTGCCAATGTAACTGCGCATAAAAACGTCAATATTATTATATAAACATTGTAATCTGCAGTTGATAAAACCATATCAGATTTCCCAAGTGAAAATCAATATACTTTGTATTAAATATCTAAAACAATAACTTTTATACGAAGTCAGTGTAATTAATTAGCAACTTATTTGTGCGATAATTTACTTAAGGAATTTTTTTTAGAATGTTCAAACGTGCAGTATATAGAATAAATTGATATTTATAATTGACTCTATGAACGAAGAACGATAAATTTCACTTCTTAACGCGCTGGGTTTTTATTTATTTATTTTATTATTATTGCTTTTTTTTTTTTTTTTAATGAAAAAAAAGCGATTCAATATTTTAGTAATTTACATTTTGATTTCTTTATGAATGAATCCGCTTATAGATTACGTACACATATCGTGGATCCACATGTGCACAACATATACGTAGGTGCGTGAGCGCGCGCGTGTATTTGCGTATGAATTTGCCACTCGAAAATAAAAAGAGCACAGCTCGAAATATTTTGATTCGCTTGAATTGTTCATCAGTGACATCAAAATCTCGACTTATAGTTAATTGAATCAAGTGGTTGAGCCGGGGCAGGACGAAATTTGAACTTGATTGACTTCAGGTTTTGGTCCAACTTTACTTTGGAGTTTCGAGCGCGCTGAGCTTGCTTTCCACGTGGTCGATAGCGATAATAATAATATTCAAATATGAGCGTAATGCAGGCCAAGCCAATGCCTACAAAAATCACAATGAAAACTCCGCCGATATTTTGTATGCTGATGCCGTCGCTCTGATCATCGGTTTTCTCGCATTTCTTCCTTTCGGGATTCTTATTCCACCATTTGTTTTTTAACTTTTCTAATTTTCGTTTGTTCAGCATTATCAAAATTCTGGAAACAAAAAAAAAAAAAAAAAAAAAATTAAATAAAACAAATAATCGAGGCTACTATTTTGTTTTTCACGATCTTTACCTAAGAATTTTACGACTAAATACTCTTAGATACATAGCAGCGCTATTTCACTTTTATCCATAATAAAATTGAATAAGAATTTCTTTGCGAACTCTATACATTTGTTTTGTTTGTTTACAACAGTTCCATAGTTTTTACCGTATATTTCCTCAAATATATACATTAGCTCATAAAGTACTTGAAATATATATATATATATATATATATATATATATATATATATATAAAAAAAAAAACTCTTGAAATACATTTATCTTAACAATATTAACATATATAGATAAAGATGAAGAGTTGGAATTTATAAAATTGAAAAATCTTCAATATGTTAAATAGAAGCGAGAAGCGATTTACCGCTTAATGGTTGGTAAAGTTGAGCAAGTTAAGTAAGTATCGATATAAAGGTCATCGATTAATTGTCCGGAATGAAAGATTTTAAGGAGAAGTTTTTAAAGCTTTTAAAACATTGTATAGGCTACTTGGCTTCTATTAAATCATTTTTAAGTTCACGAGATAAAACGCGCCGGCGGAAAAGTTCTCGCAGGCACGCTCGTGACAAAGTAAATGGAACTTACGCGTTGTTAAATTGGTCTTTAAGTGGAGAGCCTTGTTGCACGGCAATTGCATAGGGTTTCCTGGAAAATTCTTCGCCAACCTGCATAAATTCGCAGTTCGTCATGGCAAGGTATTTGATGTCGGAAGCATCGCCGATGAAGGCGAACTCGGTCGGGCCTTCTTTCCGCACCCTAGCCAGTGCCTCGTCCATGTCCTTGGGGAAGCCGGTGTCCTGCATCGTTTGAAATATCTTGGTGTATTTATCGCTTACCGGGTAGTCCCATACCGCCAGTTTCGCTCGCTCGACGTCCGACAGGCTATCGTTCAGGCTCATGTCCTTCCATATCCTGCGGGAAGGTGTGGCTCGCACGGACGCGCGCGAGCCATCAGTTTTATTAAGATAGCGTGGCGGTTAAACCGGTTAAACCCAATGGATACTGTCGTTAATGGAATGTAAGCGATTGAATTTATGAAAATTGATGTTTGTCGGGGGGTCAGTAATTGCTTTTATTTATAAGCCGTTATTAATGTCGTGTTTGGCAGATTTGGTGCTGGCGCAGTTATCAAGTCCTTCGAGTCCTTATGGTGACAATCGAATTGATAAAGTAACTCACCGTAAAATGCTCACGCTCGTTGCGCAAACGCACGCAAACAACATTTGTTAAAAAACGTCTGTCAGCGCTTTAACGTTGACGGGAATAATACGCGCAGAATCGTAATAAAGAGTATCGTCATTAGCAATTGGAAATAAGCACGTGCAATTTGTAAAATATCCATGTATATAGTGACATAATCGACAAAAAGGGATGATAGCATTTAAATGCCATTAAAAGTGCATGAGTTTATTATGGAAATTTATCGCGTAACATGGATTTCATGTTTTCAAGCGGATCGCTTTGATAGGTGATTATCCCTGGAATTATATGGAATTTAATTAGGCAAAATGGGGGGGGGGGGGGCGGCGGCTGCAGCGTATATACGAGCCATTAATAAAGGCTCGGGAAAGGGGATAAAAGGAGGCTTAGTGCGTCGAATGGGCATCGAGCGTATAGAGAGCGAGTGGTTGCGACTGCCAAAACCGAAAGAGGTGTGCCAAATGAAGATGCACGATCCAACTCACTCGTAAAATTTCTTCTCGATGTTGGCCATCCTGTCGAAGTAGTTGTATTCGGAGGAGTTGATAATGGGCGCGTACTGGATCTTGTACTGTTTGCTGAGATCCTCGAGTGACTCAACGGGGGCATCGAGCCTCGAGACCGTAAGAAAGGCGGCGAGATTGGCAGTGTACGAGGCTATGATGATGAAGCCGAAGAGCCACCAGGTGGCGGCGACCAATCGGCCGGAGAGATTCTTGGGGGCCTCGCCGCCCCCCTGGGGCGTAAGGGAGGTCATGCAGAACCAGAGGCACTCCTTGAGGGTGAACTCGCGCTTCTCGTCGTCGTCCTTGTACTTCTCGCGATTGTTCTGGTAGCTGTAGGGCGAGAACTTGTCGAAGACCCACATGAGGAGGCTGGTGAAAAAGTAGGCGCCGAGGATGCAGAGCCAGACGTCGGTCTCGAGGACCGTGAGGAACTTGAATAGCGAGGTCGTCGTCTTGGGCTTCCTGCGAAGGATAGATATGCCGACGAGGTCGTAATAAGGAACCGTGTAGTCGATCACGTTCTCCCGCTCGGCCGTCACCGCTAGAGCCCCAAGGCCAACGTCCGCCTTCTTCTCCTTCAGCTCCTTCACCATGCCGTTCCAGTTCGCGTCCTCGTCCATGTTTCCGTACATCTTGTCCTCCACTTCCCGTATCTCGTACTCGAAGTTCATCTGCTCGCGGATCTCGTCCAGCAGATCGATGCAATAGCCGCTCCATTTGTTACTCGTGTTATCATACATAATGAATGGCGGCTTTATCACCGTCACAACTCGATAGCTCGTCACCGCTGTATGGTTGCTGGCCCTTAACTCGTCCACTATCTTTTTTTTATTTTTTTTTTTTTTTTTTTTTTTTTTTTTTTTTTTTTTTTTTTTTTTTTTTTTTTTAAAAAACCAATTTTTTTTTTTTTTTTTTTTTTTTTTTTTTTTTTTTCAACGTTCGCTCGTATTATTTACGAATAAACAGATACGAAATTCGATTATTCCGTTTTAGGCGCAATTTTTGGGTTTGCAAACTTTTACAAGCTCATCTTTCTATTGGAGCTGTGATAATATTCGGCCACAATCATATTGCCGATATCTTCTCAAATATGTCGTTACACATTTTGTTTGCCTCGCCAAATGAAAAACCTTATGAATAAAATATAATATCTCCCATTGATTTAAATGCCCCCAAGAGTAGTTATATAAGTATCGATCGATCTGTTGTTTGGATCGGCGAGACGTACGGTTGGGCATTGATGATAATAATTGTGACGTGTTTTTAAATATCGTTACGAGCAAAGTTTTGAGTTAATACAATTTTTCAAAAGGTCTTTCATACTTTTTGACATTGTTTATTTACTCAGACTTTTTACTTTTATAAGAGCATTGCTATAATGCGCGTGTAGGTGAGCCGTGCTTACAAAAGTGCATAATTCTTCAATTACAGATTGTAATAGAATTTCATAATGTTTTACGTGGCAAATAATATTTTAATCGAGCGTGCATAATATATATTTTTAATGTCGATTAGCCTTTTTATAAATTCACGCCGTAACATTCATTTGTACATCCGCGAGCTATTAATTATCAAATGTATTGTTAAATAATAAGATTGGACTGAGCTGAAATATCGACAATGTGTTAAAATGTATTTAATATCAGCAATTTCATATGTTTTACATAACAGCAATGATACTCTAATGCAATTTACTTTATAATATTGCGTCAAGCAATCAAGAAATACAGAATAAAAAATACGTTTAAGAACAATAGTTTTCGCTTTATTCAATAGCGTTACGTGTAATTCTCTTTTTTTCTTCTTTTTTTTTCTTTTAACGACTATGCGATCGAACGATAAAGGATTATTTTACATTAAAAAGCAAAGTAGATTTTACGATTTAAGAGTGCGTGATATTTATAAAGACAAAAACAAAGAAAAAAAAAAAAGAAAAAGAAAAAAAAAAGCATTAATCTCAATATCCGTTATTTAATTTTAATTGAGATTTAATATTAATGAAAATATTATTACGTTGCAGTACTTTGAGCTTCAAAAGAAGCTCATCATTCGTTCATAAAGCATGGCCGAGGAGTCATCTTTGCAAATGATATGTATAGACGTGTGTGTGTGTGTGTGTGTGTGTGTGTGTGTGTGTGTGTGTGGGCGTGCGCGGGCGTCGACGTTTTATGCGAAAGCATGGTAGTGCAGAATAATAAAGAATGATCGATGGGTAATAATTATTGTCGGCCGACGAATTGAATATTAACCAACCGGCCTGCCGGGGATACGATAAACCCACTATATCAACCGAAATCGCCTTGTTGTTACTCCGCGATGATTATCGAGTTGACGAGGGCAAATTCATTGCAAGCTCGTGGGAGCCGGGGGAGAATGACGATGAAAAGGAGGATGAGAGATGAGGGAGGGGGGCGGGGAGGGGGAGAGGGGGAGGGGGAGGGGGGAGCAAATGATGGTAGCGGGAAAAAGAATTGTCGAGGCTCGGCATGCTAATACGGCGACGGGGCCTTTAAATCCTCCAACAATTCGAATATTCTCTTCGCTTTAAAGCTTCGTTCCGACATTGGCGATTACAAGGGCTGCGTGCTCCCTCGCGATGATAATACCTGGAAATTAAAACGAGCTTGTGCCCCCCTTATACCTTGTCGTGACGGATTGTGCATCGTCTTCGGATCGGTGGCCTTGTTATGAATAGGAGTGGAAACATTTTAATTTCGCCGAACCGCCATGTGCTTTTAAATTAACGCCGCGACGTGACTTTTAATTCGACTTTATTCCGTAGGCGCATTAAGCATCGTCTAGCAATTATTGAAATTAGAGAAAAAGACGAGTGCGGATGAGAATTTGTAAATGTTAATAGATCGTATTATTTCGGTATTGTTGATAATCTGCAAATCGTTAGTCCACACTGTAAACTGCTTTAGTCCACTCTATCGAAAGCGATACTCGTAGTTTTGCATTGAGCTGCCATTTCAAGCTCGATCGAATGGACGAATTAGAGATATCTCTTTCTATATTGGTGTGAATAATGGCACTAAAGGCTTAGATTAGTTAGGCTTTGACATAAAAAAAAAAAAAAAAAAAAAAAAAAAATAAAAAAAAAAATATTAATAATAATAAATAGAATAACATGTTGACGTTGTTGAGTTTCAGCGATTGTAAGTGAGAATCGCGGTAAAGATGCTGCGGAGATACGTGCGTGCGTGCGTGCATGCGTGCGTGCGTGCATACAGAGTCAATCGATGCTCAAAGACACTAACGTTTAAGGGCGAATCAATGCCCGCCTGCCATTTGGCCACCGTCTCCTCGTTGATGAGTTTCGAGTCCCTTATCTGCATGACCACGGCATTGGCCTCGAACTTGGCCCGACTCTCGCCGTTCTTGCCCCAGATGAAGCCGGCGTAGGTCGGAATGTAGACGCTGCCACCGGTCACCTGCTGCAGCCTTCGGTGCAAGTTGACGTTTCGCATGGCGACACTCGTGTTCTCGTTGTAGGTGTCGCAGTCCGCGTAACGAGGCCGCTTCCACTCGCCGGCGTCGAGGGCCGATTTCATCGCGAGGACGCCGGCCTTGGTGAGGTCGTAGTAGAAGGCCGAGGTGATCAAGGGTTTTGGTAAGGAACCTGCTCGAATCAATTTCATTCTAGTCGCGGCTCCTCGCAATATTAATTAAATAGGTTACGTCAAGTAAATATCTCTTTTGTTTTTACGAGGCAAAGAGCCAGATTGAACGAATGACGTATATGTGTCACTCAAGGTGACACGCGTAAATATGAAGAACGTAAGGATGAAAATGTGCAATTGTGCGAGGACCGAGCGCAAGATTCTCTAAATTCGCTTTGAAATTATAATTGGTAATTGGATTTTTAACGTCATTACTTTGTGCGAATGACATTATGCGGCATCACATTATCGATACGCGCCAATGCGAGGGATCGAATGTAAAATTCAAGCTTACGTGGCAATCCTCCGCCCCGTAAATAATATCCAAAATAATATCGACGGAATGTAAAATGACGTCATTACGGGGGTAAATTACGTGAGTTTGGCGTAACCTTTGCTTGTCAGCTCGTTCAGTTGCTGCTGGTTCTGTGAAATCTGGGGCTTGAATAGCATAACCGAGACGTTTCTGCAGTCGGCGCAATGGACGGTGAAATCCTCGCTTAGTGTAATGGCGAACCAGCCGTACTTGTGCCCGGTGAAGTTTAAGTCGTTGGCGGCCTGCAGAGCCGCGGAAATGGTCGACTCGCTGCCAAGCACAAAGAAATTGACGATGTCGAGATCGCGCAGCATGGAGATCTGACGCTGAAGAGGAGCGCCGGGCTCCTTCGTATGGACGATAACATGTCGGGTGGGTACGTTTAAGAGGAGACTCTTGTACTTGTGATCCATTATGAAATTGTCGTCGAAGAGGATGGCCGCGTTGCTGATGTTGAACGTCAAACATTGCTGGCGAATGACTTCGGGCATCAGGTCGGTCGGATTCATAACTTGCACGAGGTACTCTGCAGCAATTTACCGACGGCTAATTTCACTGCGATTGTTCCTTTATTGATTTTCATGCATTTGGGGCGTACGGTACTCTGCATTTAATAAGCACATTCTCGACGATCAAATGCTATTGGACAGTTGGGATGGAAGGCGAAAGGAGGGGCGAAACCCGTGGACTAAGTTATTTATATATAATTGATGTTATTTAATACGTCGGGTCGAATGAAAATCATTACGAGCTTTAATTTACTTGGGAAAAAGTTCATTATTGCCCGATAGTTTGTGAGACTGAGCGTAGACGCTTTGTCACTAATTCCCGTAGTCGATCGTTCCAACGTCAACTACAATATTCCTTCGTTAGCTGTATTATTAGTTTATTACAATTATTCGGCATAGAGCCAATTAAAGCCACTCGTATCGATCATTCGATCATTTAAAAATGTATTGCACATCGATGTAAATATCTCGCGTAAATAACTCTAATTCTAAACTGTCGTACGTCTTTAATGGCGAGGAACCTAACACATTTACTAATGTAATTATCACGCGGTGATAATAACTCGAAGTAAAGATGTAGTGTACGCGAGAATTATTAATTGATAGCTTGTCAAGATGCTTATTAAAAACAAACCATTAGGGACAATTATTCCGGGGTGCATTCTTTACGAAAAAAAAAAAACAAAAAAAAAAAAAAAAAAAAAAAAATTTTCAGT
>NW_011948412.1:9267024-9274177 GCF_000503995.2 Ceratosolen solmsi marchali
AAAAAAAAAAAAAAAAAAAAAAAAACTTTCAGTTCGTTTTTTTTTTCTTTTTTCTTTCTTTTAGATTTATCGCTACGTCGCATTGTGTGCCCCATTATTCGTAAATTAAGAGATTGCGTTATGAAGATATATTATATAGTGTTTTACGTTTTTGTTCATCCGTAATCTCTCGCCAACCCAGCAGATCGCCTTCCTGCCCAAATTGAGCGGAAATAGTTGGTATTCCAAATGCAGCTGTGAAATGATTTACAGCTTCAGCGCCAATTCCATAAGTTGTCGTGTCCAACACGAAATCTGGAATATTTTCTTCGCCGTCCGTTAAAGCGGACTTCCATTGTGCACAAATGCTGTCAACGGTTTCCTTCGAATCGCTGATATTAACTAAAGCAACGTATACTTGGCCGAGTTTCTCCGGATTTTGAATCTTCAATGCCTTTAACGAGTTCGTTACACTTCTATTGGCTGTATCGTTATCAATATCATTAATAACAACTGAAACAACAATTTATTAAATCATATCCTCACCCATGCATAAGCACGCGCCCCCCTCACACATATTAAGTGTAATTCAATTACGTGAAATTTTGGCCATTTCTCCGCAGGGAACAAAATTAGTTTAAACTGGAAAATGTTTGGCATTGATTATTTTATCAAATACGTTAATTGTTACGTAATTTAATGTTTAACTAGTCAATAGTCAAATACGAATAAAAAACAACAAAAATTAAATTATATTGTTTAGACGAGTGAATAGATGTAATTGAAAGGTAAAGAAACGTTAAATTGTATGCAAATTTATTTATCTATATTTAAGGTAGAAATCTTTGTTCTTTACCCGTAGTCCACATCTTTATTATTCATTACTTTACTTGTTCAGTTAATGCAAAGTATTGATGCGAAACAATTATGCATTAAAGTGAATATTACTAATTATATACAATGAATTACGTATAATAATAATAATAATAATAATAATAATAATAACAACTAGATAAAGCAATAATAACCATTACAGATTGAAATAAGTTAGCTATTATGCTCCTATCTTTAAATTTCGCAAATAATAACGAAAAAAAAAAAACATCAACAATATTTATATTAATTTTTAATTTTAATTTTAGTCAAATCTAAAAGTAGCATTATTTAATTATCATTTTTTTTTTTTTTTTTTTTTTTAATTCTGTAAAAGATTAAATCGTATTTAAAAGATTAAAGTGTGGCTTTGTTATTAAATGATAATGTAAACTTTATCAATATATGGACACTCTGAGTAATAGATTCTTTGAGAAATACCGTTTAATAGTAATAGAATTTCTTAAATATTAAAAGTGTGCCTCACATTATGCAATACTCGACTTTTCATGATTTTTCCAAACAATTTTTTATCCGTTAATGTACAAAAGTATCCTGTATTAAAAGTATTTTAATGCATATATGTTTATTTAATAAAATATTAATTAAAATATTCATTTGAAAAAATTTTGTTTTAAATTATATAAAATTAAAAAGGAATTTTTCTAAAATAAACTTATTATTTATATACATACATACACACGCGTGTGTGTAACCTATATTATTATCTGCTCATAGACAATTAATTGTATCTAATATTTGCAACATTTAGAATATTGTAGTAAAATTATAATTTTTTAATGGATCGTCATTTATAAATATTATTCGTTTATGGAAAGTGTTTGGACATAAATAACATTAACAATATATAATAATAATCGAATTTAATAATTATTAATATTATTAATTTGTATTTTTTCAATATTAATGTGTTCTCTTTGCATAGGCAGCGAGTTATAATTATACATTTTACTTATTATTCTTTTTAATTCAGAATTTTTAAAAAATATGTTACATACTTTTATTGGTATAAAAATTATTAATTGGACGCTTGATAATCGTGCATTAGTATTTTGAGCGACAATAATTTATTATTTTCAGTAAATATAATAAATTGTCGGCATTTATAATACCCGTTAATTTAATTCCATCTCAATATTGATATTTACATGTAACGATTTATTTAATACTATTTGTTATCAATTACATTAGTTTTATCATTAAAAAATATGTTATCCTGCAAGCATTCAGCTAACAAATTGTTTTATAATCTATATATATATATATATATCCGAGGCTGCATAGATAAACAACACTTTTTACTATTTTATCCTCGAGCATTTTATCTCTCTTTTTTCTTCGTACTCGTATTTGATAATTATGTTCCCGCCACCTGAGCAATGCTTTAAAAACTTTATTATAAATAGTCTTCCACGATTTTTCATTGACTTTTGAATTGAAATTTGTATTTATCAAACTGATAGCTGCAAAAATTTAATTCTTTAATATTTAAATTGAGTTTTTCTATAATGAATTTACTCTTTCGCAAATTTAAAAAGTACATTAAATAGCATTTTCGTTTATAATTAGACATTACACGAGTCTCAATTATTAAACAAATATCTATTCGTTATGGAAAAGAAATTTTGAATTAAAATCTAGAATAGGAATATTGTTGGAATATTATGAAAATATTATGATAATAATTAATAATTTTGATATTTCAACGGAAAATGAAAATAATAATATGGTGATTATAGAATTTCAAAATTCTAATTCGCGTTATTAATTATAATATTTAGATGAAACTTTTAATATCTATATATACGCATTATCAGTCATGGGGTATGAATTTTGTATATTTTCCGAGATTATGAGAATACGAATGTGAATCATTAACAAATCTTAGCCTACTCAAAGGTATTAAAGATATTTATAGGATATTATTTTTTAGCTTTTGTACTTCATAGTTTAAATTTACTGCAACTGTAAGAGCAATGTATTACGAAGAAAAATAATAATTTTTCAAAGTCAGAGTTAATTTTGTCATTAATTGCGAAAACATGGTTAAAATAGAGGAATTTTTCTTTCTTTTTCTTTCTTTTTTTTTCTTCTTCTTCTTCTTTTTGATTTGTGATTAAAACCATAATTTGAAAAAATTTCAAAAATATGATGACATTTTGTGGTAAAAATATGCGTTTTTGAGAAAAATGTTGGATCTATGATATTTTCAACTTAAAAACGTATTAAACATTAATTCATAATATTTAAGTAACTTTTTATGTTCGCATTTAGAGTCTCTAAATACTGAGAGAAAAAAAATCACGAGATTATAATATTCTACGAAAATTACATAATAAATTTTTTAGATAATAGATTTCTAAAATGAATAGAGAAAAATAGTAATTCAAAAAATCCTATTTTCATTTATGGTCGAGAGGGGAAGGAGTTTTTTTTTTTTTATAATTTTAAAAGCTTTCACTGCTACTTGTCAGATTCGAAGACAGAAGTATCTCAGCGATCTTATTTAAAAATATGCCTTTCCTGAATAATAACCTAAAAGGAGAGAATATATGTTTTTAAGAATCATACTTTTACGTTTAAGTAAATGAATATCTTTATGTTTATAACAAATAAAACTTTTTTCTTCTTCGTAGCTCATTAATACGTGATGATATTTCGAATGAAGAATTATTTAACCGCGGCTCATTGGCTGCGATGCGAATTCATAATTCGTTCTATAACTCTTATTTTATTCTATATCTATATCCATAATTATCTATAATAATATAAAATAAATATCTATAACATAATCTATAAATCTTAATTCTATATCGATATCTATCTAGTAAATCGATTTTCTTTGCCGATTCCAATGCGTACGTTCCAGTTTTTGTTATGAAAGGAAAAGCGAAATTACAGCGCACACTTATAGCCATTAAATGTGTCGATGAATGCCTAGAAATTCCTAACTCCAAGTAAAATCCGAGTGACCGTTTATGCGATAATATCCTCGTAATTCGTTCGACCGTCGTTTATTACGAGACGAAGAGGAGATGAAAGATAGTTTGCCGCATTTACGCTTTTCAATCTTTCGGCTAATCAGATGCTTTTATTATCATACACGCGATTCTCTGTCTCGTGACTGATCGGATATTTCTTCATCGTCCTCGCTTTTCTCACCCTGTTGAGCTTTACATGAATAAAGCGGGATTCACTGTCGAATTCCGCAGAATTATATTTCGATTGTCAAATTATCAAATTTTTCGTATATCATTGTAACTCGTCATTTCATTTGGATTATTAATTTTTACAAATATTTTAAAATATTTAAAAAATATTACTTAATGTACTAATTAGTAAATTAATATAAAATTCTATTGAACATACGAAGAGATAAGCATTGAAATTCATTAGCTCTTGATAATATTATAACATTATTTCAGTTAGATAATTAATTTATCAAATGTAACTGAAATGGAAAATATTTCTTTATTATGTTGTGCATAACTACTATACGCACCAAGAGAATAATTAACAGAATTATATTTTCATTGATATAGATGTTGGAAAGATTTACATATTCTCTCACAAAAATAATTATTTCTTCGTAAATTATTTATTTGCATAACTAAATTAATTTCTATTCTAAATGTCGCAATAACTATATAATATGACGAATATATATATATATATATATATATATATATATATATCAACGTGTGAATGCATAAATATTCACATAGATTCGGTGTTTAAAAAAAATCTCTACTTTCATATAAACATTATATATATATATACATTATATATATATCATATATATATATTATATATATATATATATAATATATATATATGATATATATATAATGTATATATATATATAATGTTTATATGAAAGTAGAGATTTTTTTTAAACACCGAATCTATGTGAATATTTATGCATTCACACGTTGATATTTAATCGTACAAATATTTAATTAATGAAATTCTCGGGATACAAAGTTGAAAATGTTCGAGTGGCTTTTAAGTCATTATATCGAGTTTCTTAAATTTTTTTCTTCCTTTTTTATTATTCATAAAAATAAGCTCTTAGGCATTTTAGAGGTAGAAACATTAGAATAAAAGTGCTTGATATTAACAATAACGTAAATTATTGTCAAAATTACAGTTGAAGCGCACTTAATATCCCATTTCGGCTTATATTTCACACACTGTCTGACTCTATACACAGATGATTCGCGAGAGAAAATATGTCCCGAGACGAAATTCATTAAAGGTGTATTAAAAAGCAAGCGAGCCAGTCATGCGCGATGTAATGACATAGACACGCACATTTATTCGCGCGATGCGAGAGAGATGCATTCACGTTTGCATAAATGCGAGGGTGAAATTAGTAGTCGTGAAATCTCATCCCTTGTAAACCGAAACTCGCTATCATTGTCCTCGTATCTTCCTCAATGTGCACTTCAGCACCATAAACAACGTTATCCCGCGCATTTTTCACGCTTTTTCAACAAGCTGCGACTTCCAAGTCCAAGATTCTTTCTTTCTTTTTATTTTTTTTTTTTTCTCAACGTACCATGCAAACGTCTATCTCGTCTTTTAGTTTGCAAAACCTTTGGATTTTTGCGACCGTCAACTTGTTTTATAAAATAATTTAATTATGCATTCGAGACTTTTACACGAGGTGAGGCAGTTATTATTTTTGGTTACGCAAACTCACACACCCACGCAAACCCACACAGATTATGGATTTTTATTCGGATGTTATTGTAGAAATGTAGTTGGAGTGTGTTGTATAGATATGGAATTCTGAAGTTGCGCTTCATGTCAGATGAGCTAACGTTTTAAAATTATATAATAGGAAAAATGGAGAATTTTTGTACTTCAAAATGGCAAATTATGCGAGTAATTTTTTTCCTTTTATTTCTCCTTTGTATGTAGAGACTTACTATGAACGCTAATCCGTAGGTTTGTGACAAAGGTTTGTGAAAATTGAGTAAAATCATCGATCGATCCTCCACTGACTTGAAAATAATTGCCTCTACGTATGCGCTTAAATAGGGAGAAAAAACGTCCTTCGTTATAATCAATCCTTATATTCAGGCAATGAAAATATTTCAAAATAAGGGAGCGGAGTACTCGACGTCAGTGACGTTATTAGATCCTCAAATGGCTCGTTGTACGATGAAAGCTAGAAAAACGCTCACGCAAGAGTATCAATGTCGAGTGTATAAGGAGTACCTGAATTGCGAATAATGTAGGATAATTCTAAGGGAGCGTAATCAAGTGCACCACACGTCGTTGTTGCCGCATTGCATTCGTCATGAGCGCAGGTGTATTAGGAGCCGGACTCGTGTGTCACGGAGTGGGGGCTATAGGGAAGAGATTTGGATAGTGGAAACGTACAGAAAGTCCGATGTTTTTGGTTGTCCCAGTGGGGGTGGTGGTGAGGTGAAAAGGTATGGGTATGGGATATTCACACATTATTCTGACAGTGACGCAGTCCGCGATAAATTCGGGCGGAAATGGCATAACGCGTTGAAAGATAAGCGCAATTTTCCGTCCATTCCCTTCCGCTCGCGAATCTCCCCAACGTCTCATTTAGCCGGTCATTTCTAGTGCAAAAAAGACGCTGTAATAACCGAAGAGTTGAATTGGCGCTTACCCACCCACGTAGAAAAATGGAGGCTTGACTTTTTCGTCGCTCCAAGGAGATATGGCTTCTCTTTATTCTCATTCTTGGTTTCGCACTGTTACCTCAAATATTATAATTTTCAGTGGAGCAGAAATTTTTTTTTTTTTTTTTTTTTTTTTTTGCAGACTATTTCCCGACTACTAAAAGCAACTGAGAGATCGTTTCTATGAAAGGCAGGAGGTACTTTTAGCTTTGTCTTTTTGTATGGAAGCGCACATTTGCGCAACGATGGGGGAAAAGGGAATGGGGAATTTTTTCCAATAATCATCGTTGATACTCGTCACTCGAAGGCGTATTTCTTTTTTCAAACGGTCACGACGCATAGACGCCACGTGATCGCGAGCTACGTTTAAGAAGCAATAAATTTCTCTCACTGTCCATTTTTTTTACCGCTTGAACGGTGACTTTAACTGCCGCAAAATCAAATTTCAAGTCTGATTAATACGCTGAAATATAATTTAATAAATTGCATTCTACGTACCAGTTTACCGAAACATTTTTATAGTTCCTATTTCACATTGAAAGATATATATATATATATATATATATATATATATATATATATATAGCCAAAAAAAAAGAAGAATTATGAAACTTTTT
>NW_011948412.1:9274187-9279371 GCF_000503995.2 Ceratosolen solmsi marchali
CTCACAGAGAGATATATATATATATATATATATATATATATATATATATATATATATATATAGCCAAAGAAAAAGTAGAATTATGAAACTTTTTAAATTTATTCTGTTTTTTTTATGCACCAACTCTAGCCTCTAGACGCATCGAAATTTATTACCTTTTAAACTTATAAAAGGGGTAAGTATTGAATACCGCGCGGTGCAATAGGCGAAAGGACACGTTTAAACTCTTATCTTTTAGATATTTCAAAGTAATTTAGAACAAAGTAGAGTATATTTTTGTATAAATTACATGCCAAGTGCCTTGTGATTACCGAATGCTATGATTTATACGTAAGATTTGACATTTTGAATGTATTAGTATTAAATATTAAAATCAATAATTATAATCATCGATAAATGGCATTTATGTAAATTAAAACTGTTTTCCCGCATTGTTGAACGAAAGTGGAATTGTCCCGATAACAATAAAATAAAATGGAAAATTAACGATTCATTTATCGCTTTTGTTTCAAAACTAACGCACACATTATTTCAAGAGGATAGCCTCTGCATTTAAATTTCTAGTAACGTATATTATAATTTATTAAATTAAGTAGTAATACGCGCATTTGAATTTTACGTCTACTGAAAACAATGAGTTACAGGCATTCATTAATCATGAGAATTTATGTTATTAGCAATTAAGATAATCATCTTGGCAATCGATATGCATGATAAAGTCTTTGCTTCTCTAGCTTTAGTTGCTATAAATATTTTGAAAATTTATTATTATAATTATAATATTTTTTATGGTGGAGGCTTATAATATCTTATTATTATTATTATTATTATTATTATTATTATTATTATTATGTAATAATTGATGAAAAATGAGTTTTTTAACCCTAACGATGTGACTGGATGATAAAATATGTTTAATCAAGATAGTTGAAAGTATTTGATGAGATTAGTTGCATTATCTAATAAAATAGCGGATACTTTCAATGTTTTTTTTTTTTTTTTTTTTTTAAACAAGAAAATACCTTTTCCTAGTGCATGATAAACGATTACTCTCCGCGTGTTCGGAATCATATTGTACGGAAGATTTATAGGATCGCACGCATTTTTCCAGGTCATTTTGATAGGTTTAAAAGTAGGTTAAGATTTACCACACCACTTGATAGGTTTTATCGATTGTATTTTCAAATGCGATTAGATTTCATACGTATATAATAAACCGTCGATTTTTTATTTTAACGATATTATTTTAATAATGACGTTATTGTATAATAGATAGTACTTTAGGATAAATAGGATATATAATAGGATATATATTAAATTATATAATAGGATATATAATAAATAATAGGATAAATAAGAATAGGATAAATATTTAATCAATAGCTGGTCTTCAATTAGCTATCGCTGCTAGTTTAAAGTGAAAAACGTTTTCATTTAAAAATTTGTTTTCCAAAGCAGTAAGAACCGGTGTACGATTAGTGAAAATAACTAGCGAATATCATAAGCGAATTTGTACTTTTACCGTGTACACTTATTGTTCGCCATTATGGCAATGATAATTTCTAGATAAGTGATTTCGAATATACGACACAGCCTATCTGGTTTTCAGCATTGCTGAATAAAAATTGACATATCAAGAGTATAAGTAAATACGAGCTAAAAAATTGGAGATTACTGAGTTTTTCGAGCGAAAATTTTTCTCACAAAAACGGATTGCCGCGCACAAATATGGATATGAAAATGGACGTGCGGTAATTAGTCGCCCCGTAATGCTAAATAGAGAAAAATATTATATTTTTATAATTTATAATATAAAATTATATTATTTCAATGCTTTTTGCAAGCTTGGCGATTGCATTTTTTCAGTTTCTCCAGTGCAAATTAAAACGCTTGTCAACTACATGAAATCCGTCATGCTCATTCTTAATAAAACCATATCTATAACGGTTGAGTATTATTTTTGAGTAGAAATGTTCAGTTTGTCAAAAATTTGAGCTTTCTTTTTTCGTTTTTCATTTTTTTTTTTTTTTTTTTTTTTTTTTTTTTACATAAAGAAAAATAGAGAAAATGTCTTTATAGGTGTTTTTGAGGTCACTGAACATGATGTTACTCTGGATTTTACGATTCGACAATTTATAGCTATCAAGTCAGTTGCCAACAGATCTAACTTCCGTAATAAAAGTATACGTACGGGAAATCTAATATTGGATAGCCATGATCTTTTTGCATACTATACTTTGACATTTTAAAGTTAAAATTAAACTTGTCAGACAGCTTTCTCTAGTAATTAAAATATAAAACGTCAGCTCGAATAAGTAATTATAGTAATTCAAAAAAAAAAAAAAAAAAAAAAAAAAAAAAAAAAAAAAAAAAAAAAAAATGCAAAACGAAAAAAAAAATCGCCACTTATAAGGTTTATTACATTAGATTATTAAAAAACTTTTCTGCACGACAAGATCTTGTGGCCTTTTTAGTTTTACTTTACACTGAAATAAAGTCCTCTATTTTTATTACTTTTCGCATAATTTTTGCATATATTATTAAAATTATATTAAATAGTTAATCAGTTTTATGCGATGAAATGCCCTTAAGCAAAAATTATACTTGAAATTAAACTAAGCAGAAATTATTTGTTGAAATTTTATTTTCGATATTTTATGAGCATTTCAAGCATGAATTATTTGAAGTTAAAACGAATTTATTGAATGCGCTATTTATAAGTTTTTACTATTCGACAAAATTTTCATACTTCAACCAATCATCATACCCTCCTTATATTCACATCCGACTCCATTATCCATTCGTATTTCCAATTATTACGCAGCAATATCAACAATATATTGTTCATTACAAATGATATTTAAACATATGATAAGATTATTAAATTACGAATATGCCGTGATTTATTTACTTGAAAATACTATTCCAATATAATAATAATAATAATAATAATAATAATAATGATGATGATGATGATGATGATGATGATGATGATGATGATGATGATCGCGATGTAATTGTAGTTGTAGTTTCATATGAAATAGTTAGTTATTTCGTTTAAATATAAATATTAATTTTCATCCAATATATGGCCAGACTTTAATATTTTCTCGCTTATATTTTTTTCTCCGTTCGTCTTCATCACTTCCTTCAAGCACGTATATATCCTTTCTTTCAAAATTCCTTTGCATATTTACAAAACTCTTTATTCGTGTTACCCTGTAGACTGTAAACTAGCTTCTTAATTAAATTCTGTTTTTCACAAGTATTTTTTCACTAGTCAATTTCTTTGGAAACTTATTTATTCATTACTTCCTTTGACACCTTACAAATATAGATATGTTTGAAGTTTTTGTTAGTATCCTTGCAAAATCTGTATTTCCTTTTGAATCCTCTGTTTCTATTTCTGCAATAACCACGTCAATTTTGCAGTCTTATTTCAGTATTTCTTGATCTCGTAGGAATCCTTTTCAATGATGGATTTTTTTTTCCATGCCCTTTCCACTATTTCCTTCATTATGTATTCCAAATCTATCATCTCTTTGCATATTTTGTTGAATTTTTTTTTTTTTTTTTTTTTTTTTTTTTTTTTTTTGTCTTTTATTTCACTTACAGTAGTACACAACCAGTCATTTTCTCCTGTTAGTAATTTTATATTTAAAATTTTCTCCTATTATTAAGCTCCTTTTCACACATCGTATGTTATTATACTTTATGGTAAAGTGTTTTAATATTTATAAAAAGATTATTTATTCTCATTTCCTTTATTATTGCTATGTTTACAAAAAAAAAAAAAAAAAAAAATCAGGCTGTTTTTATATTTATCTATATATATTTTAGCGTTTTTTTTTCAAACTTAAAATAGACAATTTAACATTTTATTATTTTTAAAGTATATTTGTTGGGATTGTTGTTACTCTATTAGGTGGCTCGATATTTTTCAAAGTATTTATAAATTTCCCATATTCTATCGTATTATTCTTTTCTTTACAGAGCAGATAGTAATTGGTTTTTTTTTTTATTATTATTTTTTTTTCTTTTTTAAGACATATCTGGTCACAGTTCAATTTCATGTCTTTTGACAGAGATAATTCTTGACTGAAATTTTGATTGACGATTTCGATCTTTTTTTTACAATTTCTTCAAAAATATCTTAAAAGTGTCTTAAACTAGATCTTAATATTTAATAAAAATATTAAAATAAATACCGCCGTGTTTCCTCGCTTAAATGTATATTTCTGATTATTTAACGGTTTATAATGCGACTATCAAGATTATTGACAAAGTATTCGTTATTAAATATATAAATAAACACTTAATTGCGTAGCAATATATTTTTTAATGAAATTGATATAGTTCAATAATAAACGTCATTTCGTTCAGATTAATCTATTTTTTTTTAATCCATTAGAAATAATTTTTATTTAAATATAAGTAATGCCCGATTGATGTAAGTTTAAATTGATAACTGGGACTACTTAATACTGGTATTTTTGTTTTTTCTTTCTCTTCATTTCACGAACAATATAATTAAGATTATATTTACGAATGTTTCGATTATTAGTAATATTTTATTGCTTCTCGTTTGAAAAGCTTAAAGTTTGCGTTACTTGTAAAATAGAGTCCAAATTGCTGAAAATTTCGCAAAGAACATATTTTTTTTACATTGGAAGTCTGAAAACTTACTGATTACGGTTGAATTTTTGCAACTTTAGGGTTATAATTAAAAAATGAAAGCATACGAATAAAAGTTATTTTTGCAAGAGAACGTAATCTTATATTTCAATAAAATAATGACCAACTCGGAAGTAAAGTTTCTCGCCCTCTTTGTGCCTGGATCTTAGCTACGTTGCAATTAATTTTTGTATTTCGACGTATCGGAAGTTCGAGTGGCCAAGCGTAAGAGTGCCTGGTTTGTAGTTTAAGCGTAACATTAAAGGCATTATCAACTACATTGGTTCGTGATAAGTATATCATGGCAAAGTACAAAAGAGACGTTTGTCTTTGTGAAAGTCTGGAAAATGGGAGAGCACGTAGCCGAGCATCGATGGTATGGTAATTAAACGGTAAATTTCCAAAGCAGTTAACTCGAATTCGCAGGGTATATAGAGTGAAATACCGCTTGGACAGTTTGCCGAGCAAATCAGTGGCATAAAAAAAAAAAAAAAAAAAAAAAAAAAAAAA
>NW_011948412.1:9279388-9314388 GCF_000503995.2 Ceratosolen solmsi marchali
TATACGCAAAGTTATCGCCGCTAGGAGGAAAAAAAAAAAAAAAAAAACAAGTGTCACGTTACGGGATGGGTGGGGGTTAAATCGTTTGCGCTTAGGGGCGTGTAACTAAGCGCATATACGTTGGTGGACCGCTTAACTTACCCGTGAAAGTCGAATCCTTAATCAAATTATGTAGGGCCTCGGAGCGGCCAGTTTTCCCGGCTGGGCAAACGTTTGCCGAGCGTGTGCTCGTGTTGTTTTAATTAAGGCGCTCCAAAACTCTCGCGGCTCTATCAAATACTGCGAATCAGGGACAATTAAACTTTTGATTATTTGCGCGCGCTGCTCTTAATTGCCAGTTAATGTCTCAAATAGGTGTACGTCACAGTTCCCCATACATCCTTCGCCCGTTTTTATTTGCTAATGGACACGAACATCCGTACTCTCTCATTCATTGACTGGTTTTTTTTTTTATTTTTTTTTTATTTTTTTTTTAACCGAGACTCTTGACGGTGACGAATGGCTTGTAGTCCCTCCCCCCCCCCCCCCTTCCCTTCCCTTCCCTTCCCATCCCCCCATTCCCCCAACCTTTTTTTGGTAATTTTCCCGTACTCATTCATAGTTGAGAGTGTTTGAAGCGTGTTGCAATATTGTAAATTTGCAGTCGACACTTATTACGAATAGGATGTTCAGTCGTAAATTATTGCTTGGGTAATGGGAGGAAGAAGCCGATAGTTTTGTAGCAGAGCAGCGTTTGGGCAAATAATTTGCGACGTCTTTATGCTTTCGCGCAGTGTTTGTTAAAAAGACAAGCGCTCCCAATTTTAATTGAATCCTTGGAATGGTCAGATTATTTCGCTAATGTATTTATAAGGGCACGTAGAACGTCATCGCGATAGCTAGTTAATTAATTTTGAATTCTCATGCCAGTGAAACGAGAACGATGGATCTATAGCTCATTCTAATTTTATCATTGGATGGCGCGCATATTATGGAACTTGAAAAAGATATAATAATTTTAGAATGATAAACTTATATTAGTGTTTGAGATTCAGTACACAATTACGTTAAAGTATATAAAGCATGAAAACAAAATATAGTGAGATTTTGCGTGCGCTCAAGTTGATAATCACATTATCGGAAAATTATAATAAAGCAAAGTGAACGTCAGAAGCAGCGTCACTCTTTTATAATTCGATCCGCGTATAATTTTATCTCTTCTAATAAAAGTAAACTTGGACGGCTCTTTGTATCCTGTAAATTTAGCTAAGAGCTGTTATAATAATAAGAGAATTATAACACACGTAGGCAAACATTTAAATTAATTATATAATGCGCGCATGGGGAGCGATGGAATTATTTAAAAACAAAAACAAACAAAAAAATTAAAGTTTCTCGCTTGCGAATGGAGGTGACCTATTGATTTATCGATTTTCCTGTTGGATAACATACTTGAGAGAGAGAGAGAGAGAGAGAGAGAGAGAGAGAGAGAAACGAAAGACGGTATTGTACGGTAGACGGTAGATTGACCTTGCCACAGGTGTGTATTTTCCTTCGATAACGCGACAACGACAAGGACTAAAGTAATTGCCATGCAGATATCTTTCCTCTTTACCTCTATCACTCGACCCTTTATCACTCACCCTCCCATAATACCACCACGCCTCTCTCTCTCACACACACTCTCTCGCTCACCGCCCCCCCCCCCTTCTGTCTAATCCATGTGTGCGCTAATGACGAAAGTTTTTAGCAAAGCTCGAAAGTCGTAAATAATTTTTACTGGCTTATGGCGAGGTAACTGAATAAAATACGAGTCCTGTAAGAGTTTAAGCGAATCGCTCGGTCGGCCGCTTTAATTATGCGCGTTTGTCAATGAGGTCGGGTCGACAGATGTTTTCATTCAAGCCCGTCGAAAGGATACACGGCATCGAAGGACCATTGGAAAAACGCGAATAGCCGACGCAATCGAAATGTAATTTGCATCACGTGCGAAACTAGGAGAAATGAGGGCTGCCTGGCCGCGAGTCGCCGCAGAAGAAACGAGGGGGGAAAATTCATTGGGAAAATGGACAAGGACTATTGAGGAGGGTTGGTGGCCTCATTGGACATGCGCATTTCCTTTCAAATTATGGCAATTACGCTGCATCGTGAACGTTTGCATTTTTAATAAGATGCACATGGTTATACTGACCGGGAGAAATTTTTTTATTATCGATTTTATATGCAATCTGCCACATTCTTCACTTATTATGCAGTTATTACAGAGTGGATTGGAATGTATTTTATTACTTTATAGTTTGGAGCGTTTTATTGTGTTTTTTTTCTTCTCATACTAAGTAATTAAAAAGTATTTTTACTAGAGAAATAATGTCGAGGATAGACTTATAAGACATTTTTTTGTCTTAGTTCTTTATTTTGTTCATTGCTCACTTGCCAGGTAAAATCAACTTTTATTATGAATAAATGATATTTTATTATTGATCTTATTGAAAAAAAGGAAGTTAAATGATGCTGTGAAACAATTGCGATGAAGCTGTGAAATATTTTAAAGCCTTATAAATGCGTCTTTTCAGATTTTTTCTATACATACATTCTTGACATTATATAATTATTTTTATTATTATTATTATTATTATTATTATTATCATCATCATCATCATCATCATCATCATCATCATTATCATTATTACTACTATTATTACTATTACTACTCCTACTACTACTACTACTTCTACTACTACTACTACTACTACTACTACTACTACTACTACTACTACTACTACTACTACTACTACTACTACTACTACTACTACTACTACTACTACTACTACTACTACTACTACTACTACTACTATTGTTATTGTTATTGTTATTATTATTATTATTATTATTATTATTTTATGAATATTTTGGAAAAATCAAAATATTTGAAACATTTATGTATTTCATCGTACGTTACGGTTTAATATTTTAAAAAATCAATGTTTTCTTTTCACGTACCTCGATATCGTAAGATTTCAAGACTTTCCCGCTGTAAAGATAAATATCTTAAATATTACGTTGTGTAAAAAATAAAGTTGCAAAAAATTTAACTCATTTTTCTAAAAATGTGTTCTTGTAGCATAGTGCACGAAAATAAGTTATTAGTCAAATTTTTCAGAATTTAGAGAAGAATTTTTTTTACAATTGTGAATCATATAAATTTTTAAACGATACTGTTTTTTTGTTTATTATGCATTATAATAATATTATTAAACAAAAGAAAAATTTACAAATTTGGTTTATTGGGTGACTTTGGTTTTTTATTTTGTTTAAATATTAGTGTCCACGTAGAATTAATCATTGTTGATTAATGGACAGAAGTTTTTGTTATTTTTTCATTTTATATTAATATATTTATAAATTTTAATTATACTCGCATGACTCTATATCAATATTTTTCTTTAACATTTGCTATTACTGCTTTGATAATACCACATGAAATGAAAACAATAGAAAAGCCAATTTATTTTTAGTTTATAAAATATAAAAAAAAAAAATTAACCAAAAGTCCATACGTTTTGTGATCAATTTTGTTCTTCTTTTCTTTCTTTCTTTAAAATTTTTAAAAATATCGAATTCTCTAATAGATATTTTACAAATAACGCGAATAGACCCTACAATGGTAGCATCTGATCACGTAAACTATGTATTACATCAAATAATTAGCCTAATCGTATCAATTAGTATCGTAAAAAGTATTTTATATGTGACTCGCTAAAGTTATTTTGTCTTTAAAAATTGTTAGCTTTGAGCAATTTAATTTCGGGTCAACTAATTTTTAACCAAATGTAAAAAGACGAAGAGTCGATAAAAATGTATCGATTATTGGCCATTCATGGTTTTCAGGCGAATGCGGTAGTTTATAAAAGTTTTCATTGATGACGCAGCACATTCGATATTTGGAAGAATCCATTAGCTTTATTATTAATTTGAGCGTCCCCGTGTCGCGGATTTGTCCTTCCTATTCTTCCGTATCTTCCGTCTCGAAGAATTTAAAAGCCTTTTAACGCAATGGGTTCTCGTTAGGAGGAGCGCTTTGAAAATTGACCACGGCTTTCAGCAAAAATCCACTGAACTTGATAAGCTTATAGAGTGGTCGTTGGCATTTGGCTGGCCGATTGCCTAAAGGGATTCAGTGCGCGGGCGCACGGTCATCAAATTTACAACATTAAATTAACTATTCGGCTGGATAGTCGGATACACGTACGACCTAAATTCGTTTTGCGTTTAATAGTATAAGTTATCGTAAGGGTACGTATCCGTGAGTCGTGAGGCGAGAATCAACAATCCATTGGGCAATTAGCGGCCCTCGTCCGAGGTGCCCAGGCACTTTTCAAAGGCGGCACTTTTCCATCGCTGCTAAGCCGCGCGCCAAGCGATCCGGATCAAAATTCCACTCGCGAGAACACGGGTCCGAGAGGGCCAGAGACGACTCTCGCACTCGCGTATGCCAATACTTCAGCCCGGGCACCTGGGATTCGTAAGCAAGCACGTACAGAGATTGACGGGCCTGGAGGTCTCCGGCTGCTGGGCCTCTGCGACTCCCCACCTCGTACTCGTCGTCAGGAGGAGTAGCGGAAGTAACGGCGACATGCTCGTCGACTGGAGCCGGGGCGCGACTTGGCATCCCGGCTGGTGCCTCGCTCCACTTGTGTTTGTTCGCCGGTTGCCGCGGGGATGACCCGATCGTCCAGCCTGGCTCGTCCCCGAATATGACGCGTCCCCTTCCACTTTCGCTCCTGCCACCAGCTAGCGACCGAGGGGCTGGCAATGGTCGCTCCATCGATTTTTCAGCCCCGAGTGCTCGATCGCGGAAGATCCGCGTGGGGCCTTGTCATGGCATTGGCTTTATTTTGTCGCGCGGGACTGTTATTCCCGTAGGTAGGGTGACAAATAGGACGACGAGACCGACGAGGGGCGGTCGGGACGATGGCCGAGAAGTAGTGGGAACAAGAACTTTCCGAGGCACTTGCTATGAAATATCGTCTCTCTCTCTCTCTTTCTCTCTCTCTCTTTCTCTCTAACTTGTGCATTATTTGGGTATGGAATTTCGTTGTTCTAGCGTCTTACGCAACTATGCAAGAAATCTTAAATATTGCTAAGATCTGACCAATCGTAGCTCTGGGAGCTATTCGTAGCTCGCAAGGAGGAACTTTAGGGATGCTGCTGCATTGGTATTTAAAAAATAAAAAATACGAATAAACTTGTTTTTGTGCGCGTACGCGAATCGACGACATATATTTTATCGGATATTCTTATAATTTTTTTCTTCTTCTTTTCTTTTTCTTTTTTTTTTTTTACTATTCTTTCTCCCTTATTTAAGTAGTTCCAGCATCACTTAAGCTAAAAAAAGAGAAAAAAAGAGAAAAAAAGAAAAAAGAAAAAAGAAAAATGAAAAATCCTTTGTTATGCTTCGTTCGGATAAATGATTCGTGGTATTTGAAAACGAATGAAAATTGTGGTATAGGAGGATAGTAAGCGGAGCATCGTGGAATTGGAATTATTTTCGGGAAACTAGATGGCTGTGGAAAAAGCCGTTATTCCGTCATTTGAAACGTACACTAACTTTAGCGAATTTAGAAACTTCGCGAGGTGCAATAATCATAATATGCCCTCGCAACAGATTATAAGCTGCAAGCGCATCCCACGAGAAATAAGTTGTTAAAACAAGAATACGAGAACACATTCTCCGTAATAGCAAATTGAGAAATTGCACACAACATATTTGTGTTTAAACGCATATGCGTTTATATTTTTATGCTTTCATATGTTTAAATAGTTATATACACAGGGACATTCTGGATCAACGCTTTGTCTCGTGTTTCATCCTCTCGCAGTTGAACGCGAAAAAGCCGTTCCTGCTGGATTAAGTGCAAACTACATCGTCCCTATCCTCGTTCGGGTATTTCAAATTACTCTTGGGATTTCGTGGGAATCTCGACACGAGGCAAGAAAATATCAAGTCTAAAGATTGAGTTGAAAAAGCATTTGTCAGGCAAAGGAATTGAAAATCTACCAAGCCTACGTCCATAATTGGATAAATCAAACATCTTCTTAGATTCCTAAGTAGAGTGAAGTCGATCGATACATAGCTTATGACGTGATTAATTATCAACTACTCACGTATATGCTGAAATATATAATTTTACAACAGTACATTGCAAATATCCAATTCCTGAAAGGTTCTTTATTTAAGATAATTATTATGAAAACATTGATTAGATTGTACAATATACGTAATACGTAATGTATTACCATATTATGCTTATTATGCAATTTGTCAATTTCCTCTCTATATAAGTGGACAATCGAAAATAGATTAATTCATCATATATGGTTAAATGATAAAATCATTTTTATATTGTTATTATTAATTTAATCTGACGCGATTGCAGTTAAAAAAAAAAAAAAAACAAACAAACAAAACAAAACAAAATGAAAAATAAAAGAAAAGAAAAATGTCTTGCTTACACCGATCGTTCTCTATTCTCCGTCCATTTCAAATTATTTATTTCTATACAGAATGGGTATTACTATAAATGCTACGCAAATTTATTTCAATTTTATTTAACTATATTTTAACTCTACGATCGTATTGGAATTGGATGAAAAGTTTCAGATAATGTTGTATAAATAATGACGCCAAAACTTAGAATTACACTTTGAAGTCAAAGTTTTTCAGTATTTTCCTCATTTTGAGCTAGTAAAAGTAATATTTCGATAATTATTTATAGCCGGATATAGTTGGTTTATTATTTAAACTCTACATCCTGCGTATCCTGCTAATAATGATTAGTTTAGTATGCTAATAGGTCCAGCTAATTAAGTAGTAAATGATGTATTCCACAGCGCACATAAATAATAATTTGAATATTCAAGAACTGAGATTGTATTGTATTATTGTAGAAATCCTTTTGTCAATAATGTACCGATAGTGCCTTAAGTTTAATAGTTTAAAGTGTCAATAAGTAAGGGGCAATATGCGCTCTAATTAGTTAGAAGTTAACACGGACATTATGAATTTAGGATAAATAATTTATGGGGTAAAACATTAGAAAGCATTGAACTTCAAGTTTGAGAAATTACGGTAAATAGGTCGTGGGTAATGTATAAAGTATAAATAATGCAAAAAAAAAAAAAAAAAAAAAACTATAATTTACTGGCTTCCAAATGCATGGGTTTTATTTTCGAAAAATTTAAAAGAATGTAAAATGATTGTAGCAACTTCGACAATGCATTGCCAACATTTACCATAAATTTAATTTTACTTCTGTACTTTTAACTTTTTGTTTTACACTCAATTGTCAATTGTACAATACACATATCCACACTGCATATCTGTCGATTTTTCTATCAATGTAATAATCTCTTACGCGATGATTACATAATCTTCTTGGCCCTTTGTTTAATAAAGTTTTAATTCAAGCCAAGTTCAGATAATTGAAATAGATTTTAATCGTCTTTAAAATAAAAAATTCAAATTTTCCGGCAACGATAGCGTCCCTTTCATCGATCATTATTTCAAGAGACCTACAAATTTATCAAATACAAAAGGCAAATAATAAAAAGACTGTTTTATGGTTGGCGTTGTTTGGTGAATTTATATTTATGCGATGCAGGATGTCGAGTGACGTTGACACTTTTCGTCCAACAGCACGCGATGACGATTAACAATTCTTCAAATTGGTTATCGATAGCCGCGGCGTACCGCAGGAATTCCTGCAACTTTCCACCTTTGTTTTCTTTGTCATTGTTCCCACCTTCCCCTTTCGGCACCCTCTCCCATCGCCACAGCGCCCATTCCGCTCCATCCGCTCCCCTCCCCTCCACCATCCATTCCCCTTCCTCTCCATTGATTTTTTGCGTTTTAATAGGGCAACGATGAAGCCTCGAGGTTAGTCTGCACGATAATGATCTTTTGTTTTAAAAAAATTTGTTCCAAACCTTAATTGCAAGTCTTCAACGAAAATGAGATATTACTTGCACTTAATAGATAATTAATGTGAGTAAATTTGGTCAAATTAATTCTCACAGTATTTTATCAGCTTCATTGTCCTATTTTGATCAAAACTCATCTATTTGCAGCTTTCGAGTATAAACTTGACCTACAAAAAGTACAAGAAGCAAATTACATTGTAATAAAATGCTTAACATAAAATTTCACACATATTCAAAGTTAAATATATATTTGCATTTACTCATTAATTGTTCTTGTTGTTTTTTTCTTTTTATTTTAAATAAGTATATTTCAACCATTAGCTCTTGAGAATCTAGACGTCCTTATCGAGGACTGAAATTCATTACTATTTAAATTATCTTACGATAATCATCCAATAAATAATGACAGAATAAATAATAGAAATTTAACCAACCAGCTTCTTTAATAAGATGTCAGATTACAATAAAATTTATTTCAATAGAAATAGAACTAAATTTAATGTTTTTGTTTTTATGAAACAGTGCTTGTATCGCGTTTCATCAATGGTTGTCTTTTAACCGTTATGAGAAAAACAAAAAAATACTGATCTTAATCATTGAGCTTCCCTCTTGTATTGACTTTACCATCAATAAATAATTTTATTTGAAAAAATGTTATTTTTTAATATATATCAAATCGACTATTTTACAAAAATTGTATCTTCCATTTGAATATAAAGAAAAGTATCATTTATCGTATAAAAGATGTGTGTGTGTGTGTGTGCGCGCCAATCTTCTAAATTAGATTATTAAGGGTCAGATTTTAAAGTAATGAAATTTTGTTTCACATTGGTATATCGGAAATATTTGCTCTTTAAAAAGTCGATGTAAAATAGTACAAAGAGCGCGACTCTCTAAATAATTATATAAAATCGATATTCTTTTCAAAAACAGACGCACTAGAATGAATTAAGAATAGAATCATTTAATTAGCTAAATACTTTGTTAGGTATATTCACAAAAAAAAAAACAAAAAAAAAAAAAAAAATAAGTATGTCATCTTCACAGCAGTCTACACAAATTTGTTTTAAATATAATTTAAATATAAAAATGTATCTACTTATGTATAAATATTTTTTTATGGAATTTATCTTTCTGTACAAATATTTTCTTTACGGCAAGTCTTCTACTGCGTATTCTTAGTAAACTTATAAAAAGACTTGATTTTTCATTCAATCTTTTATTAATATTTTTGATCAAGTGAAATATTATTATTTCAAGTCGATAGAAAATTCAACGAATAATTTCACATTACTTATGTATAATCGTATAGTCTACTTCTTCTGGGCGACTTTTTCGATTATTTTTTCATCAAATACTCAACTCGGACAATATTATTATATTATGATTGAGAAAATCTTTTTCAATTTTCCCACATATTTTGCAGATCTCTGCTAATGCTAATATATGTAAAAATGATTTTCCAATTCATCAAATATTATTATTGTTAAGCTTATTATTAAGCATAATTTGACATTTAATGTTTATCTTGCCTTCCTACTATGCTAATCAATCGTCATTTGTACTTTTTGGCATTATTGACAATCTCAATCGTATAGGAATGAAATCCATTTAACCATCACCTACTTTAGAACAAATCTAATTTCAATAAGAAGCAGATTTTAAAATTGTCGTTAACAGTTGAATAAAGCAGTAGCTCAAACTCTCAATGATAATTAACTTTTATAATTTAATAACCTTGTCTACTTTTCGATGAGCTATGAAATATGAAATATCCAATTTCAATTTCTCAAATATATATGTATTCGAATTTTTAAGCCGTCGGTAAATGAATTTGTTATCATATCTCTAGTATATGTACAGTATAACGCGCAAAATTAAATTAAGAAACTGGATAGCGATATGGCGCGTTTTTTACATAATAATTGAAATTGTACGTAAAATAGGTTTTGATTAAAATATAAAAATCTATTTTTAATTAGATATCGTCAAGCATTAGCTATTTCATACGAAGAATATAATTATTATATTTTACACTAAGAAAGGGTAAGTATTTGTGGAAAGAAGCACGTCAGTTGCCAAATTAAATAAAAGCCTCATTAATACTAACATTTCTCTATATATTTTGTTGAATAATGTCGATCTCTATTAATAGATGTGAGAAGAAAGAAATATCATATTTTGATATAATAGCGATAAATAATACTATGACTCTGGGAATACGGTAATGGAGATTCATATAATGGCAGAATTACATGATATAATCGAAAATTTGTTAAACAAAAAACAAAAACAAAAACAAAAAAACAACAAAAAAAAAGAAAAGAAAAGAAAGAAAAATGTTATTGAAATATTTATAAAAATTATGAAAATGGATAAAACGTTTCAATAGTATAGCGATGCTTCGATAATTTATCATCGTGTTGTTCAGGAGGTAGACGTTGAAATAGGAGACAGACAAGCGATTTAGAAAAATAAAATATCCAATGTATAATATTTCGATAAGGATAAACGCGAAAGCTAAAATATCGAAGAGCATAATTTCGAATAGGTAAGGAACAAATTCTGGATTATTCAGAGATCAAAAAAATGTGAAAGCGAAATAGAAATAGCAAATAATGAAAGTCTGTGAAATATTGAGAAGTCGTTTGAATTTCAAAACACTTAACATTTTTATTTTCTCAATCAATCGCTCGACAATTCAAGTCCTCGAAAACGCTTCTATTTCCAAAATTTTATTTCTTTACATATATATATATATATATATATATACACACAAAGTTAGCGCAAGTTATTCATTCATAGTATTTAGCATTGAGAAAGTATTGGCTCCTTTGCCAGATGTAATTTCCTCTGGGGGCTTATTTGCGCTCGAAGGTGTAAAATGCGTCGCTCCGACAGCAATCGTTTACATTCGCCACGGATTTCCCGCTTGGGCCCTGATACGGATTTCCCTCCTTAAGCATCTTATGATAATACGCGTCGGTGGCTCGTGGATGCGCCGGCTTTCGATCCGCGTACACTCGGCTTGAAAAAAAAATCATAAAGCGAACGGGGTCAATCGTCTATTCCCATACATATCCTGGCACTTTGGAGTATTCGATTATTCGTGTAGTACGTTGGGGAAAGTTTCTCATCCCTTTACCGGCCAAGCCTTCCGTATCCTACCGGTGAGGCCAGTAACCGCGAATACGCAAGTGCAAAGAATTTTAAATATTTCACGCAAAGGCGCGTGGGAGGCTGTCTGTGAAATTTGACTTTCAAATATATATATGGGCTGTGTGCGAGCGCGCGTGTGTCCGAGCGCGCGTGTCTGTGCGTGTGTAATATTTGGAAAGGCTGATCCGCAGATTTAATTTTGTAATTCAGGGGTGGATCGACGAAGGACTTAAGGCAACGGATACGCGCCACGTTCACAGGCGTTAATCATGCGAGTGAAAGGAATTATTGATTAGTTTTCATTTCCAAGAGGCTTGGAAAAATGCGGGTTTAGCGAAGCACAAACGAACATCGCAGTGAGTCAAGGGTTAGCTGTTGAATGTAATAAGAAAATGATAAACTCCTAACATGGCCAATCTATTTGATATCTTGTTAATCAGTGCTGTGCTTTCGAGCTCGTTAGAGCCAAAAACTATCAGAAGAATCTCGTTACGAAGAAGGAGAATAATAATAATAATAATAATAATAATAATAATAATAATAATAATAATAATAATAAGATGGTGAAACGGATCAAGGTCTCTCGTAGCTCTTATATAATCGTGACTGCCGACGCTTAATTGTTTTCGCGGTTCTATTAGTAGGACGAATTATTAGGTGACAAAACAGTCCGCGGATTTGCATTTCACGTTCGAAGTCGTAACCACGAGCGTTTTCGCCCTTAATTCTCGCGCACGATGAATAATTCAAGTGGCTAAGAAGTCTTTGAGCCCGTCCAAACACGAATTTGAATACAGCGGATGAGGCGCAGGTAACGTCATCAGAAACGCATAGTTCAATAGCCCCGGGGCTCCGCTGATATTGGTACACCGCTGATTCGCAAATAGCCTCGAAATGAAGTGGGATGAGCCGAAGACGAATAGCGGGCGTAAGCTCTGGCTTCCCCTCGCTAATGGCTCTTTGCGAGGCCCGATCCAATCTACCTTGGCTTTGTTTTTTGGCCCTTTAGAAGCGAAAGCCCGAGGGCCCAAGAATAAATCCATCAGCGTAGCGAGAAGGAGACAGTTGGGTATCGCGAGGGAGGGATGAAGTCACGTCGGGGACACAAATGCATGATGAACATGGAAGGATGGAAGAATGACGGCAAAGTGCCTAGGTGCGATCCTAGGCTGTTTTTTACACGTATACCGAGTGACGATATAAATAAAGCCGCTGAGAATTTGATCTCGATGATAAATAAAGGCTAGATGGGAAGAGGCAGGTGTGTGTGTGTGTGTGTGTGTGTTTGTGTGTGTGTGTGCGTGCGTGTGTGTGTGTGTGTGTGTGGCGAGGGGCGAGAGGAGATAGTTAAGGAGAAAATATTGTAAGCGCGTTTCTCAGATTCAGTTGAAAGATAGAAGGGTCGACCGCGAACGAGTGCACTTGCGGCTAGTGTGTGTGTGTACGCGCGTGTGTGTGTGTGTGTTTATAAACATAAGTATGCGTAGACTATCATATTGCCAAAGTATATGGAAAATCTCTTTCCTTCAATTTATTGCTTTGTCCCGGAGTACACGTAGCTTTCACCGCCCGAGTAACTCGAAATCTCTCATCCCATTCGCTCGATCGATACAATGCGGAAAGAGATTTTCGAATTCTGAAAAGTCTCGTCTTCGACTCTACCATTTCGATTGTTAACATAGCTGCGAGTGTATGTAGGGAGAAGGGCAAAGTCATTTTTACTCTAAACCATTGTACAATTGTTATAGCCCTCTATTTCACTATATTTATCCATTGTGTATTTTCTTTCTTTCGTTTTTTATTCCCGTACTATTTACATTATCTCTCTTCGTATTTACGACTTAACCTTACACTATCCGTCATTATCATTACACGTTCGCATGCTCCCCTAGAAGATTTATCAATCATTCGTACGTCGTCGTTTTACATATTTTAATATTTCATGTATTCGAATGAACATTATGTGCTTCGTATCGAAAGCTACGTTTTAAATAATTTATTATTCTCAGTATATTCGAGATAGGAGGGGTTCGGAAAAGTTGCGTGACATTGGATTTCTTATACATAATTTGATTAAATTATTGTGTGTGTCTGTATAAGAAGTAAGACTCTCGCGTTAACCCTTCCAATGTTTTAATTTGAAAATTATTTTATTTTGGATAATTAAGACTGGAGAAATCCGTAATTATAACAGTGCAGCAACATTTTTAACATGCAGTCGGAAAGAACGTTTTAATTAAAATTTTAATGAGTAACTTTATTAAACGAAATATCTCGTGACATTTCAAAACAGTCTGAGATGCCAAAAGCACTTGTAAAAGTGAAGAATAAAACATGAAAAAAAGAAGCGATCTATGGTCGTCATAGTCCCTAGTAAGATTATCATAGATTAAGCTTTCGAACAATGCATTTAGCCCAAAAATTATTTCTCCCACTCCCGACTCAACCCACTTCGGTTAGCCCAAATACCAAAGGAGCGGACAATTAAAGAATAGTTAACCAAAAAGAGCCACTTAGCGAGTGATTCCCTCTTTTAAATATGTCATTTTTAAGAGAGCTTGCAATTATCAAAGTACTTACTACTCTATACTATAAAGATTAATTCCCATTTATTATTAAGCAACGGCACAGTATACAATAATTAAAGAGTTACGTCTAAAAGTCGTGACATAAATTTCAAGATGAAACGGATAAAGACTGCCTTACAAAGCAAACGACAGCCTTAAAAATGTTCTCTCTCTCTCTCTCTCTCTCTTTGTGTTTGTTTGGACGCAGTTGTACTTAACGAAACTGGACTTTTAATCAGCTCGTGATTAGAAGCGAGATTAGATGTACAAAGCTTAGTCGACTGAAACGGCCGAGTATAATATCCACAGGTAAGACTCGGAGGAAGAAAAAGCGGCCATCTCGTGTCATCTTGTGCCACTTGGTGCATGTACGTAATTCGTTAACAAGAAGATACGCCAGATATTCCATCGAGGACATTATTGATATCGCGAGCGCTCGCTACGAAAGCGCATTAATCGAATTAGCTTTAGTTGGCGTGGCTCTATATTCGCGCCCTTTAATGCCTCATGTGCTTTATGCATCCCTGGCGCACGTACACACCGATTAACAACCTACTCGGGTCGTTCCGTGCAACGATATTTCACTTTGACAAACGCTGATTATAGCGAAATAATAGTGTTCCGCGTATCTTGAGCCCTCGGTAACGGACGACTTGGCAATTAATGCGACGTTTTATTATTATTTTTTTTTTATCTTTACCTCTCACCCCTCTCCACCCTCCCGCCGACACTCGCCAACCCACGTCTCCTCGGTAATAGATCGTAATTTTCGCACTCATCTCGTCGCACTCAAACGTCGACATTACGTAAAAAGTGTCTTTGGCGGTAAATGCTTGGACGATTGCTCCGACAAAGCTTTCTCGGGAAAGTGGGCGAACGTCTGCCAAGGCCAGTCGATGTATGTCGATGGTAATCGTAAGCTCCGTGGAAGAATCGCTTCCGCGACGGCACAGCAATTTTCCTTGAAAGCTCGCTGAAATTTTATAACGGGAATTTGTTGTCTCTGTTCATCGAACCCGGGCAAACACCGCGTGAGCTCGGCCAGGAGCTCGGCCAGGAGTTCGGCCACCACCGTCCAAGCTCGACTACTTCCTTCGTATTGTCGGAGTCTCGGTGACTGAGCCGGGGAGAGAGAATGTCGACCCTACGAGTCTTGCCACCAATCAATGCCTCGGGTTACTATTAATTCTCTCGTCGATTTTTTTTTATCTCAATTAAACAAATTCCACTTACATTTATCCACATTTATGCATGCCAGAGTATTTTATGATATTTCCTTCGAATCCACTCGTAAGATGATCGTAAAAGTATGCGTTGTCACGTATCATCACTAAGCTCGTGGCCACCTTCACTACTACAGCTACAAACAAAGTTTTTCTATTCTAACGCACAAAACTTTAATCTCGATGCATAACGTTTTTATAAGCAACTTAATGTCGGGTATTTAAAAAAATATCGTATATCCACAGCATTAACCGCGTGATGTATATTTCGAGGAAAGTTCAATTATTATGCTGAAGAATTGTCATACTCGAATCGAGTAATCCGAGCATTTTATTGATTATAAATTGACGCATCCTTTCGCCCGACACTATTTATGATAAGTTGAATTTATCCTTAATTTCTATTATCGTATATTGAAGTAAATTGTCGATCGAGTGACAACTCTAACCTTTATCTTTACCTTTAATTAGCTTACTCCAATGGATATCAATCAAAATAAAAAGAATTTTATTTAAACGAAGCAATTTTCATTCTCCATTCACTTGCACTTAAAGCAAGAATAACTTTTTTTTTTAAAGCTCTTTATTTCCAAATGCCAAATGACCAAAAATTTCAAATCGCGAATAATTTAATTCTTCCTTTTTGTTCTTATTTTTAAATATTTTAGCGGATCGCATAACTTGTAGAAAAAAGTAGTTTATTTTATATTTACAATAAAAAAAATAAGCATACTCGAGCACTGATAACGGCATGGCAACAACAATTAAACAGTGTTTTTTTGTTTTATTTTGTTTTAACCACAATCATTAAATGTAATAAATACTCTGATAATGATACTGCAATATACGTAATTGAATATTTTACTCGTGCAATGTGCAATAATAATAGAAATCAATATTTTATACAAAATGTTTATAAGATGATTTGTATAATGATTCAGAATATAATATCGTTGATAACAATATTTTGAATATCTTTTGTCAAACCACACGAAATCGAACATCGACTTGCACCGAAGTTTAAGTGCAAATTTGAAGAAGATTAGAGTAGTATTTTTCGCATTGTCGGCATATGTATTATAACGTTGCTAACAGACAAAAATAAAAAAAAAAAAAAGAAAAAAAAAAAAAAAAAAGAGTATCCATTCTAAAAATTCGCATTACTGATATTCTGTATTTGAATATCATAGTTACGTTACATTGCGAAATGAGTACTAAATTTGTTTTTCATTTTCTCAAGTAATTGCTACTTGATGCGATTACATTACATATCAAATATTATTCTACAGCAATGTTAGGGCATACGATATGTATATATAATTGTCACATTATTAAGATTAGTGGATAGAAGTAATAAAATAATCAGATAGGCGTAGGCATTACTCGATGGAGTAGAAAAAAATAAGCCTCGAGGAATTTACATGAGGAAATTTATTGCTTTTCAGCGTGCTGAAGTTGATGGTGCGATAGCGTGCGATTTACCAAAATTTATATGTATAACGCAAAAAGTGGAATTCTATTAAGCTGGTAATTTTGTTACAGACAGGCTTTTTACTTACTTCCGCCCTAAGCTACGATGAAAATTTCTCGTAAAAAATTTGCAGACGTTTATAGTTAAAAATAGCTCTAATCCAAACGTTGGACTGGATTAAATTTTTAAAAAACGTTCGGCAAAAGTTCGTTTGAACATGGAAACGCTCGTTTAGGCCGATTGAAGATTTTTTAATACCAGTCGCGCATTTGAATAAGATCACGCACATTGAAAAAAGCTCATCCGTTCCTTGGTTGGGTTTGGCGAGGGTCAGGAGGGGCGGGAGGTACAAGAGAAATCTCGTTTAAAGTGCTAAGCGAGAGTTGACCTTAATTAACTATTATTGTCTCTGGCTAGTGCGGCTACGACGGTGGTGGTCAGGAGGGGGCGGGACGAGATGCGTTACCATTAAAAATACCGAAATTCCTCGATTTCTTGGCAGAACTGTATTAAAGCGCTCGATGCGTAATCCATTCGTCATTTGACTCGAGTGGTTGAACTAACCTTCGCGACAAGCGCGACGCGTGGCCAACAGCGTCTTTGCAGGTGTGTGTGCCCGCGCGAGCGAGCGAGCGCGCGCGCATACCGACAGCCGGCATTACCGGTTGTGAATTGTTATGCAGTCGTAAAAAATCTGCCGGAAAATTCCTAGCGTCTGCGCGTAAAATTTTTCGATCGTGTGCCGTCAGACGTGAGCTCCATTAAAAAAAAAATTCGATCTTCTCACTTATGTACGGCGCGCTCATGACCTTTTAGTACTCAGCCGTCGTAAGCCCCAAAGTCCGTGACTTTTAGATCGAGAAAAACTTTTCTGAGATGGAAAATTGGAATCAACTCGTTGATGTATCATTGCAGAAGATCGAAAGAATTTTCGATGTTCCGGTGAGTTGGATGCGTAAATATTTCGTGATTCTATTAATCTACTGCCTTATAAGTCGGCGACTTTTCACTGTGGAATTTTCGTGTGTTTACGATCGCTCTGTATGCCGATTTCCTTGTAATATTTATGATTCGTGATTATTCATGGCGTACCGTGATACAATAAGGCGTTATTTTGACTTTGCGTTCGTAATAAACTACCGGCCAGCGATCCAAGTGTATAATTTGTGATTGTGTCTCTTATAATGTATCCTAACCTCAAACGCGCGTTTCTTGTCTAGGGGAATGTGAGGACGCCATTGGTGAAGAAACGTACGCTTCATACGCCACAAGCGCCAAAGAAGGTCAAGAAATCTCAGATTCGAAGAGAGGGTTTGAAGCCTCGGAAATTAACTTACGAGAATGAAAATATTAAAAGGACGGATGAAAAGTCAAACAAAGTGTGGGAGGACAGTGGAATCACCCTTTGGGCAACAACGAGCTCGACACTAAGAATGGACGACGTCGACAAAGAGAATCGTCCTGAATCCGGTAAAAGACACAAAAGTAAAGGAAAGACGCGCGTCAGAAGCGATGATAGAGTTCGTGATCGAGGTCGCAAAGACGACGACTTCAAGTCGAGCTTTCGGCATTTTAGGATATGAAGAAATTCCTCTCTATTTGTTGTTCTCTGAGGGCTGCATGTGGTTTTTGTTTTGCATGATAAAAATAATACTTAATGTAACCGATTTTTTCACTTGTACTTGTGGTCCCAGATTTAGTTTTTATTCTGCATGATAATAATATAAGACTGTAAACTGACTTTTATGCATGTACATGTCCTAGATACCTTTTCCTTTGCATGTGTAAGCAAGTTTTACTTGTGCTAATCCATAATTATGTAACTGTTTAATAATTAAGTGTTATCGTTGTTTAATAAAAGTTTAATGCATGTTATTGAAATATTATTTAGTCTGTTAAATTTGATAATGTTGATACTTTCTGTACTATTATATTTAACTAATTCTTAAATTATATAAATATGTATTATAATTATTGTTGTAGTTTTTAATAATATATTATATTTTTCAACTAAATTTTTATAGGGATGTACCATTGAACTAATTATGTTTATAGTCTCGAAAGAACCCAATGCATCTGACAATTTCAGCATATATGTATACATATGTATAAATATAATTTTGATATAATAATTTCTAAACATTTTCTAATTTTAGAGAACATCGTTTCAAATTCCCAATCGGACAATGTTGAGCCAGGAAGTTTAAGAGATAAATTGAACCATTGGATGGCAATAATACGTAATGCAGTTAAATTTAAGTGACCAATATTTTCATTTTCATTCGATACATATTAATGAACCTCACATTTTCTATTTCTTAATGGAAGAGATATAAATTTATTTATTTAATTTATGTGACAAGAGATAGAGTACTGTAATTGTTAAATCAGTTAAAGTATTTATTTATTTGTTTGTTTTGTTTTTTTTTTGTTTTTTTTTTTGTTTTTTAATTGTAAAATTTCATGATACGCGAATGGGTAAAGTGAGCTTGACCTCGTGACGGAGTTAGCATATAAAATATTGGAAAAAAGGTTTCACGTGCAATGATGAAGTAAGCTTGCCGAAATAAAAGAACAGCGGTGTGTCGTTGCCATGTCGGTGTGGAAAAACCCGTGCCCGCGGATTAATCAAAGTGCCCGCAAATTCGAAGGGACTGATTGATAACGACCTAATGCGCAATAATCAAGCATCAAAGTGTCGCAAAGATTTGCGCTCTGGTGATTAAGTGCCGCGACGGGCACGCGATCTTGTTTGCTTTTAAAGCCCCTCCATATTTAGCTGTGTAATAACGTATATTTGTTTTGTTAAGCAAATTAAAATGCAGGCAAGCATTAATTAAATTTTCACCGTAGCGATGAGAAGTGTTTTCTCACTGTTTAAATATCCAATATTTATTTTTCTTTTGTACAGCTTACTTTTCCTCGAATCTAAGGATTTCGTATTATTTCAATAAATGACAGATAGGTTATTGATTTAATTTTTAGTTTTCTCATTGTATTATATATATATATATATATATATATGTATTACGTGAATTTCAACAATTACCTCTTAAATTAAAATGTAACAGTAAATATATATATATATATATATATATATATATATATATATATGTATATATTATATATATCGAATCTAAGCGTTATATTTAGTAATTTGTAAAAAAAGCTGTTTAGATAATAAAAAATAATTTAAGTACAGACATTTATTTTATAAACGTATACCTCAAATTTTCGATTATAATATTTATTGTATGTTTGAAATGTTTATTTCAAACTTTATTAATACATCATAATTCATATACGTTTATAAATAAAATCCAGTAATTCGGAGACTTTTCTCTTCGGAATTACATAATATGCGATTCAATAGAATAATGGTAATTTATTGTTTATGTAAATTATTTTCATAGTTTTTAAGGGACTAACGAATAATTGAGTTGACGGTAAAGTTATGCTTACACGATACGATTTTATTCACATTGAGATTATTTTATGATACATCTATATATATATATGGTTTTTACAATAAAACTATTATATAAATATAGATTTATAAGATTGCGAATATTCTGTAAAATAGATTCATTAGACAAAAGTTGAATTTCCATTTCTACCTCTTTATGTTAATGTAATTTACAGCTTATAGGCCTCATCTTCATAATTAATTTGCTAGTCATCTGTGATATATGCAAATATGAAGGTGCGAGATATATAAATAAATTTCAATATATGTGCGCGAATGTGTGAACTAACGTGCAAGAATATAAAGCGATTATCTAGGTTAAGATAATAGATAACTATTTTCTTTTCGAGAATAAATGTTGTTACTTTATTTGCAATATAAATAGAATGCAAATTGATATACGGTAAATCAATGCTATATTTAAATCGCTACTTCTATTCATCTGTTTTTGTACTACCCGCAAATGTCATTAAGCCTATTTTCTTTCTCTCACGCATTCTCGCCATTCTCGCTCTCCCTCATGTCCATATGCCCATCATCATAATATAATTAAAGAGAGCCATGCCTTTTATATGTGATCTTGGTTGGTTGCGTTACAGGAACGCCATCCGAGTATAAAATCGTCTTTTTACTTTTTACTTATACCTTTCAACACATCTTTTCTACATGTAATTGACTTTCGATAGCATCTATTTCCCATTACAAGTGTTGGAAAAATATTAATATAGAAATAAATTTGATCGAATTAAGCAAACTGCAATTATTTACGTAATGATAAGTGCTGCGGATAATAAACGTTTTTATGTTGATCATTTACTAAAATACGCTATAAGATCAGTACATTATATCTCAAAATTTAATCACCATTTTTTACATTAATTTTTCTAAAAATGAAATAAAATGTTTAATTTTAATAAGCTCTTAATTAGCAATACCTTTAGATAAATACATTAATATTTATTGTTAATTCCATGTAAGTCGATCAATGTTCTAATGTTCTTTTAGTAATAAGCTAAGAAAATTTGGATTTTATAAAAATTGATCACACATATAAATATTTCATTTTTCTGAACAAATTGGTATGTCGATGTTTTAAGAAATGATGCATCGAATATTTCGATTCAAAAATTAAAAAAAAAAAAGAAAAAAAAAGAAGACAAATGTTGTAGTTTAGATAGATGAATAGGAATAAAGAATTAATATTTCAATTCTCATGAGTTTAATTGTATAAAACGAGCCACTGCGTCATCTGCATAATATGACTTTTCATTAAATTAGACTCGTATTCATTAACCATGAAAATTTAATTTTTCTCTATTTTTTCTCCACGCAATAAAATTATGTAATGGAGCTCTTGAATCACTTGGATTAATTTCCATTTAAATAAATTATTGTTTAATAATTCAATATACTATTTGATAATAATTTTTTAACAATGGATTTTTTTTAAAATTATTAATACAAATTTAGGTTAATCCACTTTAATTCGTTAAAAGTGTAATCTGTGTTGTATCGGAGATATCGATTACAAATGTAACGTAAAAATTTAAATGATAATAAACATATTGGCAATACTATTGCCGAGGATACAATGCAATTGACGATGCGAATTATTTTTCATATAAGGCGGAAATTGTTTTTATCACAACATAAGGCTGTCGGTTATTTGTAGGAAGGCGATTGTTTATCATTTAAAGTTTAAAAATGACAAGCTTATGTGTTACACAATTTCATGGTTGATATTTATTTTTCAATTGTTACGCACTAAGCCATTATTTATCGTTTATCAATATTGCATATAATTTTCATTAGCCAAACAATGATGATCGTTATTTTTTACACGAATGATATTTGAATATCAAATAAAATATCTATTCATTGAAAAATTGGGATATTTCAATTGAAATCCAGCATTGAATTAGCATTAAATAAAATTCTAAAACTAATGCAATTGAAGTTCAGATGAAAGGCCTGTAATTCCAAGAAAGATCAGCAATGAAAATTGACTTTAAAAGTGATGGAGCACTTAAGGCTCGTAAAAGTGAAGGGCAAAAGAAGGAAAGCGACAAAGGCATCCCGTAATACTTACGGTTTAGATTAGATATCTCTTTTTTTTTTTTTTTTTTTTTTTTTTTTTTTTTTTAAAGAATTTTTCAGCAAAAGCGCCAAATTATTTTCGAGGGAGAAAGAGATGTTTCTGAAAAATTCAATTACGACAGTGAAATTATTTTCAAAGATTCATAAGCCACCGAGGTTTACCGACGCTAATGGTCACGCACTTTTTTTTTAATTTTATGAGAAGAATGAAGCAGCAGTACGTGGTGTCTCTTTAACCAAGTCTCGGAAACTTCGTGGGAAGAGCTAAGGCGATTATTTACGTAACTAGACGCGACTAGAGTATAATATTAATGAGCTGAAATATTATTTCATCAAATATTTTTGTCGCTACACGCGCATCGGGAGAAGCTGTACGTTCTATAGCAAAAATATTGTCATTCGAATTCTCTTGTACGCGCAGGAGCGTACGAGATGCATAGAAGGTGCGCGTGCGATCCCGCAATCTTCCATTCCCGCAACTTGCGAACGATTTGTACGACAACGAACGGTCTCGTAAATAAACGGGACGACTTCCGTTACGGAACATCCCGAGAGTTTAATATCCCAACAGCAGGGGATAAATATGTTAAGAAGGACTCGAGCGCGGATGCTGTGCACTCGTGAACTTCTTAATCGAGGGGTGGAGGCGCATTATCGTCAGGTGAGTCCAGGACGCGGGGTGGCATATCGACCACGAGGGGACGACCAGTCGAATGCGCGCATGCGGCTTTTCGAGGCGGACCAGCGCCTCGCGCTCCCTACCTCCTGCTCCTCCGCCCCTCTGACACTTGCACGCGAGTGTGGTGGAGCATCGTTTTTTACGAGGCGCGCTTTTTTCTTCGCCGGTTGAGTGAAATATTGATGACGAATGGGTTGGGTTGGGTTGGGGGAGGGCTGGCTGAGGTGAGAGTGAAAAGTAGCAATCAATTCAAGGCGTGGATTGCGCGTGGAATGCGATCGAGATCACCCTATGTTAATTGGCTTTTTTATTGTAAACAGAGCGAGATTGGCGGGCTGTTGGAAAATTTTTCATTCCAAACGTCCACGGAGCCTAATAAATATGAATGAAATATATTTTACAGAGGTGGCATTGGTCGTAGTTTAGTAATTACATTTACCGACTACAATAACTTTCCATTATAACTTTTAATTATCAAGATACCATGCCGGACGGATTATTGGTATTTTGTCTCTGAATTATTATCCGATTGATGATTAAAATATTTACAAACTAACTGAGTGGGTGGTGCTTTAAATAATTCATTATTAAATCATTCTAGAAATTTCGTGACACCAATCTAACGTAGTTATTATAATTGATATTGTAATCCCTACACTTGGGCGTTATATTTTTATTTATTGCTAAGTGTTTGGATTATTAAACGTTGTAGAACGTATTTTAAATACATAAAATAGATTAAGCGAGCCAACATTTTAAAAACACTTACTCGCCAACTCAAGGCTATTTTGAATGTCATATTTATACTTACCTAGTTGAAAAAGGATGCAGTTGCTTATTTAATATAGCATTGTAAATATCTTGCGAATGAGAATGTATCCAATGAGCTTATGGTTCTTGGACTGCGTCCTTCGTACAAGATAATACTTTTAAGATACGTATGGAAGTGCGTGAGTGAGTGTATCGGAGAATGTTTACTCTCTCGTTAGGCCAGATACGATTATTTGTCGGCTTATTATTGTAAATTAGCTCTAGATATCTAACTATAACTTAACTTAGCAAATACTTCGAACAATAAGCTGATAGCTACAATATAATTTTAAGTTGTAAAGTACATTAGGCATAATACTTTTATTTCTATTATTATTAACTTTGTAATAAAAACTTTTTAATTTTGCTTTAAGCACTTATATTTTGAATAACGACGCATTTCATATTTATTTGAAGTTAGTCAATAAAATATAAATACAGATGATAAATTCATATATTACAGCAGTTTCTAACTAAATTTAATTAAAAAAATCAAATACGGTTGACCATCAATTATAGAAAAGTCGTTAAATAATAATAATTGTATTTTTAACTTTTTTATAAAGATATTTGGCGCTATTAAGCAAATAATTTTGTTATACTTTATATTATTTCATATAATTTATGATTCCAAGTCAACGAATTTTTAAAAGAAATATTTTAAATATTCACAATATGCACAATAACTTTATACATAAATGTAAACGTCGCATCATTTACCTCTCGATAATACATGTAAACACAACATTTATATTTCTGTTATAATATATTAAAACGAAATATATTATGTAATATGGATGAAATTATTGCTCACTCAAGCCAAAATAAACTTCAATAGTTGTGTACACAAAAATATTAAAGCGTAGTAGTTTTTTGTTTATTAAACTTCGAGTTTAGTTACACAGATATAACTAAACTCAGCCATTTCATTTTTTTGTATACATATACAATATTTTTAGATAGATATTTTAATATTTGAATTATCCGATATTAAGTTTTGTTGTAAAAAAATATTTCAGAATTATAAATAATAATGCTGATAATATTGTGAAAAAGAAATTTTATTAAATAAACAAAATATATATATATATATATATATTTATACACAGTTGTAATATGGTTTATGTGGAATATTAAAAATGCAAACTAATATTAAATTAACGTGTATAAAGTAATTTGAAATTAGCTTTTAAAAGTAAGCTAACTATTTATGAATTTCAGGGACGAAGAATTTTTTAATTGACAAACACATTTGTACAAATGTTCTTAAGTAATTTTTACACAGAATTATCCTTCTTTTGTTTACAAATTACAATTTTATTTATACAGTAAAATCTTCACGGCTGAGGGAAAATAATAATTTTCTTATAAATATAGTAATAATACTTGTAAAGGAATTTTTTTTTCCACGTTTCATTTAAGGCAATTTCTTTTTGAAGAAAATCCACAGTCTTTTGCGCGTAATTTAAAAATCTGAAACCAAAGATTTTTATAGAAAATTTGTCACTCTGAAAAGGAATAGTTCCTGAATAATATTACATGTATAATTTGACATGGAAAGCTAAAATCATTCTTTTTTATATGTCGTTCTTCCAACTACATATGACGTGACGTGAATATGAAAGACGGTAGCAAGCATTTATATGTAAATAAAAAAATAACAGCAAAATTAGAATTGATACATATTTAGTTTGGATAGCGTACAAACGATGCCCGTTATAATGCAAAAAAATTCAACAAAAGATAATATATATATATATATATATATATATATATATATATATATATTGCCTTCGTTTCTGTGCAATTGATCAAAGAAATAAAAATAATGCTGTTCTTTTAAAGATGGCGATAATGCTTGGAAAATAATATACGTTTAGATAAATATCAAATTGCTCATCGGCTAATTTCAACCAAAGAGACTAAGAGATAATATAAAATAAAACTATATTATTTATAATTATGGGCACAGGAAAAAATATACATATTATTATATTTTCTTATTTTGGCATGTATTATCAAATAAGTTTGACAACGAAAGGTTTTTTTTTTTTTTTTTTATTAACAGATCGCTTAATAATATTAATGTTAACAGAATATTTTGTACTGAGTCAAAAAAACTTATGCGCACAAAACATTCAAACCTGACGGAATATTCGTATGCGTTGGTAAAAAGTATGATTTTTTTTTTCGCGCATCGTGTAATAATTCGTAATAACGGATATCTTGTCTATTTGGCAGCTAAATGCGATAATAAGCGGGACTTCGTATTTGTAAATTAAACGTAAATGTATATGGCTTATTTTACGAATTATTCGTGGAATCCCTATTAATTCAAAATCTGATTGAGCTTTACAGAGCCACGAGAGGCTGGGAGGCTTTTTTTCTCATTCGCGCGTTTATCATACACAATAATGAGTGTGTCACATGGCGAGCTGCAACAATAATTTCATTTTACTTTGTTTTGCGGTTACCCCTGCTCCCTGCAAACCAAGTTCCATACATCTATCCTTATCGTTTTAACAGCATTAAAATCTAGAAGTTTTTCAAACAAACCCCTCAGTTGTTAAAAAGATTATTCAAAACATTACTGAAAATAACATCGATCGTCAAAGTAAATGTAACAATAATAATAATTATAAATGCAGGCGCTCGCTATAATAATGTCGCTAATAATAATGGCCGTGATAATGGTGATGACAATAGTATTGAACTCGATTTTTCCTATTTTCATCTTGATTTCTTTCTTATGTTCAATTGCTGTTTTTAGTTTTTGTTTTTGTTTTTGTTTTTTAACTTTATTTATGTCCCCTTCTTATATTAAAACGAGTTCACACGTACGGTAACTGTACACTTTCATGCCACGACAATCTCGTGTACGCTAGGTTATACTTAATTATAGCTAGTGTTCATCGTCATCGACCTCCGTTCACGCGCCTCTTCACCTTTACGCTATACGTACATATATATGAATATTGTATCATATTTACATACTTAAGCGACTGGCGAAATGTGCGTGCGCGTGCGCGTGCGCGCTGTTTCTCTCCGTGATGTCGTGTGCGTATATGGGCCACCGAAGCTCGATGGAGTTTTTTGTTTGAAGTCTTCATCCTCTATCCTCTATCCTCCATCCTCCTCCTTCTAATCCTCATCACTGGTTCTCCCATCCTTCTCACCATTTTGTGTCACTTCATAATTCTCCTCATCGACCTCATACTTCGCCACATCGCTCAAATTCTCCTCGGTTGTAATTGTGCTCGCCGCGTTTGACGTTTATCGATCAAAGCCTGCGTTACACCCCCCCCCCCCCCCCCCCCCCCCCCCCCCCCCCCCCCCCCCCCCCCCCCCCCTTCGCTACCTCGTCCTTCAAGCTCATAAAAGCGACCTTTTAAACATACGGGAATGCCGCGATACCACTATCGGCAGCCCCCTACTTACGCGCGTTAACTAGGGTCATTAACGGGCTCGTTAACGCGGCCGGAAAATCGTTGGCCACTCGTTGCCGCCCAGATTCGGATGTTCGCGGCCGCCTCGATCGCCCGCACACGCATGCACGCACGCGATTGCCGATCGGGAGGATCGATGACATGGATGGAAGAGATGGAAGAGGGGTGTTGGCGCGCCCGCTACGACGGCGGAGGTGGACGAGGAGGAGGATGAGGAGAAGGACGAGGAGTCGGGAGCCGGGGCCCGCGCGCGGGTCGCGCTACCCGCGAGCGGCAGATGTATTGCTATACTTGTAAATCACAACCAATGGAGTATTAGTTGAATAATTAACTAGACGCGCTTGTCGGGCGCCTACCTCCCCTCCCCCCCCTCCCAATTCCCGCCCATCCCACTACCCACGGTGTTCATTCTGCGGCTTCCGAGGCGGGAATGCGCTTGTTTGGCTCGGCTGCATCAGCTGACGCTTCGAGCTTCGTGTAAAATTGCTCGCTTCAACGGCCCCTCCATCCCTGTGAGCGTACACCAGCTGCGTACGCGCATACCGACGCACGCGTGTAATTGAGCTTGCGCGCGCGCGTGGGCTTATGCGACGGTGTGGACATGTGCGCGCCGGCAGTTCGTGATTGGAAATTCCGCGCACCGATGAATCTTCAATCGAATCGGCAGAATGCACATTTTATTACACCGCTTGGTTTTCGCTGTTTTTTCCTCGAGCCTCTCCCGCCCCCTCCCGCCAGCCCGCCAAACCGCCACACCACCACTCACGTATTCCTGGTCCCTTGAGCGCCCTTGCTCTTTTTCCTCCCTCCCCCCTGCCACATTTTGCACTCGACCGGCGCCTATTGTTACCGCAGAATAAAGTTTCGTTATAACCCGGACGCCACTGAAACTTTTTATTTTTTATCAAAATCTCAAACCGTTATTTGCTCTCGTTCGAACGGGATTATTCACTTTTTGAGAGGCTCTAAAATAAAAGCTTCCATTTCTCCGAAACATTTCAAGGAGCAAACAATGCTTGATTATTATTTTCACACCAAATGTTCATAATCAATACTGTCTGTTAATCATTGGAAGTGAAATTGCGGCGTGAAATGTTCAAAGATCTCGTTCTTTGCGTTGCGTGTACACTTGCGTGGTTATTGGGAATATAGGCTGTGCATGAATTTCGTAGTATTGGTAAGTAAATGTGGTGGAGGAAAAAGAGCGGATTAAAATTTGAAGGAGAGAAGGGAAAAGGTTGAGAAAGGGATGGTCAGTGTTTGCATGGATAACATTGGTGCTACGCACTCGCGCACGCTCGCATGGAAATCCTTGCATTTTCAGAGATAACGTAATTGAGCGTATTATCGGCTGGCTTGACGTGTGCATTTCGAGCATTATGCAGCAGTGTAATGCAACTCTGCCGCGGAATTTCCGATGCAAAGCGCGTCGATGGGGGGGGGGCGTTTAATTTGTTTAGTTATCTGGAAAACCGCTTTTCTCGCCAAACATGCAGGCGCGTTTAAAGCCGCAAACGTGCGTTTTCACGTTCGACCGACGCTAACCTCCGCAGTATGGAATTACCAATGCGCAGATTTGCTTTTTCCCAGAGGGTCGAATTAATTCGTATAATCCAGAATCGCCTGGTATTCCCATGTTTTTTTTTTGTTTTGTTTTTATGGTCTATTCTGACCTGCCGTGCCCAAGCATCTAATATCTTTCCTACTCTACGCGCCCCCCCCCCCCCCCCCCCCGCTCCGGTGCGCAGAATGAACTTATATAAGGCTTTCTCATTGAATCAGCTTTTTCGTTTTGTTTATATTTTGGTACGCGCGCCTCTCCCTCCCTTCACTCTTCACATTTTACTCGTTATGCTCTCTACAATTTCTAGTGGAGGGATTCCGCACATTTTGATTTCCGTTCGTTCGTCGCTCATGTAGCCACATCCCTTTGACTTCTTGAGTAATAAAATTTCAAATTCGATAATAAAGTTCGTCTCCACGTTCCACTTTCAAAGCCACTTTTAATCAAACTGCATGAATCCCATTTTGTGATCCCAATGATTCTCGTGTGTTCGAGCAAATCGGGCCGAACCCTATTTTAGTTTACAATTTAGATGTTCTCGCATGTGTTTAATTGATTTCTACTGGTCCGATTGCGCACCTATTCCATAAGAAATTAATTAGTGCTTGTCATTTTTATAAATATTCATCATCATTATTTTTATAATTTATTTTCTTCTATTTTTTCGTTTTAAATCCGTGAATTTATTGTTACATCTAATAGTGGGTATCATTGATTTTGTTTGTTTGATAAACTTTATACTCGTTCCCGGCCCGACTAGCAAGAAAATTGACGAAAATCAGTCTCTTATCTACCTGCATATGCATACATACGCACACGCATACGCGCGCAAGTTATTGATTTATTATTTTTTTATTTATTTAAATTTATATTTAAATGTATTTGTTTATTTATTTATACTATATAGTGTATACATGTTCATGTTGTTTGATATTTCTGCCCGAGTCACATATTGAAATTATCAGAGAAAGTCTCCCAGAAGTAAGTTTGTATAATGCCAACGATATATGGCACAATGTTTTTGCGATATATCGTAACTTCGAATCTAAAATTCCATTAACTTTACTACATAGTTTTGGCATACTGTCGTTTAAATTACACGCATCTTTGTAATAAAATTTATGTACAATACTGTATTCTATTACCATAAACGTCCGTCATTTATCGTTTATATATATATATATATATATATATATATATATATATATATATTTATGCATAAATAGGAACAATATAAACAGGAATGCATTATAAAATATGATGACTTTCTCACTCTCTCTATCTCTCTCTCTCTCTCTCACTCTCACTCTCACTCTCTCTCTCTCACGCTCTCTCTCTCTCTCTTTCTCTCTCCCTTGAACGACGCAGATTAAAATTTAAATGCAAAATCAAACCAATTATTTTCGACACAATGGTTAACTTGGCGTATAATGCCGTGCAATAAATTAAATAATGAGTAATCTGCATGAATTCAATGTAAAACAAACATTTCTCTATCACTTAACAGCTTTATAGACTTTGATAAATCTTTACAACATTCTTATATAAAAATTGCTTTTGGACTTACTTTTCAAATATATTCCTGAATTTTAAAATGAACTATTCTATCTTTTACCCCAGTAATAATTATTAATTCTCCAGGTGATACATAAGTACACAATCGAATTTAATTTTTCACTCGGACAGAAAGTCAAACGCTCGCTGGACAATGTATATAAGTTAGGAAAATTTTCCTCATTATTTCTGTTTTTTTTTTCTTTTAAAAATCTTGTGTCATTCGAAGCACGGCTACGAATGTTTTTCACAACCTTATCACAACCTTATTTAAGAGTGCTCCGACTACATGGTCGAACCTTAGATTTTTTCCTCTCAATGTGACCAATGGATTTTTACACCTTATTCGTTCAGATTGTTTATTTTATTTTAAAAGCTCTCACTCTTCTTCTTCTTCTTCTTCTTCTTCTTCTTCCTCTGCCTTTTTTTCTTTTTCTTTTTTTTTCTTTTTAACTACTCGTGCATGTTCATTTTATACTAAAATCCCTTGCAACTGTACGTCCCGAGAAAACTATTGCTGCGTCGTAATAAAGGTATACGTTTATATCCTAGGAAACTTTAAACGTGTCGGTTAAGTCCACAGCAATAGCCGAAGCACGACGGAAAAATTTACAAAACGATGTAGATTTTTTTATTTTCAAGCTTCAAGGGACCGACAATAAGTTAACTCAATTAAGTTTAACATTTTTAAAACTTTTCCTAAAAGAGCGGACGAAAAAAATTGAATTTGTGTAAAATTTAAGGATTATGTAGCTTAAAAAGATTTGGATAAACTTTGAAAACTCAGTAAAGAATGTCGTACTTCGCTACGATCAAAACGTTGGATGCTTATTCTAATACTGAAAAATTAATTTTATTAACACGCAACCTCGTAAGTTTTGATTATGAGCAATGACTCATATTTATAAAGTTTGTACGATCAAAAATTGATTTCTAGAAGTCTTTCGCGTCTAGAGAGAGAGGTGCAATAAATTTCGCCTAAATAGAAATGAGTTGAAAGTATAATTTTCACCTCAATGAAATTAATTCAATTGAAATTAAATGCTCGAAATAATACTGATGCGATAATAATTTGATTTGATGCGATATGTAACCTTATGAATTAGGTTGACTTTTAAAAATATGTATTTTTCAATATTTGAATAAGCACTTGGTTTCGATTCCAGGACCCTGTTTACCAATAAATAATAAAGGACTCGTTATACTAATCATTGTAATAACATTCGTGGGTCGATCGCTTCCATAGTTAAGCATAAAAGTACATGAATTATTTTCTTGTATTTCTCTGTCATAATCAGCGATTATATGCTACTCACAACCGTAAAGTGACGTTAACGAGCGACATTGGCATCATCATCCGAGTGTCGTCTCGCCGTATTTGTAATATATAATAATTAAATATTCAATTCGGTGAAAGGCGCTTGCGCGACGTTTAAAAATTCCGGCTACGCCGAGCTTTTTAATCTGCGATTGGTCTCTTTCCTATTCATACAGCTTTTCCATACTTAGTCTCATATTCCCTTCTATTCCCTTTTATTCATCTCCCTCTCCTTCCCTCTCGCTCACGCTCTCTCTCTCTCTCTCTCTCTCTCTCTGCCTCACTACCCCCCTCTAACTCACGGTCTGCCTCTTTCGCTATTTATCTCTCCCTGTCTCTCTCTCTCTCTCTCTCTCTCTCTCTCTATTCTATTGTTGTTCGGCATTAATGCTCGTTCTAATGCATCCTTGCGGGCATCGTTAAAATCTTCGAGTGTAATAACATTGCTTTCTCTGTCTTTCAGACGGAGAAGAAAGAAATTCGACCATTTCAATGTCAATTGGAATTAACGAGATAAGAACTTGAGAAAACAACTTTTACCGAGTTATCGAATGTTCCAACGACTCTTTTATCATTTTCCGCAAGATTAGAACTTATCAAAGAGACCGGAAGAGAAAGTCCTCGTTCTACCTTTTGTTTATACCAACTTTGCGTCTCTCCACCTCCTCATACACTCGTACACGCATCCACGCATGCACCCACGAGCACTCAATTTCAGACTCTCTTATTCACTCATTTAGTCGTTCACTTTCTCTCCTCAGCAGCTCGTCAATTACAAAGGAAATGTGGAAATGTGCAAAGTATAGGCATGATCTCGAGATTAATTAGCTCGCGCTCCGTGCCCTCGGCTACATCCTCAAAACTCAAGAGTAAGTTCTTCTCGTGTTGTTGCCGACGAGTGGATAGAAAAGGAGCAATCCTTGGAAAGGGACGAGGAGAGGGAGCGACGCAGCCCGCAGGTGTAATCTTCGAGGAGTACGCGCGAAGACGACGACGTCGCTTAAGAATCACGAGACCGCCTTCACCCGAGCAATACTGTGCGCTTTTTTTTTTTTGCTTCTTTAGAGTTTCGGTGAAGTGCGAGGCTTCTCATTTTGCGAGTCTACCTCACCGCAGCCCCTTTGCCCCCTCGAGAGCTGCCTTTTTGCTGTGTAGCGCAAGGAGTCTCGAATTGGTTCTTTCTCCCGAACAATGGGATTTGATCTCTGATTTAGCAGCTTAGAATAGGAAAAAAGATGGTGGAAGGTGGAGGATGGATGGCTGCTCGAGCGAGGAAAAGGAAGCTCTTTGGCCTCGAGCGAGTCTTCGTTTCGCATCTACCAGCCTCGGCTCTGGTCCCTGTACGTAGGGGAATGGGACAAGGACGAGCTGGCTGGGTGGGATATCGGGGAGGGGTGGATGGGAGGATGGGAAACGTAGTTCTCCGGCTCTGCTCTATCCGACGTCCGACTTGAGGCTCGAAAGAAGTTAAGCCGATCGAAGACAGCCGTTGGGAGATTAGCTTCGGCGAAAGTCCTCCGAGGAAATTCGCGCAGCCACCAAGGATGTTGTGCCCATAGATGTTTGTCGGAGCATTGTCGCCGGATTTACATTCACCTCTTGTTGTGATCGATCGACCAGGTGTGTCCGGGTGCAAGCTCGCCCGCAGTCTCCTCATGGTTGGATATGTAAAACATTCGAGACGTGTATTTGATGGGCTGTAAAGTTCCAACGTCCTCATAACCGCCACCGCCCTTTTCAATTAACAACGGAAGTCCAATGCGGCCATCCAATCAAGCGCTTCCACATTGTGTCTGTTGAATGGGAGGGAGCTCGGATCTTGGGAGCTGCTGTTCCCTTCATCCTTCCCGTCTCGGCCGTAAGGTATTGTGTATCCTTGCTGGAGCGGAACTTTCTCTTGGCTACGAGTGCAATGGCCGTCACTCGAAGCAACCACTTTATCACTTCGTCATATTTTATCATTCCAATTTCAGTTTTTGCACTTCTTCTGGCTATTATGTCTCTGATATTCCGTATCCAAAGAAAAAACGAACAAGACCAACAAAACAAACAAACAAAAAACAAAAAAAAAAAACAATGTCACTCGTGATTGTACCAGTCAAACTTCTCAGTTCAATGTATAGAAAGCTTTTTTTGCTTTTTAATTCTTGAGTTGTAAAGGTCTAATGGCTACTTGGCACTAAAGAACATTGATTTTTATTCGCAATTTTTGCCTAAAGAATATGGCGCTTAGCTTGGAATACCTAAGAGAGGCTGCGAATTGCCATTTGTTCGTCATTAGTATCCGAGCGTTCAATTAGTATTTATCAAACCATGTGAAAAATCAATTTATCTTAAATTTAACTTTGGTATGCTTGTTCCCATCGAGTCGTCGTCCATTTAAGTTTGCAAAAGTGACTTCGTATCTGTCAAATCTGATGAAATTTCTCCTTACTAAATGCCGTCTAGAGGAAAATTATAGGCTCTATTCTCCAAGATTTCTAAAGTCATATTCAGTATGCTCCTAGTACCTTGTATATATATATATATATATATATATGTGTGTGTGTGTGTGTGTGTGTGTGTCTGTGCGTATTTGTCTTACTCACTCTCCCTACATCATTCACCGCTTTCGGAACCTCGAGATCGCACAAGTAGGTCGACCGATTGCAATTATCGAGGTCCGCGCACAGCTCTACTCGCGTATGTGTGTCGCTCAATGCAACAGCTCCTTCGAGACGTTGGCACGTTCAATAATTCGCTACCTCCCTCTGCAGCTTGATAATAAGCAACAATAATATAACGATATGACAATGGAGGAGCATGGGATCGAGTTTCATTATACTCTTGAGCCCCCTACCTTGATGATAAGTAAGCACTGAATGGAAAGGATCGATGTCATTTGTGCTTTAAGGATGCAGCCTCGGACGGAAGACTCGTAAAGTACCAAAGATATAAGGCGTTTGAGAGAACCGTGAGCAGCCGGAGCAGAGAGATAATTTGATATTACTAAATTGGCAATAGAGAGGGTAGAGAGACAAAAAGATATAAAGCTAGAATGACAGATAGATATTGCTATAGATAAATACAGATAGATAGATTGTTAGATGGGCAAATAGGTATATGGGGCATTTTGAGGGGTTGGGGGTGGGGTGGGGTGGGAGAGAAGGAACGATGGAAAGGTAGTGAGTGAAAGAGATAGAGAGAGAGATAGATAGATAGATAGATAGAGATAGAGAGAGAGAGAGAGAGAGAGAGAGAGAGAGAGAGGGAGAGAGGGGTGGGAATGCATTGGGATGAAAAGACAAATATAGTATCGAAAGATCAGCCGATACGGCGATTACTTAGCCTTTAGCGTATATGCAAAAGCCGTCGGAAGGCTCGCCGATAATCGAGATTGAAGATGGTGTAGATGAGAGGATTGAGGGCGCTGTTTATGTATCCGAGCCAGGTGATAAAGTAGACGAGCCGTTCCGAGGGGCAGCAGCTCAAGCAGAACGGCAGGATGACGTACATGAGGAAGAAGGGCAGCCAGCAGACAACGAAAACGCCCATGATGACGCCGAGGGTACGGGCCGCTCGCCTCTCCTTGGACAGCGAGATCCTCTGACGTTCCTCGATAAATTGGTAAACGGTCGAGCTTGTAGCAGTCCCGGGGCCACCCCGCCTCGCGTGCCCCGAGCCCGAGCCCGAGCTGCTTCCGCCACC
>NW_011948412.1:9315855-9331171 GCF_000503995.2 Ceratosolen solmsi marchali
GGAAAAAAAAAAAAAAAAAAAAAAAAAAAAAAAAAAAAAAAAAAAAAAAAAAAAAAAAAAAAAAAAAAAGGGAAATAAATAAATAAATATATTTATCAGGGCGTTAATGGGCCATTCTCGTATGCAAAGGGACGACGAAATCGCTCGTCGTTACCTGCGGCCTTGGGTGGCGTCGAGGTCGGGGGCGGCGCCTCGGCATTATCCTCGTCGGCGTGGGAGGGCTTGGCCTGCGAGCGTGGCGTCGACTTCTCATTGTGGTTGGTCTCGGAGCTGACCGACTCCTCGATATCATCCGCGTCACGGTTCCTCGGGCCCGAGGGCGCCGGACCGAGTCTGCTCTGCTTAGCCCGCTCTCTGAGCCGGCGCCTCGTCGCCAAGAATATCTCCAGGTAGACGAGACTCATTATCAGCAGGGGCACGAAGAAGGAACCGAGGGCCGAGTAGACGACGTAGCCTTTGCGCCTGGTCAGCTGGCAGGGCGTCCCGGGCTCGAGCTCCTCCGGCCAGTCGTTCCATCCGGCAAGCGGGGGCGAGCTTATCGCCCCGGACAGGACCCAAACCCCGGCTATGGTGCCAAGGACCCGCTTCAGGGTGCGCTTCTGCGCATAGTTTATGGGATCGGTGATCGCCCAGAAGCGGTCGAGCGCTATGGCGCAGAGGTTGAGGATGCTCGCGGTGCAGCAGAGGACGTCGCAGGTCAGCCAGAGCTTGCACAGGTGAATACCGAATATCCACTTTCCCAGGATTAGGTAGGCGACGTTGAAGGGCATCACGAGGATGGCGACCGCGAGATCCGCCACCGCCAGCGAGACGATGAAGAAGTTCTGGACGATGCGCAACGGCCTGTACGTGAACACGCTCAGGATGACCAGGGCGTTGCCGAGGATCGTCGAGATTATAAGGAAGCTGAGGATGAGGGTAGCGAGGCCGGCTTCCCACAGGGGTAGGCTCGAGCCGGTGTCGACGTCGCCGGCGCTGCAGCCCTCGGCCTCGGCGTCCTTCAGGGCCTTCATCGTCCCGCTCATGCTCATCCGGTGGTGCGCCGACTCGTCTGCGAAGAAAATCGCCAGCTTTAGTTCGCCAGCTTTTAAGCTTAGTTTCCCTCTCCTCTTCTCTCAAGCCGATCCGCGAGTCGGGGGACTGGCATGGAGCCTCTTTCCCACTACTCTGATTCATGAATATTGACGCGAGTGAACGTCGAATCCTGATGGGTCCTGCGTGTGTGATGGAGGAGGGGATGGTGGTGGATTGGAAGGAGGAGAAGGAGGAGGAGAAGTAGGAGGAGGAAGAGGAGGAGGAGGAGGAGGAACTGGAGCTGGAGCTGGAGCTGGAGCTGGAGCTGGAGCTGGAGCTGGAATTATATCGCATTATTATTTATCTCTCTTGTGTTTGCTCGACGAGGGCGGAATTATGTTTGCCAGCTCATTTTTAATAATTTCATAACTCGTTAGCTTGGATTTTTCTCCACAAACGATTATCTGACTTTTCTCTATAATATCAATCAAGCGATTCTTCACGTTACGCTACTCGACGTGATAATTTGATAGCTTTTGCATTTAGACGCGAAGAGCGGGTGCTCAAAGTTGATAAATTGATATTATGCAACGAGCCTACATTGGCTCGTGAGTATTTTCATTTGCAGATGCCCTCGAATCTCATTTCATAGAATATAATCAATATTAAATGCGCCAATTATCATCACCTGTATTTTAATGTAAAATGAAATTATTCTCCTTAATATCCGGCAAATGTGTCAATTGCTCCCTTAATTTTTCAATTCTCAATTACATAGCTTAAAAATCAGCATTTCTCAACAATATGGCCATTAGTGAATTTTAGCGGAAGTTTAGAATTTTGGTGCTAAAGTCATCTGTCAGTCATATGTACGGCCTTATGTACCTATTAATATATAATAACAGCTCATCGTTATTTTCTTCAAATTTGTAATTAGACGAGCAATATTTTTAATGTCATCATGGATTTTGCATTCCCTTAGATATATATTCATTCTTGAAATTATTGCATTATAATATAATAAGTGCATTTCTGAAAATTAGAAACTAATTCCCGTATGGGATACGCAGTAAGGAATATGCTGTAATTGGGGCGCTTGTATGATACAATAAAATATTAATGATTTTATGAATGTCATCGTTTGCAAAACTTATGACCTGCTGCTATATAAAGCGTTTGTAGTGGAAAACAAATGAACGAAGAGCGAGAACGAGAGCGTGAACGAGAGCGAGAACGAGAGATTTAATGATTTTCCACCATCTCTAAACGCAGTTATTATCTGATTTTAAAATCCAATTTTGGCTAAATAAATTACTATGTTTCCCAAACGTAAAACTTCATAATCAGTTTAATGAGGCCAATAATAATTGTTTTGATTACAATGTTTTGAAACTAATATTTCAGAACTCAAATCAATGAACATTGCATTTATTCAAAAGCTTACGTTAGTTTAATAGGCCTTTATCTTTCATCTGACATATCTTTAAAATACTCAATTCGTTGGCATTGTCATTGTGATAATATCCGCACATCTTTAGAATGCAAATTGACATGAGATATCATTTTCGCGCAAAATATCTGTGATTTTCGCAGGTGAATCGATTGAAAGCCAATGCATAGATCTTTAATTAATCGGATCTCATTTAAGAGACGATAATGAGTAAGAGAATACAAGTGTGAGTGTATGCGTGCAATGGTCGACGATAATAAGGGGAAAACTTTATAGAATAGACGCAATTTGACTTTAATATTAAGGTGAAAGATCTAATCGAGCGAATTTGTGAATGAGATTTTTAATTCGTACACATTCAACGAGCGCGTTTATTTCCAACTCTCCTCACAAATAATGAACAAGTAAACGGGATTTACAATCAATATCATTGTGGTAGTAAAATTGAGCAAGCCAACTCTTTCTACTATTTTACATATTAACGCTCCTCGATAAAAACACGGGGCTGCAATTGCTTATCTTTTATTTTCGTTTAACCAACTTCAAGTGCATTGGCTTTTTCTTTTCAAATGTGCAAATTATGGCTACGCGCTCATTTATCTGTAAGATCTAAATTTTTAACTATACGCTGCAAATTGTGCAATTGTTTTTTAAACTTTAACCGTTCAGATAAGTTGTAAGGGGAGGTAGGGGGTGGGATGCTCGTGTATCTCGAGGATGCTCCTCGCGAAACTTTCAAAGTACATAAATTTATCAACAGGGGAGAAAGTCTCGTGGCAAGGCGTTAAGGTCGTTTCAATTTCTAATTTTGTCTATGGATTTTCTAAAATAATGCAAGGTTACACAAGCTTCTCCGATGAGCTTGGAAAGCCGACAGTAGCTCGTGGAGGTCGGGAGTGAGCCAAGGAGGAAGCCGCACCCACAGGGCCATAACGAGCTCGAACAATCAAGAAGGTAAGAACGACCTCCGAACGACCGAAGGTCATGATCTAAGGCCGTCCTCTAATATCCTCGAGTGTGTGGCCCAAGTGGGTGCCGCTCGAGCGACTCCCTCTCGCTAATCGAGTGACTCCATTTCGCTAATCGAGTGACGGCCATGGGAGTACTGCCTCCTCTATTAGCGTCCGAGAAGGATGATCCGGACTCGGGTGGATTATGTCCACGGACGTCTAGGTGTACCCGCGCCTCCAAGAGCGACGTATTACTCAGCCGGAGGCGCTCGGCCATGACTCCAAGACAACGCCGGCCGTTCGTCATGCGCAACCGGACGAATCAGCTAATTGAGACGAAGCTGCTTTTCCGGGATCGGGGGCACGAGGATTCTTCGCCACAAGGTGTACGTCCCCGACATGCGCGCACCTGGCCGTAAATGACTTTTAATAGTGATCGATCGAGCACTGCCGCTTGATCTATGAATGGGGCGGACACTCGCTCGAACGTCGATGCGCTCGATCGCACGGCATTGTTATTAAGCGATAGCCCGACTTTCTTTCTTTCTCACGATTTTAAAGCCCAACGACGTAAATTCGCAATCGCCGTTAACGCCAACAGGAATTATTAACGTCGGCGAATTCACTCTCGTTCTTCGGCTATTGTTGTTATCGGCTCCATTATCATTATTATTATTACCGATATTATCTTTGATATTGCAAATCGTTTTCAATTGATTTTCAGGCTCATTGTGTTGTCTTCGAGGGAATTATGAAATTTTAATCCGAGCCCGTACATCTTAATGAAAAATCCACAAAAGTTAAAGGGAATAATTGACGTTACGGCTCCTCTCGTTTCTCTGCTTTTCTTATGGAATGAGGATATTCAGCAAAGATTCTGCGATCATGCGATCAAATTCTGAGATTCATGGGCGAGAGTGTGGGTAAATTGGAGTATTCGTTATTCGGACTATGCATGTACATTCATTATGAGTTTACGAGGGGAATATGCGGTTTTACTGCACGGACATTGATTAAATCAATCTCGCCACCGGCGCAGGTGCACAGGCACGTCGATAAGCGATCGTCTTCTGTCCGTTCCGATGCGCTCGAACATCTGAAATCATGATTGCGAGGTTTTTAGCGTGGCCCCATGCATTTGCTCGATCGCACTCGGAATATTTTCCGAAGCCGAGAATTAAATTAAACGATTCTCATAGTTTGGCATGCCGACGGTAATCAATCGGCAACGATGTCGATATTTTCTTAGTATCGAGACACAAACAGGATAATTCAATGGATATACTTCATTTCAGGGACTCTCAAGAACAAAGCATCCAATGCTCAAAGGTTGTCGTTGCATTCGTCAAAGCTCTTTTTATGATTTTGATTTGCTTTTATGGACGAGCTTAAGACATAGAGATTTAATTGATTTGGCTGCGTTATTAAACTTCAAATTTGATCATTGGGGCACGATGCAATTAATGAGGAAACGCCACTACTGCATAATCCGATTTTCCAATTGTTTCACCGTATAATTAATTCTCTCTCTCACCCTCTCTCTCCCTCTCTCTCCCTCTCTCTCTCTCTCTCTCCCCCCCTCTCTCTCTCTCTCTATATATATATATATATATATATATACATCTATCGACGTGGCAACGATCGTTACCGATCGCTTTCTCGAGTTTCTCTAGAGTTACGTGCGACAAAATTGCAAACCGATGTCGTCTATTAATTCGTCATTGTTCTGTTTTTTTTCCATTCTCATCTTTTGTTTCTAAAATGCAGCCGATCATGTAGTACAAATGTTGATAAAGTAAGCAAGGCTCTCTATAAAAATACTGACAGCTATTTGTGCGTTGTAGAAGGATGGTCGGTTCGAAAATTGACTCGAATCACTCATTCAGCTTGTGGCGTCCATTATCAAGTTAGTAAAAAATTCATTTCTTCTCAAATGTCTTCCCGAACAAATATCTCATGTGATTTACAGTCGCTTTAATTGCATTTAGATGGTTCTATCTAACGATTTGCTCTCACCTCTCTCTCTCTCTCTCTCTCTCTCTCTCTCTCTCTCTCTCTCTCTTCGTACTCCTGCACTTGTGCGCTCTCAAAAAACAAAGTTCTCAGCATTAATTCCTGACCTGAGCTTTTTAATATGTTCAATATAAAAGTTTCGAACTATTCAGTTAATTATTTTTGAAAATTTCAGCCTCGTAATGCAAATATGATTTGGCTCCATTGCTTTCTCATACTTATCGTGTCTAATTTATTTCAAAATTCTCTTACTTGTCTTTCTCGTGCTTTATTTATTCTCGATATCAACTATAAGTCTGCTTCCTTTAGCAACTGGATACTATTTGCCTGCTTGTACGAAACTTTGATGAGTGAAGAAAGTTGGCAAAAATGATCGAGAGATTAAATAAAGGATACGTTTATATGTCGATGTCAAATGAAAAAATATCGTTTTACAGCTGAGGTTCTTAAAAGATGTTTGAGACATTTGATATTTCCAGCAAGTTTATCAGTATTTATAAATTCTATATTATAGAATATCTCATTCAAAGTTTAAACGAAAATTCGATAGTTATGTTTTAAGTTCAGTATGGGTACTCGCGTAGGAAGTTAAAAATTGGTTATTCATAACTGGAATTGTTTGATTGTTAAAGACGTACCGCGTCACACAGCACACACACACATTCACAAAATGCAATCGTACCGTTAGGATATTAGCACAGTGCTTTCATTCGATTCGACCTATCAAGCGGAATGCACTCACGCCGCCTGAAATTAACGAAATATTGCACTCACAGCAGGTATTCGGTATCTAACGGGGCGTCACGAGGCCGAACTCAAAGGCACACAATCGAAGTCCAAGTAATTCGATCTCTCGCAGGAGCATCGAAGTACGTATACGAAAAAGTGTGTATCAGAAACATCAGCTATTCTTCAGGAGCAGGACCAACGAGCAGATAACACATTGTAACATTCGCACTGGCAAGTCCATTCTGTACAGTAAAAACGTCATGATATTCAGTCGGCGGAACGGGCGAAGCACTTGTCTGAGTAGAATCGAAAATTGGCCGGCAAAGTTTCGAAGCGATCCTTCCTTCCTTCCTTCCTTCCTTCCTTCCTTCCTCCCTCCCTCCGTCCGTCCCTTTGTCCCTCTTGTCTTTCCATCCATCCTTTCTTTATATCCTTCTCACCTCCCTCCCTCTGCCCATTCCATATTCCCTCATTCCTTCATTTCTTCCTTCCTTTCTTTCTTACTTACTTACTTTCTTTCTTTCTTCCTTCCTTCCTTCCTTCCTTCCTTCCTTCCTTCCTTCCTTCCTTCCTTCCTTATTTCCTACCATTCTTCATTCATTCTTTTCACTCCCGGCCTCGTTATACATTCATTTCGTTTACATTGCGCCGGCGTTTCTGGGACGCGCGATAAGGTCACGCGCTACCGCTTAGCCGTATCGTAAACAAGGAATAAGGAATCGTCCTTGTAATCGACCACTTTACACGTGTATTTCTGATTAAAGGCAATGTCAGACGAGTGTCGCGTGCGACCCTGTCGATAAGATAATCGGGAGCTTAATTTGATCGACAAGCGATCGTCATTCGACCTACTTTATATTTTCACCAATAAAATCTATTCAATTGGTTAACTATAATTTTACATCTGATTTATGTCAAAGTGGATACTTTCTTATCGAAAAATCGTTTGATTATTTAATATATTCGCTCGAATATGTGTATCTATCTGGAAAGATCCATTCGCTTTAAACGTTATACGTAACATGCACAGTTTTATCTTTTAACCTGGGCTTTTCGAATACCTCGTTATATATATTTTTTTTATTTTTTTATTTTTTTAATACATTGCAGCTTTCACGGAAACCGCATTGCTACGCATGTGCAAGGTACGATCATAAGTTTTCAAATTTTAAATCTGAGTACTTTTTTGCCAGACAAGAAAATAAGTGCTTATTTTTTAAATTACCGAAATTATATTCCGTATGCATTATTCTGATTTTGTTCTCTCTCTCTCTCTCTCTCTTTCTTTCTCTCTCTCTAGCGTGCGCGGGTGGTCCTTCTCTCTTCCCAACCTCTTGTATAGTTAAAAAGAAAAATCTTTAATATCGGACAGATGTTTTTCAATGGTGCAGTTTTACATTCTACAACATTGAGTTCAGGCACGAATAAATTTAGTTAAAATTATTTCAATCGCTTTTATAAAAATATAAAAGAAAAAATGAATATCATTCAGTTGAATAGTGTATTTATTAACATCACTAAAGTTTTATATGAATGTAAGAGTAATAGTTCAAAAATTTGAATATTACGCATTAAATGCTAATTTGTTGGTTTGCGTAAATTTATCGAATAATGATAATAAATCTACGATATATCAGTTTTACCGATTGCTTAAATAGTTACGTAATATGATCTATAAATTGTCCGAAACTTTTTTCATAATATAAATCTATTTATACTCTAATATCTTGAAATTTCTTAGATAGTTGAATTTAGCTATATTTCTCAAGCTTACTCCAAGTATTTGATACTATATTTCAACTTTGTAACGTGAATATTATATACAATTTATTTATAATATTACATCAAACGCTATAAAAAAAAAAAAAAAAAAAAAAAAAAAAAAAAAATTTACGCCCTTAAATTATTCACAGAGATAAATAATGTTTAACATCTATTATTAAATATATCAGACTGTGTGTTAAAATCGATAAATTTTGGGTAATTTTGAATAAATAAATATGAGCAAGAGTTGATACGAATTTTGTATTTTTATCATATTCGCTGTGTTTATTTATAAATAATAATAGTAAATATTGCAATATTATTTTTTTGGATTTAGTATAATATCTACATACGTGAATTATTTGATATATTTTTCAATCTTATTAGAATGGGATATTACATTCCCTACAATTTGTATATAGTTGTACTGTAACAGATGCATTTAAGCAAAAGTTTTTAGCTAAAATTTTTTGCAAACTCACTTTTAATCACGTTTGATCCATTTATTACTATATTTGAAATTTTCAAGTAAATAACTTTAACCCAATTCTGAAAAATCTTGTTTGACGCAAAAAAGGCGCATTTAAAATAAAAATCCATCAGCTTTATATTTTTGATTATTAACAGTAATCGTCAACTTAGGTACAAACGAGAAGGAAATTCATAACAATGATGTAAGTAGTAAATTAATCCACATTTATTTTGCCGAGTTTTGTATTTTATATAATTTTTCATCGTTTCGTAGAATAAAATGGAAATGAATTTAAATTTGATTTTTTTTTTTTTTTTTTTTTTTTTTTTTTTTTGTTTATTTAAAGAATACAAAGTTTTTGTATTGAACTGTAATTTTGAAACAATGCTTTAATTGCAAATTTAAATTCTTTGACTAATACACATTTAATCGAACATTTATGAAATTATTTTTACACCCAATAGAATTATATTTAACGAAATAATATAAAAAGAATAGAATTTATTATAATTGATCGATCATTTATAAATATATAAATAATATCAAACTATCATCAAAGCAATATTAACTGAAAAACATTTTTTTTTTTTATTACTTTAAGTAAACAATGATGGATTTTTTAATCTTCTAAGGTATAATGCTCTGTCGTAGGCAGAAATTAGTTATGATTTATCAGCCTATTAGATATTATATAAAATTCCAAGACAAAGGAAGAAAAAAAAAAAACAAATATTATTCTGTTTTTAAAATTAATTTAAAAGAACAGGAATGATATATAATTTGTTCAAAAAATTTTTGTTTGTCTAGAAAGGTCGTCGCGCGCGTGCATACTGAATGCACGAATCTCTAAATTTTATATTCTACACAGTAATATATCATGAAATATGTTATCATTAAACATATTTACTGAATACACATATGATAAAATTATAATTAATAGAAATGCTTTCTCGTAAACATTCCTAATAAGAAATTTGCTTATATTTTTCTCTTTTTTTTATCTTATATCATCAAAGAGATATCCCACAATATTTCGCCGTTGAATAATATCTCAAGATTGTACTGTGAATATATATTTTTCGAACCATTATGTTCTATTTAGCATATATATTATATCACAGTATAATTCGTATAATTTAACTTTGCTTTCATAAAGATTTTCCTATCCTTTAAAACTCTTTTAAAGCAAACAATAATTTAGAAAATTAATTAATTTAACGATATATTATTAACTCGACGTATTAATATTGTCTCGATATCTTAAACGTTCGAGGAAGTCTATCACAAAGAAGGAAAAATATCACATCCATTATCAAAAAAAATTTTTTTTTTTCTGTATGAAAAGATTTGAAGTACAGTCACGTTGAGAATATAAAGAATAGGGCATTGACCAACGAGCCCTTCAATAACGCAACGCAACTAAATCGCAGCTGTCCGCCGCGTGTTTTATTATTTTGCTGGAAACATTTCACCTACGACACTTTCTTTCCATGGCAGAACATGGCATCACTAGGGAAATTGGCCAGAGTAGCAATGTTGATAAAGCGAACGCAACCCTTGATCTTCCACTCAACGACTCTTGCTTTTTTTTCCTTTTCTCTTATTTCTTTTAATGTTTATTGTTTCAAGGAAATTTGGTCGAAGGAAAAATGATATAGCGTGACAAAAATTTCTGCAACAACTCGAACTTATAGTACTCAACGTACTTGTACTTACTTCCATTCTATTATCCATTAATCAAGTATAATTAGATGCACATTTTTACTTTCCAAACTTTATATAATATCTTCATATTTGTATTTATAGTTCAACTGTGGTTTCTGAACATTACTGATTAGTAACTCTACTCCCATGTACATGGTTTAGTGATCTTAAGTTTCAAAGCAACGTGTAGTGCCTTCAGCGTTAGCCCAAGATTTACTATCCTGACAGATTAACAAGACACTCTATTGTCGAATTATACAAATTTTACATATAATAAATAGCATTTTCCATGAATTATAAACCTTACATTCAATTCGCTTCAACTTGCACTGCTTATGAAAGTTCCATTGATTTTTATCATAAAATTAGCAATACGTATATGTATAGCGTAACTATTACTAATTCTTGAGAGATACGCTTTTCTTCATTATACTACATACCAAGAAAATAATTAGAAATCATATTAGCAAAATCGCCGTTACAGTTGATTATTATTTGTAATTTTTTTTAACAAATATAGACTATTATTTTCTTTTAAAGGCATTTGTCAACATATTGTGTTGTAATAATGACCTAATTATATCTTTTTATCGTTATTTAAACTATTTTTTGTTAAAATATCTTAACATGAATATAAACTAATTAAATTTTTATTTAAAGCAAATATGTTGAAGTTGTTGCGTTGTTGAATTAAATAAGCTATTATTCCAAAAGTATATTTTATATATTAAGTAACATTGAGCGAAGGAACTATTGTAGTTAAAATTGTATTAAGGGAATTTACGATTATTTATAAATTTACTTGAAATATCACAAGCTTGAAGAATTATGAATAAGATAAGTGATTTGATTTTTTTTTTTTTTTTTTTTTTTTTTTTTTTTTTTTTTTTGATTTTTTTCTTCTTCATATTTATTCAAATGACTAGCAATAAAGATTTTTCGTCATATATTTGGAATGTAATGTAATTTATGCAGGAGCGAGTTAATCAAGTTGTATAGGTTAAAGAAAGTGCGTTTATTAGAGGGAAGTTTATTCTGCTGTAATTAGAAAACCGTTTTATAAAATAAACCTTTAAAATAAATTGTTTGAGGAAAAGCTTATTTAAAGGTCAAAATAATCTTAGTTAAATAGAAGTGGAGTCGCTTTATTTATACAATGAACGTACGCATTGTTATTAAATGTAGATCCTACGAGATACTTGTAGAAAGCTCACGCATGTGTACTAAAAGTAAAATGCTGACGCTATGTATATATGTCCTTCTTAGTGGCTAGTTCCACCATAATCTCTTTTTCCATTTTATACTGGACTCATCTCGGTCCAAATGAAATTACACGCCCGTCTTGCTACATCCACTCGGGAAATTGAGGTATAGTGGAAAGATCGCAGTACATGTATAATCATAAGCGTAGCTACAACAGTAAGGATGAATCTAGCAATTAAAGTAACTTATTGATTGCGAAATACTAGCGGTAAAACAAAGAGCTGTAAGAAATAAGTTGCGCTAAGAGTTCCGTGAAAAAATTAACCACGCAAACCGGTGTGGTAAGCGATAGCGTTGCACTCTTCCTGGTTTCATTAGGAATTCGATTATAAGAGGAAAACCCTAAAAGTTAATGCGCCCCAAGCATAATACAAATGTAAAATTCGTGCTCTTGTATTACATTAGCAGTTAATGAAAAAATTACAATAAACATCTTTAAACATAAAGCTCGCACTGCATTTCAAACTTATTTTCACTTTGTACACACGACGGCAATTCCGAGAATTTTTAATTTCATGCGTGATTTGTATTTGTATTTGACGTCGTATAGCGTTAAGAAAAAATATTAAATGAAAATAATATGTATCTCAATTTATCTGTAAATCGAACGATAATCATATTCTTCATTTGATTTTAGAATAATTGGGGGGGGGGGGGAAGAGAGAGTAATCGATTGTCCGATCATAAATAATTTTTATTAAATGTAATAATCTTTGGAATTTTAATTATTTAATTTGATGATGCCAATCTGTTTATAGATTTACCAATTTCAATTCTAATACATATGCTTGTTGGAAAGTTTCCATTGTTTGATTATTTTGATAAATTCACTTTGCAAGTGTCAAACTAAAATAATTAATGATATTACTGCATATTCATAGAATTTATTTCTCAGATATTATTAGAGAAATGTAAAACTATAGATTTGATAACTATTCGATGTACCGGCCTATCTGAAAATTGCGTCGTTTCAATAGAAATCAATAGAGAGGAGCTGAGATTAGCGAGTGGGAAGGGGGTACGAATGTTGGCATATCTATATATGATTATAATATTACATACTACTTAAATTCGAGGAAATAACGACGCGAAAACAAGAACGAAATTCCATCGTGGAATAGAATTTTTATGGAATGGTTTTATTCTCATTATCCGACACGGAATTTTAAGACTAATTCGAAAACTGTGGTTAAAGCCTCTTTGTTAACGTAACGCGAATACGGTTCATTTCCATAAACCGAAGAACTTTACACTCGATATTTCGAGGTTGATGAAAAGCCGTGACCCTGAGTAACGAGACGACGGCCTTAAAGCGCGACTATTGCTGCACCCCCGGGAAGCTCATTAATGCCGTTGACCGCGGTGCCAGGGGATGCGCAACCCGAACAAAGTGCAATCACCTAATCGAATACCCGGGATAGTAGGGATAGTCGGTCAATTAATTCTATGAGTTAAGAGGACGTCTTCGTAGGGCAAATATCGTCCTTGGTTATTCTCAATTTTCGGCCAATTATACTGCCTCCGTTTCCATTTCTTTCCAATCCACTTTTATCCTTTACTTACTTTCCTATAGTGACACGTGCCTCCCCCCCCCCTCATTATCAAATTTCGTACTCGATTAAACCGAGCTCGACTCTGCTTCTTTTTGTCTTCAGCATCGATTTTACCTTTACTCAGTTTCCATCGAATGCTCTCGCTTTATTTCTGTGAAGTTCCATCCCCGTTTATTCGATATCACTAAGTATCATACTTTATTATTGTAATGGCGCCTTAACGATTCTCATTTAATAAAATATCTACTAAGGAGATACATTTGCTTCACTTTGATTTAGCTTATGTCTTTAACGATAATTTTAATACAACAAATTGGATGTTAACCTAATACCAAAGTTGCTGTATAAATGTTGAACTTATTAGCTTATCCTGCACTTTTGACTTTGACTATAATAGTAAATTCAGTTAATATTTTTGCAATTTCTATTAATTTCCTAATAAATTTGTTCATATATATGTAAATAAAAGAGCTTTCTTTTTATTAATTGTTGTAGCAAAATTCACATGACTGAAGCTTTTTTATTTATTTATTAAAACATCGAAAATATAATCAGTGAAACTTTCATTAGTCTGTACGGAAGGATTAAATTGACACTGTTTAATTTCATGCTTTAACACAAAAAATTTTTTTTAAAAAAATGTGGCAACAATCAACTGATTGAAAAATTGAAATATTTTGTCGACTATCACAGGTTTTATACTATCATTGATTTCATTTTAGGCAATCGGAATGACATGTACATAACAATGTCATGAAAAATATTAAAATATTCTTAAGCATCTTTGTTTTCAATCCTTATAATATATTGACTCGTATTATTCTATTATCTTTGTTTGATAATTCAAAGAGCAAAGATGACTGTTATTGTGATCTTGACAGGAATTGTGATTTAATTTTATTTGCAAAGAACAATTAAATAATTTAATATTGATATAGAATAAATCTTGTTTTATTTTTTTACAATTAATAAATTCAATACGTTAAAAAGAATTTTTAACGACTCTTTCACTTTGTCATATTTACACAAAAGTAACAATTTTTATTGTAAGTAGAATTAGCTTTAAAGTGATCAGTCGAATAATATCCCCATTAATTATAATTGATGCTAAATATAGTAAAAAAATATTGATCTATTGATTTAATTATTTGGGTTCAAAACATATATTTAATGCAATATTTGTTTGATTATTGATAAATAAACAGTATTGTAAAAGTTATAAAGAATGATCAAATGATTGGATTTTTCAATTACGCATTATACAACTCCGAAGACTAAATATCTGAAATTCACAATTAAATAATACATAATTTATCGAAAATTAATCATCCGGTTACATTGAACGTACCATTTCAATTAGCTTTTATATCGATTCGTTTTTTATACGTTTAAACTTTTGGAATTTTAATTATTTGACTTTGAGTTTTCGCTGCATTTTTTATTTCAATAGTAAATATTCGCAGCTTTGAGCTTCGACGTTTCCTTTTGGCATTTAGTAATCGTCTCTCACATTAGTGTACAAATTAATGACTTGTATAACGAGAAATAGACTCAATATAACCAATGGATATTAAGAGTGAATAAAAAAAAATCAATAGTTTATATTTGTTGAAATTAAAATGTCGAATGTATTTATATCGTATTCGTATTAGGGGACTTGAAAAACAATTTTCTACGAAAATTTCTACTTTGAGTAAATGCGAAGCTGTCACAATGTGTCTATGTTCGATTTATTTTTGCTTAACCATATCGAGATTGTTTATGCATTTTCAACTTGTTCGCGACAGGATTAAGCATTATTCACGCATAAAACTGCGGGCAACATACGAGTGTTTTACTGTTATGCATTTACTTGTATCGGTACTGAAAATATTCAAAAGCTTCCATTTGTTTGCACATCACGATAAAAATGGGTTAGCAGTCGCCAGCTCACCGAGTTTCCAATCTCTTTATACTTTTATTATGATACATGTTTTTTTATTGCCTGCATATTCTTTATGCTGCTTCATTCTTTATCGAATTAACTATTTATTTTTGTCTTGTATTTTTAAATATACTTATAGGATATAGAGTGAATTACTCTTTTGGTTTATTGATAAACTGTAAGTTAAATGATCGACTAATGCTTACTACCACTTTGTGCTAGGCTATATTGATATGCATTTTACGTTTGTCAAATTGCGGTTAAAAAAATACACCCATACGCGCATGTATGTGTCCGTTTATTTGTTTTTACTGGATAAAATATGTTAAAAGTTTTAACCGCGATACATAATTTCACAATAATATTTGTTTCATTCGAAGTTACACTTCTTTTTTGCGCAATTCAACAGTAAAGTATAAAATTAGCTTATTAAATTTCATTCGGACGTTAGTTTACGTTAGAATTATTAATTAGTAAATT
>NW_011948412.1:9331181-9345745 GCF_000503995.2 Ceratosolen solmsi marchali
GAAATGAATTTAATGCAATAAAACACAAAAAGTCTCATTATGCACATTAAACATTTTTATTTTATAGTGGTATAAAAAACTTTATCAAAATAAAAGATTTATATTCATAGTAAAGAATATATAATTGTTATAATATCAATGCGATAGATTTTCACTTTCAAAATCAAACGATTCCAAATTATCTACATTATTCATTTGACTTCTCAAAGGTCATAGTTGCATAAAATACATTTTTCAGTCATACGATTACTATTTCCGACGTTCTATCTGTTATATTGAATAAATCTTGGTATTGAAATTACTTTGAGCTTCTCTCGAATAGTAATAAATATTTTATTTAAAAAATTTATTATTCATGTTATTCGATTTTTCCTTAAAAAAAAAAAAAAAAAAAAAAAAAAAAAAAAATTTACTCTCTTTTGCATATTCTAATAAATTCCAGCCTTTATGTAAATAAGTGAATAATTTGACATTTTTCAAATAAAAATTAATATGTGTAAAATATTGGCAATATTAAAAATTAAATTTACCGAAAAGGAAAATTAGAAAATATAATCTTTGGAATATCGCGAGCAGTAAAATTGAAGGAATACGTAGCTTTCCTCAAAGTCTTTATAAGATTATGATATTAAGGAATAGTACGGAAGTAACTACAGACGAATTAAATATATATATTTATATATATATATATATAATCTCTCTCTATATATGTATATGATATTAATATTAGTAGTAGTTTATAAAATGGCAAATGCAAATAATCACTATTTGCTTTCGTTTAAAAATATCCATTGGAAATTCAAAGAGAAATTGATCTACCATAGATACGACTCAAGAAAGCTTGTTGGAATGGTAATTTTTGTATGTAAATGAATGAAAGAAACTGATGATTAAATTAATGGATAATGTTTATATAATTTCGTAAACTTAATATATTATAGTATAATAAGTAGTTATATCGAAAGATAGAATAAATGTTATTTAACTTAAGCTTATATTTATTTACAGATTAATTAACGTATTATAAATTAATATTATAACTTATTATTAGCTTTTTGTATCTTATATTTTAATAGGATATATGTATATGTGTATATATATATATATATATATATATATATATATATATGAGAGGTATTGAAAATTATAAAAGAGAGAGACTTGTGAACAAGTTTATTAAAATCTGTTTTTATTAATATCGTTAATTCACATTATAAATAAAAAATTATTATTATAAAAATAATTGTAATTTTTCAAAACAAATTTGTAATAACAATAGGAAAGTATATAAAATTCAATTGATTGTGTATTGTGTATTTCTAGATTTTATTGTTGTATCATACGAATAGTAAACTTTTGCGATATTGTATAAATTATTTGTTGGATAGATACAGTTTGTAAATATTTTGAATGAAAAGAATTTGAAATAATGTTATTGATTGTAGTAATCATTACAACAACAAAAAAAAAATATATATATATATATATAGAGTATTAAATGTATTATGTTATAAATATTATAAAAATCAAGTATTCGTTACAGTATCACAAAGTAGAATTTAATAAATTCGAACGTATTTGCAATTTTCAAGACAATTCTATCACCTCGAAGATATTGGTTTCCCGCACTTATGAAGGTAAACCTCTATCATTTCTAATTATCGTGTACTTTGGAAATCGAGAGGATATTAATTTTTTTGCTTAAAGGGAACACCCGAGCATGATTTATATTGTATATAAGCGAATTATTGCTCAATTGCACGCGAAGAAGAAAATATAGATGATTAGTGATCTTTAATCGATGCAATAAGTTTATTTTGTGCAAAGTAATTCTACCACCAAGAGTAATTACTTGCAATATGTTCTTTTTTGCGACGTTATAAAACTTTGCTATCTTATCTTGTTGTTTATTCCTTTTATTTCACGGATTTCTGTTTTTTTTGTTTTTTTTTTTGTTTTGTTTTTATTTCACATTTACAGACAAATTGTTTTGGAGTAAAGAGACAAAGTCAAAGAGAATAGTTAATTATAATTCAAACAGATCACCTAATATATCGTATGGTAACCACTTGCGGTTTAGCACCCAAGCCTCGTCATTTACCTATATATAGATATTTTCTCTCGTCGTCATACTCGATGACCCCAATTTTGTTTTACGTTAGGCTGGAGCTTAATACCGACATTTAAATTTTTCATTTTATCGACTACTTTAGAAAATTGTACATAAATTTTATTCTATATTATAAGAATTCGTCTGAAGTTGGAAAAATTATTTCGACAATCTTTGATATTTACGCTTTTATAATAATAAAGATCATTTATACTTTATGCGTATAAAACATTGAGAAAATTTTCATTATATCGATAGTTACATTTGTAAATTCATTAATATCTTTGCGGCGCCGTGCAACCAATTTTCTGCATGAAGCACATTACCCTATAAAGGAAAAATAATTTCAGATATTCATGGATGATTCAGCTTGAGAATTAATTCTATTGATCGCTCGTCATATAAAATAAATAAATATAATAATATTGATTATGAAACATGCGTGCGTATGTGTCAAACTGAAATATGAAAAAGCAACATGAATTTTAACAATAAATCCAACGGACAAAAGGACATTTATTGGCTTTTAAATGTTTGCTATTCGCATGAAAATAAATAGAGAGAGAGAGAGAGAGAGAGAGAGAGAGAGAGAGAGATGACGAGAGAAAGACACCACAGGCGCTTCGTTCTTAGATAAAGAGCTGTAATATGTGGAAAGAGTTCAGTAGCGTAGTGCAGCGATCGCTAGTGAGAGTCGAAAGTCGAATGACGAAGCACAGACTTTCCAGTGCCGAGGTAAAACTTTTACTTCGCACCTTGGAAACAAGATTTGCGCGTAGAAATGGCCAGTACGGCTGCTGTATCTTGAAGTTGAAGTGAACAGACGGACGGGAGTAGAAAATTAAATGAAATCAGATCGGATTCGCAGTGATCGAGAGGGGGGGGGGCAGTTTTATTTTGTTGTCTTGCCGCCAATACGACCGAGAACCGAATTACTCAATCTTTTATTTTTATTGTACTCTCTTTCGGCCTTTGCGCAATTTCTAATTACGGATAATTTTTCCGAGTTACATGACACCCTTCAATCTCAATGAAATCACAACAGAGTCGCTTGTAATTTCTAACTTCTAATTGAAATTTGATTGTTAATGTAGTAGCGCAATATTCTATTTCAACCGGAATTGTTATAAAAATATTGACCCTTGAGATAATTATTTCAGACCCTAAAATTTCACTCACGATACAATACGACAAAAAGAAAACTTAATACTCTTCTGGCAAAAATATTGTATTTGATAGATTAAAGTATTTGGCAGTAATTTTTTTAGCATAAATATTTTAATTGCTGCTCAGAATTTCCATATCGTATTATAAGAAATACAAGTGCCTTGTGTAATTAAGGTTAATAAGTGTTCATTATTTCTCTTATCTCAAGTAACGGCATTTTATATTTTCACATAAAATGAAATTTAATCGAGCTCCTTATAGTTTTGAGCACAATATTTTAATGTATTTGAAGGTAATAAAAAAATATCGCGCTAATTATTCTCGGTAGAAAAATATTTTCGAGCGTTTTTAATGGAAATAAGGGTGACCAAAATGCGTACCATTACAATGGGATGTGAATGTTTGAATCGAGAAGTCGTAGTAATAAGTGAATCGTAAGGAAATGAAATGAAAAGTAAGTCGCAAGTTTTATAAAAAAAAAAATCAAGGAGTAATATGAGCTTTGAATAAGTCTTGAGTTTTTTTTACTCAAAGCCATTGGTATTACGCTGTGCCAGGGGCATAATATCGCAAAAAGGTCCAAGTTCTCATTGACCTGCATTAAATATTTAGGAAAATTAAGAAGATATTCGTCTTCGTTAATATTTTAAGGGTTAGTCAACGAGTAGTCCATCGCATTTTCCTAACCGTTGGATAAGCAATAAAAATTTTTTATTTTATTCTCAAAATATACGCAAAATGAACATCAATATAATTGAAAGCGCACCACTAGAGTATTGGCTAAAGGACTGTCGGGCTAGAGCATGAAAAGTGTCAATTATGTGAGAGCTTGAGAGAAGCAGAAGCCACTAATCTAAGAAGAAATACAGTAGACCAAGTAATGAGCTTATGGAAGTTGATTAAAAGTTGCCCAGCGCAAGAAAAATATAGCAACTCGTCCTCCTTATCCTCCCATCGTCAGCAGCCACAGTTCCGCGTTATGTGGTGGGAGTAAATCACGAGGGTCGCCAATAAGCAGGACACTCGAGGTGTAGAGTTGGTAAAAGCTCGTGAAAGAAAAATCGGCCATTCGTCAAGCCATTTAGTGGCGCGAGACGGCAGAATTCCCTGGGAGTCCGCGTGTCTATCTGCACTACTTTCGGAATAGATGTACGTATTTTTCAAAAAGCTCTGTGCATTACGTCCTTTACGATTCGTCCGTCCCTTCTGCCATTTGCGCGAGAGCTTTTCTTCGGGCGCTCGTTGCTTGGGAACGTGCGTGAGTAAATAGAAGCGTTGGAGCTTCGTTGTTAGAACTGGCCGAACGTGAGAGTTTAGCAGTATTAGTCGATATCGACTCTGGATTTTTGACTATACTTACTCAACCTCTACCCGTGCCCCAAATATATTATAATTTAATTAAGCGCATTGCCGATTGCTTACTATTCAGCATCGGTCATTTGTATTTTTTCAAAAACCAAATTATCTCATCAAAAATCAAATATGGTACAGTTTTGAACGCTCAACTCAATTTTAATATTATACAACTATCATAAATGTAGAACACGTATGAATGCATTTCTATACAGATAGTGAGAGAGAGAGAGAGAGAGAGAGAGAGAGAGAGAGAGACAGAGCAAGAGAGATTCACAAGCATATATAATTTTCTGTGGTGACTCGAAAGATTAAGATTCTTTTTCACATATTTGTTTTTTCGATTTCTTAAATGTTTCCAGAAATATATTTTATTTAGCATTATTAAGACTTCAAACATTTTATATTTTTACAATTTCTCCAAATATTATGTATTCGATGGAAAGAAAATCTAATTCAGAAGCTCCTGTAATTATTATATTCAAATTATCTAAGCTTCAGTTAAATTTAAGTAGTCAAATGCTTTTGAAATTGAATTTATAAATTATAATATTTTTATTATTTTTACACTGATCTATGTAAATATTTAAATGTAATATTTTTAATTAAATACTTTGAATTTTAAATATGATTAAAAATATTAATGCTAAATGAAAATAGTCTTCTAATAAGATAAGATAAAATAATTAAATATATGTAAATGATTAACCATTTAAGTGAATAGACACTGGTCTTTTAATAATAAATGAAAATATCTAAAATAATTAGAGATTTTTGTCAATGCAAAGAGATTACAAATATATAAGCTTTTATTTTTTTTTAGCATCCACCAAGCATAACTTCTCGGTAATTATTTTTACAGTTCAGTTAGTTAATATTTGAGGTTTAAGGCTATATTTGTTTAAGCTAAGGCAGTATTTGTAGTAAAAGTTAAAAGTATTTTAAGAAAGGTAAAAACATTTTCTAGGGAGGTTGTAACTGCTGATTTAAACAGCTGACTTTCCTTCTTCCAAGTGAATGTCCAACTAAACCTATCTTAAACAGGATTTTCATTATTTTTTTCAGAGTATATAGAGCCATAACAAAAATATCGAAGCAGCGTGTTACCCTTATATATATATATATATATATATATATATATAACAAATGGCTATCTATTTCGACTGACGTAATATTCTTGATTTTATATTTTGTAGATTCATTGTGAGTCTTCATCATTACTTCTAAGCCAATATCTCTATGTTTTAAATGTGGAATATGTCATTGAAATATCATGATCAGCGACAATTATTGGATCAGGTAATTACAAAATAAGCATTGGGTATCAGGAGAAATCGTATGGTAAGTACACACTGGTAAACTTAAATTATTTGAAACTAAGCAGAACTTTGACCCCGGGAATAACTCTGAAGTAAAATATTCAACAAATAAAATAAGAAGTAGACATTCGGGCTTTTAGGTAACGGAAATTTTACAAGAATTTTGATATTCAGCTTTTTGAAATAACTATACTTCGAGATGTTATAATTGCGACAGGTTGCTATGGTCTAATTGTAGTTGCAACTAAGCAGATAAAATCATCACATGATGGAGAATTTTATTAGAATACATGTTCTTTTGTACTCGAATGAACCCACGTATAATTTAGAAATATAATAGGGGAAGAACTACGTAAATACATTAAATAACTAGAGAATTAAACTTATAATCGACAGACGGATGATTGCTTATTTTACATAAGAATTTTAACTTTTTTCTCAAAATTATTTTTGTTCTTGTACAACGGAGAAATAATTTTCTCTAAAATAATAACAATTTTCTGGCACCTTGAATTATTATTCTTATACACCTTGAAGATAGTTCTATCTAGTTTTAATGAGAATTTCATAAATAATCAATTTTATTGAATTCAATATGGAACAAAATGTTCCCAGTTAATAAGCATAAAAAATAATATCAGATTAATATGATTTATAAGTAACAAATTGATAAAAATAAACTTTCACACAGAATCCAATTTACTCAGGTTCATCATATCTCATGCGATGAAAAATTATATAAATTTTATAGATAATATACATTCTCGAGGTATTTATGAAATAAAAATTTTAAAATCCTTAATTACAATTAAAATTTTATTAACGATGAATGATAATTCAAAGAAATTAGCTCTGCGAGTAATTTTATTTAAAAAAAAAAACTTTTAGAACACGATGATTAAGTATTTGATTGAAATCTCTAATTAGTATTGAGTACTTAATAGCATAGATTATTATCAATACATTGAGAGTATCGATAAAGAAGGATAAATATAAATAAATGAATGTTCGGCAAATAAAGAGGTACGCGAATGAATTCATGAATGATTGAAGATTGAAGGTAAGCATTTCAAAACTGTAAATATAATAGGACTAAGAAGATTTCATTATTTTGAAAAATGCATTATAATTTTCGATTCAAAATGTAAAAATATAAAAATTTTAGATGAACAAAATAAATATAATAAGAATAATATACGTGAAGTGCACCTATTTACAAACTCAATAACAAAATACTTTTAAAATAAGTCGTATCTGATATCGTAGACAAATGTAGTATCTTTGCGATGGTTATAAATGTTTGATTTAATTCCTGCAGAAACTAGAGATATTTCGACGAATTATGTAATGTTTATGTCTAAACTTGAAACACAATACGTCACACACAGCGACATTATCTTTGTTAAATTTGCGTAGGAAAAGATTCCAAATTAAATATTCTTAAAATTAAATGTTAGTGAAAAAGAGAACAATGTATTAAGAAAATTAATAACTCACTTCGAATTAAATGAAATCCAAAATAGTAAATAAAGTATTTTTTATCTTGTATATTTACGACATTACAGAGTATTTTTACTTTGAGTTAAATATTTCATTTAAATATTTATAAGATTTGACAAAAAAAAAAAAAAAAAAAAAGGACGAAAAATACATTCAGATATATTTTATTTATTATAATATTTTATACGTACTCCCTTAACATGGTAGATTATTGAATATTAAAAATGTAGATTTTGATAAATTTATAGGTAAACAGATGTTTACAGTCAGTTGTCAGGGAAAAACTTGACATGTTGTGAACAAAATATATTAACTATTTATAAATTTATCGAAAGACGCCTGATATTATTGATAGCGGAATATGAATAGAAAATAATTTGTCAAAATCTTTCGAGATTGCCAATTGATTAAAATAAAATAGCCGGCCCTTATTTTACTCGATTTTGTTTTTGCACGTATTTTCATTACTTATAAAAGAATAAAGAAAAAACTTCTTAAAATGATATAACGAAAATTGAAGAATGCAAAGGTGATGTATGTAGACGATATAAAGATAGATGTAGTGATATAAAGAAACAAAATGGTCGTTAAAAATTTCGAAATTTTATTACATATTGACAAAAAGTAATGCTGGAATTAAATAACAGTAAATAAAAATAGATGACAGTTTAAGATTAAAATATCTTCTGAGCAAATTTGCAAATTTCTAATGTTGCATTTTAATAAGCCAGAAAAACTCTATTTCGATATAATGAGAAGTAACATAAATTATTGGTATAATAAAAAATATTTTTATTTTCTATTTATATATCTATACTAATAATATTAATTGTTAGTACATAATAATAATATATTATAAAAGTTAGAAATTATAAAATAGTAATATAATGTTATTATATTCTCTATAATAGAGAAATATAATTTTGTTTAAGGTAGAAAGGGAATTTTAAATATTAGAATAATAAAGTATTTAATTTAATATTTAAGAAAAATAAAGATAGACACAGAGAGAGAGAGAGAGGATAATATAGAGCATTAGATAATCATGAAATACCGAAACTCTATATTTCACTCAATTTTAAAATCTAATTAAATCACGCAGATTAAGATTAGTTGGTTATGTAGATAAAATAGGAAGTAAAAGAGCAAACAATAGCAGGTAGGAAGAAAGTTTGCTAATTTAAAGATATTTTTAGAATTTTTAGATTAGTCGGTAGAAAATCTAAAATTACAAATTGCACAATGAGGTATTGCAAAATATCTATTATGGAATTAATTTAAAATGCTATAATGATTATTGAAATTTTAAATTTAATTATTTAATTAATAATGTCCAAGCCATTAACAAAATAACATACTTATTTACTTTTCCGAATCATGTAAAAAGATAATAAATAATCAATTATAAAAACAAATATGAAATATATTAATATTTTATTATTATTATTTTCGTAAATCGATTGGCATTAAATTAGTTCAATATAATTTACATGTAGTTATATTTTAATATGATATGATGTACTTGAAATTATGTATATAAAAAGAATAATGAAAATAAAAATAATGTTAAAGCTATCTTTAGTTGTTATTATTAAACCCGCAAGTTCCTGCATGAAAAAATAAGCGTCGACTAGAGCAACAAGACAGGTGATAAGACTGCAAGTTATCATATCAGCGTACCGCAATGTATAAATTGGATTAATCCGATCGTTACAGCTAGTTTGTAAATTAAGAGAGAGAGAGAGAGAGAGAGAGAGAGAGAGCAAAGTATACTAATTATTATATTTATTTTGCTTATGTAAGTTTCGTATAATATTCTAATTATATTTTCCTTTAAGTTTTGAAGTAATTTTGATTGGTACAAGTCGTATTCTAAAATCTTACAAATCTTACAAATAACCTTACTTATTTTGCATAAGTTTTTAATAATAAATAAGTTTTTATCAAGAAATTTTTTAAAATTACGGGAGAATTATTGTGATGTAATTAAAAGTAAATTTTTATGGCATTAATGCAATTATATGTATTTACTTTAAAATGACTATAATTATTACTCACTCTAAAGAATATTTTATAAATATTTTTTATTGTTCATCAGAAGTTATTATGAATTCAACTGTGCACTAATTGTACCCAATCACTTACTTAAAAATTATCAATATTAAAAGTTTCGCGAATTTTACACAGCACATAAATTTCTATAAAAGCACAATTAATACTAATAATAATGAAAGTCTTGCAGTAGAGTCTCTGTTTTTCTAATTAATAATATTCGATACATTTTTGATAATAAGGTTAATGATTTTAATTAAAAAGTATTAATGTTCTTTGAAAGGAATTATTATTAAAGGAAAAATAAATATCTTGCTTGAATTTATGGGAGATCATTCGACGTTAAAGTCAAAGATTTTTCTCTTTCATTTTAAGTTCTCTTATTACAAACAGATCGTAGAGACAGAGGCATAGAGAGAGAGAGAGAGAGAGAGAGAGAGAGAGAAGATAGAAAAGACTTGAAAATTTCATTGATTTATTCATACAAACTTATTTGTAATAATAACGTATTTAGTTAAAGTAAGTTTACGTCGAGTTATCGAGACTAGCAACATCAAATGAGCTACGTCTTATTAATTATAATTGTCATTTCCTTCATTAAGATAACAACGTAATTAATGAATGTTAATTCAATGAAGTTAATTTTGACTTCATTTGATATATCCATTATATTATTAAAGTGCACATGTATGTTTTTTAATCAACGGATTCTTTTAGTACATTAACATATTAGTACATAAATTTTTATTTAAAATATGACAGTATAATCCATAATTACGAAATACGGAATTTCGTTCATATTAATAACGAATGGAGATATAATGTGTAGTGGGATGAAATTCGTTCGACTGTCCTTGCAAATTTAATTAAAGCAGTTTACGGAACGTAAAATGAATGCATTTTCCTGTCTTATTGGGGTCGTAGTTTTGAGTGGCGCGGGCGGTGCAATAATCCAAATATCTTTAAAGATAACTCGGCGATGCGTCACACCCGACTGAAATTTTTATAAAGACGAGCGATTCTAACGTGAATAAATTAATGTCGGGACTTGGTATTAATCTTCTCTTTAGTCATTTTATGGAATGTACGAGCCGTATTATTGTAATAATAGTTACGCACTGGCCAGTCACGCACGCAATTCGTGTCCGTTGAAATCAACTTTCTCGAACTTGCGCGATAAACAATGCAACGCAATAAGCTAAGAATGTGCGGAGAACAGTGGCTCCACTCTTCTCACTCACTTCTGGGTGAACAGCAAGATAAACAAGGAGATCCGTCGTGAGTAATAATAGTAGTGATGAATCCGAGCATATACTGAAAAGTTAGTCAGACTTAACTGAACTTGAATTACAATGCAAAGTTGGTGAATTAGAGTGGGGGCGGACGTGGGGAGGGGAGGGGACGGTGGTGGGCATTGGTGGGCGGTGGTGGTGGTGGTGGTTAATGGTCGATTGTGTTGTTTAGTCAGTGAATTTTTGTTTATTAGAGTTTGGCATTTTAAGTTGTGTATGGGTTCGATTTGTATTATTGCTCGATTATCGCGAAGTATCGACGCTCCCGCTCGTTTATCCTCATCGGCATATAATTCTTCGATCTCGTATTACTTTAAAACAAAAACTCTTCACCATTCTAAATAAATTGTAAGGTCTATTTTTAGTTCTCGCATTTTAACTGCTGCATATATAATTTGCAAAGAATAGGATTCTCCAGTATGTGCATTTTGTCATTAATTTTGATGTAACATTCCTTTAATTCCTGCTCCTTTGTGATGGATATTGTTTTATTTATTTTAGATACATGGTTGTTCTTCCTCGCTCTCGTACTTTCGTATTGTGAGTTTTAACTTAGCGATGAAAGTTGTTCCACTTTTCTTCCAGATTTAATCTTCTTAAACTTATAAAATTTTTCTTTATTGCAGGAATAATTATTAAACCTATTCTTACTAGTATGCAATCACAAATTATTATTTAACGATATATTTTGCAATATATTTTAACACGATTGCGCGTTTAATTAATAAAGTCGCATTACGTGGAAAAAGATGTATTAATATTTTTTTTTCCAAAGAAAAAATATATTAAAATTCTAATTTACATTTTCCTCAATTTCATTTAATTTAGATGTACTTTATAAAGTTCAAATTAAATTTTTAAAACGAAGTCTGTTCATATACTGATAAAACAAAGACAACAAATATTTTCATTAAAACGTGTATAGAATAATGTAATCAATTATTTAAACTTACATTAAATATTTCAGTTTCGAAAAACTTATTATTTATTCAAAATTACATTCCTTGATTATATGAAATTATTTAACGTACAATGCTTTAAAAGGTTTTTTTTATTTGTTTTTTTTTGTCTCAAAAAAAAATTAAAAATTAAATATATTAAAAGTCTTTATTATTTGATGAAATTGTATAAGAATTACATTGTCCTGTACATTTGAGATTTTTAACTTTCCCTTACTCGAGACTCGGTAAGTAAGTACAAATAAATCATAATGAATTAATGAAATATTATTGACTCGAATGGTTTGTATGAATAAAAATACCTCTGCGACGATGTTGTAATGTATTAATAAGTGACGCCTAACAGGATTAGATTAAAAAATGCTATTAAACTAATCAATTTTATTAGAATTTTCCTTCTCGCATATGGTTCGACATTTTTATTACTTTGTATTTGATTTACTTTACTTTGAAAAGCAAAATACCTTCAGCCGTTTTATTAATAATTAAAAGATGTAAATTTAAATGAATGAGTAGTGAAAGTTCGCGAATAAAGCAGAGGTTCGCATCAGTAATTGATTTGCGATCAATGTTATTGTTGCAAATGATTAAATTCTTAAAAAAAAAAAAAGCAGTTCCAGATGCGCATTATATTATATTGATTGAAAGGTATTCCAATTGATATGATTTGAAAATAATACTCATTTAAATTATAGATAAATACGAAACATTGTTATATACAGCGCCAATTTTACAATTCATTTATTTTATATTCCTTATTCATTTTAATATTTAAATAGAAAGCTTTGTTTGCAGAAATACAAATGAATGCATTAAGAAAGCAATTTTCACCGTTACTCTACGCCTTAAGAAATTTAATAACTCTTTCAAATTAATGGAATAATTAATGACTCAAAATACTAAATATTTCAATCGATTATATACGAAAAGAAATTATCTCTGCGTAAATATAACAATTAATAACAATTAATAATAATAATACATACGATAATAATTACGATGGTGATAATGATAATGATAATAATTAATAATTAATAATTAATAATAACACAAACGATAATAATTATGACGATGATAATTATAATGATAATAATTAATAATTAATAATTATTAATTAATAATAAGAATAATAAGCTACGGTTCGAAAATGCTCGAGAAGATATTTCAAGATAATTGAAAGAGGATGTAAATGTTGTAATATAATGATAATGAGACAATGCACCTGGTGTGTAATTATCCTTAAACTACACTAATTATAATACGAGGCAGCCTTTCTATGAAGTTAAGAGAGCCTTTCAATAGAAAATCTAAAGATAAATTGGTATCGCGAGTGGCAGCTGCTATCTTTTAAACAACGAACTGCCATGTTGATGTTGATTAGAATAATGACTGGGGACCGAGATGTTGATGACAACTCAAGTCGAAGCCTGTAATAATGTCATAAATAATTAATGGAGAAATTCCAAAGAACCTTGAATATAAGCATCGTATTTCATCATTATGAAGATAGAAAAATTATGGACACTGCAATGACTTTATTCAAACGACAATATCATTATTTCAGGCTTGTAAGACTGGTCGTGCATTAATGATCGGGTAAGGGGACAGCAATTCGTGTGTGCGGAATACAAGTGAATTGACGAATTCAAAAGAGTTACTTTTATTCAAAAACATGTTGATTATTTGGTTGGAGCACGTGGGTCCATTTACTTTTATGAGAATGGGTATATGCTATGAGAATAAAAATTTCAAACTCATGTAACTGCCTATTTTTCTATTCTCTCTCTCTCTCTCTCTCTCTCTCTCTCTCTCTTTTGTAAGGGCTAGTTTCAAAGAGATTACCGAATAAACGTTTTTATATATGTGAGAATTCGAATATTCAAATACCAAAATTTATTCTTTTACTTCACACTTGCTTTTAAAATCAAATAACCGTTATTTAAATTTATATACTTTACTTATCCAAATTCAATAATCTTTTTATATGAATAGAAGCTTTTCTAGTTATCAATAATAAAAAACAAAACAAAACAAAAAAAAACAAAAACAAAAAACAATTTGAACTGCAAAAGATTTTCATTTATTTAATAAATAATTATTTTACGTTGGCCTGATGCGTAGAGTATATTTAAATAAATTAGAGAATATTTTAAGTGTATTTAGATGAAAATAATGTAGTAATTTATAATACGGGGAAAGTAGTGCACTAAACACTTATAAAGTAGTCTTTCAACATCAGACGTGTAATTATTCCGCAGTTTTAATGCGGTTAACCTTCAAACTAAAATTAAGCCGTGATATTAAAAATTCAATTTTCGTTGGAAAACAAAGATTGCTCAGTTTTTTACAGAATGTAAATTCTTTTTTTTTCCCCCCTTTCCCCCCCCCGCCCCCTATTTTTTTTTTTGTTTTGTTTTTTTTTGTTTCCTAAAATGAATGGTAAATAGAGCGATAATGCTGAATAGCTTTGATTCGGTTATTTGTTGGTAGGGGAAATTGAAAAATTTCATAGTAAAGATTTGAAGCTTAAAATTCATGAAATTGCAATATAACTTGCATATAGCATTATAATATTGAGTCTGCAAACTCTGTGAAATACCGTCGTCACTTGGTACTCGTTAATAATCGTGAGACCAGAGCGTCGCTTCCAATGCTTTGTTTATCGCTATTTATATTTGATTTTACCGAATATTCAAACGTAGAGGCCATTTTAAATTTAAAGTATTTTAATGTAAATTCTTTTTATCATATTTAAATAAAATGCAGATGTTGAAAACGATGATAGATTGAAAGTATTCTCCATGTGGTTATA